>NW_020290751.1:86825-424141 GCF_003184695.1 Aspergillus brunneoviolaceus CBS 621.78 | reverse complement strand
ATATTATTAAGAAAGATATTATTAAGAAAAATATTATTAAGAAAAATATTATTAAAAAAAATATTATTAAGAGATATATTATCGAAAAATATATCTAAGTTTATTATATATTAAATTATTAGTAATATATAAAATATTAATAAAAGAAAGACTTGGTATTAGTCTAATACTAAAATATTTTTACTATTAGATTTCTGTTTGTTAAATAAATAAAAAGTCTTAGTTTTTAAATAGACAAAAGATTAGTAAAATTATAGATATAATAAAAAAAAAGATATACTTAATAAAGCTGTCTAACTAAGTATCTTGATTTTTAGACTATTAGACTAGTAAAAAATATAAAAGTCTGATTTTCTTATTTAAAATATATTTTTAGCTGTAAAAAGAATTAATATATAAAATAACTAAAAAACTTAAAATAATAAAATAAAAGAAAAAGACTACTAGTAATATAATATTTACTAAAAAAAAAGAATAAAATTTATAAAAAAGTAAAATTAAATCTTTTTTTTTAGTAGACTGTATAATAATAATAATATAAGTTAGATTACTATTATAAAATTAGTAAAGATATATTATTATAAAAATATTAATAAAATATTAAGTTTAAGAATTATAAATATTAATTTAAAGATAGAAAAAATAGATATAAAATATATTTATAAATATTTTATAGTATATTCAGAAGATAGACTTATAATATTATACTATTAATTAAGATTAAAATATATTTATATATTTTAGTATATTAAGTAGTAGTACTAGTTAGAGTGGCTAACGGCCAGGTCAGGTCAGGTTAATTGGAATTTTTATACCTGACCGCCAGGTTATAGCCAGGTTAAGAAAATTTTTATATCTGACTGTGGTATAGCTAAAAAAGGGACGGTTAACTATCTTAACTATTCTTAATACTAAAACCTGCCCGCTATATCTATTTAGGCTTTAGTATAGTTAAGATATATTTAGATTAAGCAGTTATTAACCTGACTATTTTAACTATTGTCTAAAAGTATATAGAAACAAGCTTTTAAAATTAAAAAAAAATAACTAAAAGAAGTATTAGTATTTTTTTTATTTTTATCTTAAAGAATTAATCAGAGATTCTTGATAGTATTAACAAAATTTAGCTTTTTATAAAATTATGATTCTTATAGTAAGAAATATATATAAAAATATATAATTACAGCTCGGTTTAAACTATATATCTTAATTATAATATATAATATTAGAAAAACTGTATATTTACTAATAATCGGACTACTAAAAATAAATATATTATTTTTATTTTACTATTTTTTTTTTTACTTCAGCTTAGATAGTTTATTATATTCTTATTTTTATTTAAAAGAGCTGAATTATCTGTATAATAAGTTAAACTTAAAAAAAAATCTGTATAATATTATTTATATAGTCTTTTTCAGCAACTGTACTTTCTAATAACTATTTTATTAAATATTAGGTACTATAAGAATAGTCTACTATTTTTATTTTTTTAATCCAGTTAATTTTTTTTATTCTTTTTATCCAGTTAATCTTTTTAATTTATTTAATCTTTTTAATTTTAAGTACTTCAGAGACCTGCTATTAACTATATTAATCTTATTTTATTTGTTTAGTTTAACCGACTTCTCTGTATAATAATAATATATATTCTAAAGTCTTTTTATATTTTTTTTTTTTTTTTTTTCTCTTTTTATACTTAAAATTCTTGTATCTTAGTATTAAATAAATTAGTTTTTAATTATTTAAACAGTTCTTATAGATATTATATTTTTTATAAAGGGCTTTATATAAGTTTTTTTTAGATTTTTTTTATAAATATTAAAATAATCTGACTAATCTGATCAACCTGATCGACTAAAATAAATAAGATGCGGCAGGCATCTTAGCTATATTTAAAATATAATAAATTATATTTATATAAAAACATGTCTTAAAGTAAAATAAACTGTTTTTATAAAATTTTCTATTTTTTTCTTTCTATATCTATTATTTGTAGAGTAGTCTTAGAATTATAAATTAATTATAGTTATCTGGTTTATTTTTAGAGAATATTATTGAGCTCTCTTTTTCTATTTCTTAAATATTTATAAACTATAATAATATTTAAACTAAAATAAGCTTTTTAAGTTAGATTTTTTTTTCTTTCTTAAATCTTCAGATTACGTGTGTTATAAAAAATCGGAAGATTATTTTATATCTAACTTATAAAAAAAAGTGCTCTATTTTCTAGAATTAGTAGTAAAAGATAATCTTTTTTAAAGCCTGTATACAAGCTTAAAAACTGCTATTTTACTTTAGTCGGAAGAAGATATTAATAATATAAAACAGTTTTTAAAAAAATATATTATTTTCTAATAAAATTTTTTATATTTACTATATTATCTGTCTTTATATTTTATAATACCCGGGAATTAAAAATTTAGAAACTAGTTTTATAAGCTACCATCTTTGTAAGAATTATAAAAAGAAAATACTATTAGTAGTATTTAAGCAAATAATTAGTTAGATATTAAGTAAAAGATTATTACAGATATTTATTTATTTTTTTAATATAAATTTTTTTTAATTATTATTTTCTTTAGGCCTCTACAGTCTATAATAAACAGAACTTTTAGAATTAAGTCTTATACTTTATAATTATCTGTTACTTATTATTCCGAACTGTTAAGTATATTTAATTTAAACAGATAATTAATCTTATAGCTTTATCTTTCTGCTAAAAATTAAGTTCTTTTAATTAAGTACAGATTAAAGAATATTTCTTAGAGTTATTAAAAGATGTATATATACAGCTGTTATTAAAGTTTTTAAATATTAAAAGAATATTAGTTATAGTAGACTGCTGAATTAATTCTAATTAAAAAATATTTTTTATTTTAATTAGATATTTTTTAATAAAAGATATAAATTATTATAAAGTTCTACTGGACTTCCGACCGGTATCTAAATCTTATATTAATAAGAATCTAGCTATAATTATTTTATTAGTTTTATATAAATATAATCTGTTTTATCGGTTATTAGATATAATAACTAATAATATTAGTAATAATAGTTTAATATTTAGTATAATCTTATCTGAACTCTAGACTCAGCTCAGCCAAAATATTCAGCTTTATAATATTTTACTTAACCCTAATTTTGTAATAATTATTTAAAACCAGTATTATATACTCTGTCTTATTTATATAATTTAGCTTATAATTAATATTTTTCTGCAGAAACTTTAGATTAAGATCTTAAACAGTACTGTCAAATATATATAAAAGAATTATAATAAAAGTCTTAAAGCCTTTTTTAGTATTTTAAGAATTTTTAAAAAGATATATTCTAAAAGCTATCTATAAAAGACTAATACAGAGAGCTTTTACTATAGTAGAGACTATTTAGATTAGTTTTTTATAAACAGATTCTAAAGATCTTTTTTTAATAATAGCTAATAATACTAATTCTTAATTATAGATTCGGAAGATTATATAATTTGTAAATATAAGTTTTTAATACTATAAAAAATTTCAGCTTATTTAATAACTTAAATTAGGCTCGGTCTACTATCTTCTTCTTAACTATAAAATTTACTGGAACTTAATCTATTTTATAATTTACCGGATATTTAATTTTTATTAAGTAATTAACAGTTTTATTCAGCACTGTAATTATAGTAATATTAATTATTTTTATTCTATTATAATTAAGTAGAAATAGATAAAGTATCTTCTTAAGCTTCTATATTCTTTTTTTTTTTTTATATTATATCTATCTAAAAACAGTGGGCCTACTGTTTATAAGGTTTATAATATTTATAATAATCTTTTCGATTATTTGGATTACTTAATTAACCGACTAGTAAGAAAGCGGGTATTCTAAAAGAAAAAGATTTTTAGAGACTTATAAAATATATATTAAAAGTTCCGAAAATATTATTATTATATTTATTAGACAGAAGGCTATATCTATATAATTATAACTATTCTAAACCCGATATTAAAGCTTAAGAAGTTTAAAAAGAATATCTGGCTAGATAATAATACTAACTGATATTTTAAATATTAAATTATTTTTAAAAAGATGTTCTATTTTTATTATAGTTAAAATCCGGTTATTAATATACTATTAACTATCTTCGGGTTACTATTAGGCCTGGATAAAGTCTTTTATAATATCTCTAAATATCGAAGACTCTTACCGGCAGCTAAAATATTTAAAAAACTTAAGATATATCTAGATATTAAAAATATATAGTTTATTAAAATATTTTTGATTAAACTAATACTGTTCTAGGTATTATAAGATATATTAATATTTTTACTTACTAAAAGTCCCGCTGTAATCAGTTTTTTATTTTTTATTAGATAACTAAAGATTTTCTTTCAGTTGCCACCAACAGTATCAGTATTAAATATCTATTTAATAGTTTTTAAGATATTTATTATTATCGCCGGAGCCGTTTTTATTCTAATATAATTAAAGCAGTAATACTTTAGATATATATCAATTATTTTATTATTAGTAAAAAGTACTAGAATATTCTTAATAATTTTAATCCGGATTCGATCATCTTCACACCTAAGAAGTAAAAGAAGAATAAGATAATTATTATCTTCTATATTAATAAAAATAAAAATATAGATAATCTTAAAAATAATTCAGAAGATAAATTATTATTAGAAATAGAAAAACTAGCTTTATCTGAGTCTTCGAATATTATATATATTTAGATAAAGATAGAGATCCGGTTTTCTCGATTTCTTTATTATTATAATCATCGTTCTGAACAGTATAAAGAGTAGTATAATCTTATTAGTTTATTTAATATCAAATTCTATATTTTTTATACTAGATTCTGTAAATACTTTTTTTAAAACGTAGTATACCCCTCGGGACCACAGAAAAAGAAGTTAAGCAGGTCGAACAGATCGAATAAGTCGAATAAATTAAATAGATTAAATAAATTAAATAGATTAAATAGATTAAACAGATTAAACAGGTCAAATAGGTCAAATAGATCGAGTAGATAAGCTAAATCTAAATAATATTATTATACTATAATTAAAAGTATATTATACTTTGTATATTATCTGTATAAAAGGAATATATATATTATTAATTAATCTGCAGTTATTAACCTACCTGCTATACCTAATCTTTCTGACTGGCAGGTATAAACAGTTAAAATAATAATTATATCTTAATCTAATTGTAATCATATGGTTAAAATTTTTTTGTATCTTAACCTGACCGCCAGGTTATGGTCAGGTTAAGGTTAAGGTATAACGGTCAGGTTAATCCACTCTAGTACTAGTAATTAAAAGAATATAAAAGTATTTTTAAGTTATTAATTACTACTAGTATTATTAGTAAGCAGTATTAAGAATAGTTATTATATTCTTTTTAACTATAATATTTAGAAGAAGTCTACTTGTTCTATTTATATATTATAATATGCTTTTCTAAAAACTTATTTTTTTAAGATAAAGTTAAAGAAGATAATTTTGATATTTTTATAAAATAACTTAAAAAAGTTACTGTAAAAAATTATTAAAAAGATATAAAAACTATTTGTTCTATTTTCTGGATTATAAATATATATCTTATTCTCTGTATAATCTGTGTTTTTTATATATACTATAACTATAATATAATTATTTATTTTTATACTTTACTTTTCTATACTTAAATTCTTATATTTATGCGAAGATAGAAAAATAAAAATAAATATATAACTTTTTATTAGGCTTAATAAAGCAGTAGAATAAAAAGAACTTAAGATTCTTAATAAAAAGCTGCTTAATATAGGGGCGGCGGATAATATTAGTATTCTTAATCTTAATCTATAGAAATTTATTAGAAATATATTATTATTAAAAGTTTTTAGAAAGAAGATAATAGTAATAGAATATATATAAATAAAACCGAAACAGATATAATAGCAGGCAGCTATATTCTAATAAAAAGTTTTAATAGTCTTAGTATAGCTTATTTTATAAAACTTTTTATATATATTATAAATACCGAAGCGCGAGTTGTAGCAGAGCTAGATATTAAAATTTTTAATCTTAAAAAAATACTTTTTATTAATTTAAAAAAAAGTTAAATATTAGCTAATACTTATTATTAATTTTTTTACAGACGGATATTATAAATATATTATATTAAAATTAATAATTTTATTATTAGTCTTTTTAATCTTGCAGAGCTGGATTAGAAAATATTAAAACTATAACTTAATAATAATAGTATTAGATATAAAAATATATATATAATATAGCTTACATATAAGATTAGCTTCGGTAAATAAATTAATACTTAATAATCTAATATTCTTAAAAATATTCTATTAATTCTAGTTAGAAAATTAATCTAATAGTCTGAGTTAAAAAGCTGGTTAATAAAATTATAACTTAGTAATAATAGTATTAGATATTAAAATATATATATACTATAGCTTAAATATAGAATTAGTCTTACTTAGTAAATAGATAAACAAAGTTAAATAATAATATTCTTTTTATAATAAGAAACTAAGTTTAAGAACTAATTAAAAAAAAATAAAAAAAAAATTAGATATATTCTTTAACAGTTTTTTTAAATTCTAAATCAAGCTTATTTTTTTATTCTATTTTTTAAGCTGTATTAAAAGCCTTATTAAAATCGCTAATATTAAAAAGATTATATATAAAAGAATTTATAGTTATCTTTTTATTTAGCTTGTTATTTATATTAATTTAACTTTAATAATCCCAGATTTATATATCTAAAACTACTTAAAAAGAAAAATTTATAATAGATAGTTTCCGAAACTTTTTATATATATATAGACTATTAAATATTTTTATTAGATATTTATAGTTCTATTTATATATCTAAGTAATATAGTTATATTTTTTTAATAACTTTAGATATTAATCGCAGCTTGGTATACTGCTTTATTAAATAAGTCTAAGTTATAAATTATAATATATTATTTAAAAATCTAATTAGTTGATTTGCAATAAAAAGATTAGAGATTTTTAAACTTATATTTAAGCTATTTTTGTTCTAATTCTAAGTAGTTATTAATAAAAACTATTTCTTATATTTAAATAAAAATATCTACTAATCAGCAAATTTTATAGATTAAATTAAATATCTGGTATAGTTAATTAAAATTATTATATTATTTAATATAGTTTTTCTGCTTTAAAAATAAATAGTTAAGCTACTTATAAGCTTATTATTTTATAAAATATAAGATTTAGAATTTTTATATTTTAAATAGTTTTTGAATTTGTTTTTTTATTTTTTAGTATATTAAATAGTTTAATTTTAATTCTTTAAATATTATCTCTATTAACTATTAAAATTAGAAATTATTAAAATTTAAAAAAAACTACCGGTAAGTAAATTATATTAACTTAATCTAAGCTTTAAAATTCTTTAATTATTATTAATTATAGCTTTTAGATTTTAGTAGAAGAATTAGAATCTAGATAATAAAATCTAACTCGAACTAGAATAAAGATAGAGAATTACTTTTAAAAAAAATAGAATTATAAATAGTCTTAGATATTTAAATATTTTAAATAAAATATTAAAGTTTCTGATTTTTTATTTTTAAAAGTTTAGAAAATCTTTCTAATAATTAGAAGAAAGATATAAAGATTTTAAATCTAATAATAAATATTTTATTAGTTTAGAATTAAATAATACCAAACTTAGTTAAATAGTTTTCTAAAGATTTTTTATTTTTTTAATTTATTATAATATACGCTGAAAAGTAGATTATAATATAATTAAAAAATTTTAAATCTTTATTATAAATTTTAAAAACTAATCTTACTGCTAAAATTAAAATAATTTATACAGATTAAGCTTCTTTAAAGATCTTAGAATTTAAGAACTATTTTAAGTAGACTCTTTATTAAAAATATAAATAAAAGTAGTTTTTTATTTTTTTATTTTCTATAATACTAACTAACTTTAAGTATCTTTTAAATCAGATCTTCTTTTTAACTGTTATAACTAATTAATATTATATACTATTCAGCTAAATATTATTAAATATTATATATTTATATATATTCTAATTCTTAAGAATTATCTATACATACAGTATTAACTAATAATTATAATCTAAAGTTTAAATTAATTTTAGTATAAAATCTAATATTAAAATAAGCAAGATATATCTATTTTATTATATAATAAACTTTAATAGTTAGGCTGTTTTTTTTTAATATTTATTTTTTTTTTAAAATTTAATCTACTTATTAGTATATTAAGTTAGATTTAAAACACGTTCAGTTAATATTAGAAAATTATTTAAATTCTAATTTTTACGTATTGTTTTATATTTTATATTTCTAATTATATAATTTTTTAGACTTTATAATATAATTTTATTTTTTATATTATAAATATATACTTATCTAAGATATATTTTATATATAATAAGTTATTATATTTTAGAAGCTTATCTTTATTAGAAAAAATATATATTAGACTAATATATTTCTTTCTAAATATATTAATAAACTAGAAGAAATTTGGATTAAGCTAATTTAAATATTTTTTAAAAAATAATCCGCCTGAATATATTTTTAGTAATTTATTTAATATTTTTTTTTTAGTACTAGTATTCTTTTTTTTAATATTAGTAGTTTTTTTTTAGTAATAGTACTCTTTTTTTTTAGTAACAGCAGTCTTTTTAATATTACTAGTATTTTCTTTTCTAGTATTAGTAGTCTTTTTTTTAATAATAGTATTCTTTTTTTTAATATTAATATTTTTTTTTAGTATTAACAGCCTTTGCTCTAGTCTTATTATTTTTTTTATTTTTTTATGTAAATTTTATTTTTTAATATTTCTAAAGTCTTCGGAAGCCATATTTTTAAATAAAAAAATAAAAATCTTAAGAACTTATTTAAAATCAGTAATATTACTTTTTTTAGAAAATATTTTATCTTTAAAATATATTATTTTACTATTTTTTATAATAATTTGAAGTATACTAATATCTTTTTTTTTAGAATTTAGAATTAATACTAAAAATCCTAATAGTTTAACTATTAAGCTAGAAAGAGCTTTATTATTTAACCGGTTATTTAATATTATTTAAAATATATTAAAAATATAATATTTAAAAATATAAATAATTTTTTTTTAATCTAACTACTAAAAATATTTTATAGCCTATTTTTTTTAGACGCGTAACAGCAGTATATTAAAAAAATATATATTTTAATAAAATCTTTAAAAATTAAAACTAATTAAGTTAAGGTAAAAAAATATAACTAGAATTATATATTTTTTAGGCTTTTTTATAAAATATATAATAATATTAGTTTTTTTTCTTACTATTAGATTACTATAAATTATCTTTATATTAAATCCGGTTTTTTATAAAATTATTAGAATATAAAGTTTTTTTTCCGGAAACTATATCTATATAATTAACTTCTTTTTTTTAAACTATATTAATATATATAGAATTTCTAGTATAACTTGTATTTTTAGTACTTCTTAAATAAATATAGCTAGTTATTTTATATTTATTTATAAATTATTTTTATTTTTCTACTAAAATTTAGACTATATATAAAATATTTTAATAGTAATAGTATTTTTAACTTATTTTTATTTTTATAAATATTATATCTATCTAAACATCAGCTTGTGTTTTTTTATAAATTAACTATTTTAGAAAAATCTATTTTTAAAAAAATTAGTTTAAATAGAATTATACTAAGTTATAAGACTTTTAAAACTAACTAATAAAAATATATTATAGTTTATTAGTATTATAAATTTTCTCTATCTAACTAATCAAGTATTATAATATAATAATTTTTAATTCAGTAAGTTTTATAGACTTTTTGTTTTTTAAAATTAAATTTTATATTAAATATCTTATATACTATAGAAGAAATATTTTTATTAATTATCCAGCTATTTTTAAATAGAATTATAGACGTAAGAGTTTTCCGAATTATTAAATATTTTAAAAAAATATAGAACTGTATTAATTATATTTTTTTATTTAAATCTATATAAATAATATATCTTTTAAAAAAAACTTTGCTGAAAATAAGATTTATATAATAAATATTTAAAAATATAGTTAAAGTCTTTTTTATAGCTGCCGGTTTTATTATTTTAAATATTAAATATCTTTTAAGAAATAATTGTAAATATCTAATAAAATTATTATTATAGTTATTAAAAAAAATATTATTATAAATAAAAGATTAAAGTTGCTTTTAACTTATTATACAGTTTAGAATATTTCTAATATTTTATTATACAGATTATAAGCCTTATTTAGAATAATAAGCCTAAAATAATCTTTAATATTATTAAAATAGTCTTTTAGATAATTTTTTCTATTTTTAAACTTGTTTTTATATTTATATATATACTAGGCTTTAATATTTAAAATATTATAATAGCTTTTAAATATATTATAATTATTTAATACAACTATTAGATATTATTTTTATTTAAAAAAGATTTTATAGTCAGCTGTTAGCTTATTATTAATCTATTTAATATTTTTCCGGTTTTATATTTTTTTATAATATATATATAGTACTAACTATTTTATAATATTTAGAATCTCAGTCTACTATTAGTAAATTAAATATAATAGTATTAGTATTAGAATCAGCTTTTTTAATCTTTCTATAATAAGTTTATTTCTAGACTTAGTCTTTTTTTTAAAATATATTATATACTTTTAGAAATTAGTTATAAAAGTCTAATACTAAGATTTTTTAGATTATTTACTATAAAAATAATACTAATAGATTATTATATTTTTTTTAATCTAATTATATTTACTAGTAATACTTTCTGTACTATTTTTTTAATTATGATTTTAATAATAGTTTAGATTTTAATAAATTACTAGAACTTTAATACTATAGATATAATTATATTTAATAAATATAAATACTTCGGATTTTTAATCTTAAGATTTTAGCAGGCTTTTAAATAATTTTCTTTTTAATAATTAAGATTATTAATAGACTGCTGGATTTATTCTAGCTTTTTAAGCTTCTCGGGAGTAATTTTTATTAGATTATTTTTTTTATTTATTATTAGTAGAGCTTTAAAATCGGATATAACTAAATATTTTAATATTTTAAAAATATTATTTTTAATATTTTTAATAAACTTTTTAAAATTATTTTTATTTTTATTTTTATTTATTTTTTTAACAAGCTTTTCGGCTTTAGTAAGATCTTTTAACTTATTTAAAATTAATATTTAATTTATTTTTACTGTTAATTAAAAAAACTTAGTCGGATTATAGATATTTAATTTATAAAAGAGTTATAGCTGTTTTTTTTTATTTAAAATCTTAGCTTGCTACTAGAGCTTGTTTTTACTAAAATCTAATTTAAAAATTCTAGTCTCTAAGTTTTCTATATTATTTAATAGTTTTATTATTATTATTTTTATATTTGTTTTTCTCTTTTTTTTAATATAATAATCTGACTTTCTAGTTTTATATAGATTTATATCTTTTATAAAAGTTCTTTATATTAATCTAATATCTAATATTTTTAGTTATTTTATTTATCTTCGAAGTAAATAGTTCTAAAAATAAAGATTTCTTCTAACTTTTAGTTAATTTAACTAGATGAGTATATTATAATAAAAATAATATAAATCTTTTAAATAGTCTTTTTTTTTATTATTATTTATATTTTGCCGGAAGAAAATATTTTTATAATTTATCTTATTAGTATACTTTACTGTTTATAAAAAGTAAGTAAGATAGTTAGTTTTATTCTAGTTCTACTTATTTAAAATAAATATTAAAAATTATTACTATCTGTTTATTTTATTATAAACTAGATATTTTTATACTATTTCTAGTAAAATACTTTTTTTTTTATATATTTTAAGTAGTTATTTTATAGTTCGACTTAATATAGCTTAACTAATAATAACTTTAGTTAGTTAAGCTATAATTTATATAAAATTAAATATAATATTTTTTATAATTCTGTATATTTTTTTTTAAGATCGAGTTCTATTACTTACTTATTTTTATTTCTATTACTATTATTTAAATATATATTATCTAAAAGCTCTCTATATATAGCTAATAAATAGATTAATTTACTATATAATCTAATTATATTACTAAATATTATAAAAGATTATTATATATTATAAAAAATTACTATATATTATAATAGAGAAGAAAGAATATTATTATATATTATAAAAAATTGCTGGACATTGCTTTATAATTTTAAAAACTACTTATAAAAAAATATTAAAATCTTAGTTTTAAAGCTAAAATAAATATTAAAACTTAGTTTTACTTATCTTACTTACAGATAAAAAAAGATAGATATTAAGAATATTAAAAATATAGATTTTAGAATATATTTAAAAAAATAAAAAAATTAGTGCAGAGAATAAAAAGATAAAAAAAAATTAATAAAAAAAATAAAAAAATAAAAAAAGATTAGTATAAAAAATAAAAAGATAAATAGTAAGAGGTATAGAAGTTAAGATATATTATATAAAAAAAAGATTTTAGCTTTTAGTAAATAATTATATATATAAGAAATTAAAAAGGCCATATTAAGAAAAAAGTAAATAATAAAGTAAGATTTTGATAAAATAATACCTATTTTTAGTAAGATTTCGATAAGATAATACCTATTTTTAATAAGATTTAGATAAGATTATACTTACTTATATCTTAGTTTACAGAATAGAATAGTTATAATAATAGTTTAAATTACTATTATAAATAAGTATAAATAAAAAATACAACAGTTAGTATAACTCTAAGATTAAAATATATTATAATAGTAAATAGTATAAAAACTACTTTAGATCTAGTAAAAAAGATATAGTTTTAGTATAATCTATTATTTATATAAAGATTAGTACTCCTAGATTTAAAAGGCTTATAATTAGTCAGAACTTTATATAACTTTATTATAACTCTATATAACCGGAGCAAACCGCAGTACAACTACTGTAACTTACCCCCTCGGCCCGCTATGTATCTTTCCTTCGTCAGCGATCATAACCATGACCTACTTCACAGATTATCCCCTCCCCCAACCAGCTGGCAGCATAGCTAGTATAGGATCTTTGCATATTGCCTGGAGAGCCTTTTCGCCGTCCCCGAGCATATCACCAACAACATCACTTCTCTGTGCACGCAGAATCATCTCAGTAGTTATTCCTTTCGGGCCAAGTCAGCTAAGACCAAACTTTACTTAATAGGCTTCTCCTTGAGCCTCATTTCGCCCACAACCGGCGCGGAACCATATAACATCTTCGCGAAGTATAGCTCCACATTCGCTGACTAGGCAGAACTGTGGCATACTGCACCACCAGATACGACGCCCGAAGAAAAGCCATCGTTCCACCTCGAGACTTCATATTTTTGGGGTGGCTTTTTGCAGAATTGTCAGAAACAATGCCAACCGGGGTCACCGATAGGAATGTCAACAGCTTCATTTTCGGGAATGGGGTAAGTTCCCCCTCTTCTCCTCCCTCTTCCGCTTGCGCCCTGCATTCTATTTTCTACGCCTCTCCGCCTCCTTCTCCGGCGTCCAGCTTGGATGGAAGGAGCAATATCCTTTCTTCTCCTTCTCAATGCAATCGGCACATGCAGCCTGCTCAGTCATACGGTTTGCTTCCCGATTCTTTGTGCTGATGGCAAGGCAATCTCTCCGTTCTCCCAGCCCTTTCTGGCAGCCAAGCACTGGCACTGCAAAAAGGAGGTTTCTCCGTACCATTGCCCACAGAGAACCCGAGTGGGCGATACATGGGACAAAATGTGCGGAAGTTGGAAACTGAAATTCGCGGCGACCATTACATGTATAAAGGTCTTGGTCAGAACTCGCTGATATCCGCTTCTACCCTCCTATTTGATAACCCTGATGATCTCCCCGATTGGGAAGGTTCCTATTCCGCAGTGCTATCGTCTGATCCGAGGATGAAATTCCGTTCTGGTGGATCTGTAACCCGGGCAGTACGGATGGCTGTGAGCCTTATATGGCGTTTTCATGCGTTGGGATGAGACGCTATTACTTTTTCTTGATGCACGGTCATCTCTTGATATATTGAGGTGAGGCAGAGCGGCAAGAGGACGCACAATGTCATCAAATTGTTGCAAGTTTTGTTGATGTTTCTGCTCTGGAATTACATCTGCACCGTTCGATCGTGTCATCTGACCACCGTGGAGATGCTGCTATAGATGCCCAACGCTGGCTGGGAGGTCATTCATGGTTCTTCCATGCGGTAGGTTCTCGAGGAAGATCTTCAGTGGATCTTCAGCCCATGGGCCCTCAGCCTGAGCTTGGATGCGTCGGTTTACTTCTTGCTCATCAGGTGGAGGTGCTTTCGACGACAGTTCCGTTGGCTTCCAAAAGAGGAAGCACCGACACATCGGTAAACCTGTTAACGGGGGTGCTGATCGGCTATCTCTTCGCCAGTGTGCTGCTCCTCAAGAAGAGTCGCCGACGACAAATCGCTATCGGTGGAAGCACCTCCTGCAGGTCCCTCAGGGCGACCTCTGTGGAGAGAAATTCTGCATACCGTAAGATAGTTGCTAGCTGAGATCTCCTCCTTCTCCTTTGCTTTTGAAGCTCTCTTCCCTGCACGTTGTTCGTATTCGCTTGCCTCATTGACAAGGACTGGCGCCCAGATACACTGCGGATGCAAACTAGCAAAGAACATAGCTAGCTCACATTTCGAATAACCCATCCCTCTGCATCAGTGCTATGCTACCTGATGAGTTCAAGATAGCGGCAAATGACTAGAACAACTCAGTCTGATATCAGTTCCCGCAGAGCTTTCTCCATGGCACTATTGTCGAGTGGGATCTGGAATGTGTTCGGTATTCGATATTCGCATACCACTACTGTAGGGGTTTGATGTCATCGTAGGAATGGGCCAATTGCCTGCTCTCTTATAGCAAAGCACATTACGACTGAGACTCGGTGGACCGTGTGGAGATACATCTGTAGATTGAGGCCTGATGAGGTCAGCTGGTAACTGAGATCACTGCGCGAAACTGGAGAACAGTGATCTAAATAATCTTTTGGATCATGTAACAAAGTTTACGCGTTCCTGATATCTACCTCCGATATGGTGTAACGGTTAGCATACCTGTCTCTCACACAGGAGATCGGGGTTCGATTCCCCGTATCGGAATTACAACGTCAGTTTTCTTTTTGTTGTTGTTTTACCCTCGGTTTCACCGGCAAGGGGAAGGCATGAAACCATACGACTGACGAATTTCCTTCTATGCTACTTTGCCCTTCGCATTCTTCCTCGAATGCTTTTCATTATTAGCTCGTCCATAGCGATTGATCAATTCCTTTTATCTGATCTGGGTGGTGTTCGTAATTCGTATGGTTTCTTGCGATCCATCCGATCATTTAGATCACTGTGCCTCAACTTCACGCAGTGTCTCCTGAGTCAAATGGTCCATATAGCCCCTCTCACTCGGAGTAGGTGTGGGCCAATTATCATCTGACCATCCCACTATCTAGGGCTGGCACCGAGAACGCAGTTGTGATTGCTACGAAAGATAGGATAGGGGAGGGGCCTATCTTCATCAGCTTGAGGAATGCATTCTTCCGCCGCTGACACCCAATCCGAGCCCTGATTCCACGTTTTGCTTCAGTAACCAAACCCATGTAGAAGAAGAGAAATCTGTCGTCTTTTTCGAGATTGAGTGCATATACTCCGCATTCATGTTTTCGCACTCTTCCAGAAGGCCTTCAGCTTCGAATGTGCAGGTATGTTTGAAATGAACGATGTCTCTAAGCAAGGCGCACGGAAATACTCAGCAGGGTGCTCTCAGAGTGCAGGCATAAGAACCTCCAGAGTGTAGGATCATCATCTTTTCCTAGCTTTGGTCATTCTGCAAGCTCTTTTTTGGTCACCGAATCAAACTCAACCGATATAGACTCCACCACAGCACTGGGATCCTCCGATTCTTGGATAGGTCGTGCATCTGAGTCGGTCTGAAAAGCCTCCTTGTAGTGCATTATCTCTTGGGCCCCGGTTCTTGGGCCCCGGTACTGATGGGGTTTAAGGAGGCATCGGCGAAACCGAGGACGGTGCTTACACAGTAAGACAATCTTTCCTCGCTTGTCAGCCTCACGCTTCTTTTGCGTTGCAACCATGAACCACATTGTCGTTGCTGTTAGTCTGAAGAATCCGGTGGCGATGAGTGACTAGCCCCTTTGAGCATCTGGCCTAAGGCTGTGAAAATCATGCAATGACTTTCCCTAACGACTCGACACAGCACTAGACTCTCGAATGTAGCCACTCCATCCATGTCGTCGTCCATGAAGCATTCGAACCTTATTCCACACTTGTCGTGAGGTTCGCAAGGGAAGCCCCATTGTAGGGAGCTAGGATAGCACCTATATCGATGTCCTTCAACCTTGTGTACGTCCCCGGAGCACCAGAGGATGGGTAAATGTGTGCTTCTTCGATGTCCGGATAATCGGCCTTAGTGATTATGCACCGCCTCTGATCTCGAAAACCTGCCTTCTTGCTCTCTCTGGGATCACGCGGGGTGCGGTCCGACACCGAAGCTGACCGCACCGAAGGGTTTTCGTGGGGGCAGTATAGGAGTAAGTTCTTGTCCCTTGCATCGATAGCAAAGTTGGCCGAGAACTGTGCTGAAGGCAGTCTTGTACAAATATATTATTGCCAACGGGCTCGCCCAATATCCAGTTGCGGCGTCTCTTTGGAAAAAACCTTGAATTTTGCTAATGCTAAACTGTTGAGGATAGGCTTGACTCGGCGTATAGGGTAGGTCCTCTTGATCGTCGCGTCGTTCAAGGTAAGTTACTGATGAACCATTCGAAATTCACCGCTTCAATTCCGAGAAGAGGCTGACGTTGCAGCTCTTGAGAAATTTAGCAGATTGACCCGAATTGTGCTTAAAATCCAGTGGCGGCAGCCAGACAAGTCATACTCGAACTTTTGTTGTCAGATATTCAACCGCGTCTGGACAGCGTCAGGATTAGAACATCAACCCGTCTGGCCGAGAGCGTCATTGCCAGGTCTACAGCGAGAGGCGCCTCCGTCAGGTTGAACTATAACGAGGACGCGTCTCGCTGCGCCTGCGCGTCGATATCTAGAAATCCAATATCTTGCCTAATAAGCCAGCGATTTTGGTTAAAGCGGAGCGTGATTGGGGACGAAGCAAGGTTGCCCCCCTATCTGTGGGGGAGGCTATATTTTTCGATCTTACTATCATAGAAAATCTTCGAAGTGGCGTTATAGATGAGTTTTTGGCTGCGGTACTGTGTGTTTAGAGTATATGTTGTATAAGATTTGTTTATTAATCGCTCAAAGGCCGGAGCGTTCCAGGCCTCCTTATCCTTGGGGGTAGAACACAGGGGTGCCAACTGGTTGTAGTCACCCACCAGCAGGATGTTAATAGCCTGTGGTAGCTTTGTAAGGGCGTAGAATAGTTCTGGGTCTCTGAAGAATGTTGCTTCATCGATGATCAGGAATTTAGGATAGAATTGTCTTCGCAGCATTTCGGGCAGCACTCCTGTCCCCCAGTAGACGTGCAGCTTCCTGCTTAGTGTGACGATGTTGCTTGGGCTCGCATTCAGCCAGTCACTTGTTCTGGCTTTGAGCGGCAGTTCTATGCTGCGCAACCCGACAAGGGCCATGATTAGTCGGTGCTGGAGCATTGATATCTGCACGATACTGAGATAGTAGCTTAGCGCAAAGGTGCCCAGAGCTTTATGTCTTGGTGGAGAAAACCCATCAAATCTTGATCTGCCTGCAAGGCCGCCTTTATGGGGCTTTGAAGTGCTCGGTTGTTGTGGCTCTCCGAGATTAAGAGTGTATAGATCAAAAGACCTTGGATCCCTAGGCGCTAATTTGGAGAAGCCAAGCAGCCTGACGTCTTGAGCAATGGGTCGATACGCTAGATGTCCGCGAGTCGCTGCCTTTCTAAGTTTCGATAAACATATGACAGAAAGCTTGTCAAGCGGGCAAAAGAGGGATGCGCGCCAGACATTTGTTAGTTGGGCCCATGCTTTTCATAGACAGTGACGTGAATCGATTTTCGGTCATGAACGTAGAAGATGGTAGTGGTTTCGGGTTTTATGTCATCAAGCATCATGTCTTATAGTTCCGTCAGCAATCGCAGTCCAAGCATGTCGGGGGCAAACTGAGGGCATGTCAGTAGATACTAATCATATTTTTATCATCTTTGTTCATGATTCCCTCCTTCCTTACAAGGACTATCGTCCTGTATTGAGAGGACTCATTCTAGGCAGAAGACTCGAGTCTTCATACTCCTTTCCTTTCATTGTAGGCGGGTGGTTCTCGCTGTCTCGATCTCTGACCCCTGCTCCACCTAGCCCACGCAACCTTACCAAGAAATTAAGATGGCGGATAATTCAACCATTGCTGCTGGTCTCTGAGCTTGTGAAGTGCTCGAGAAACTGACGCAGTAAGACGCGTGCCTTCTGCGATGTAAGGTGCCTCTCCGCCCTGCAAAATGCATTCGTGGTAAGGTCCAGATCCAGTGAAATACTCGACAGAATCTTTCTAGACTTCCAGAGTCAGACAATGCCCAGTAACTGAGCCCATCGTACTCGAACTTAAGTAAACGAAACGCTGCCCGAGCGCCTGGCCACCGGAGGTCATCTCTGCGGTCGATATCCTGCGATACAGCTGGTGCGATGCAATCGCCGCCATCAGGAGAACTTGCGTATCAATTAGCCATAGATCCAATCACCCTTGCAGAGATACCAAGCTTACTGTAGGCGCACGATGTCCTGGTTCATTTGACCAGACTTGCGAGGCTCATAGACGTGCCTCATGCTTGGCTTTACCCTCTTTCGCTGCGTGTCTCTGTGCCTCACTGTGACAGAAGCCTTTGGGATTGAGACCTGATTCGAAGCACTCTATCTCAAGGAGCAAGGCAGCTCGTGCGGGCCCGACCAGGCACCATCAGCGGGACCCGATCCACAGGCTTACCGCGGGCTGCGACAGCCGCAATCGCTTGAAAGCACTTGTTCGCTAAGGTTCCCTTGGTGTCGTTCTCGCATTACAGCTGGAAATGACTCGGCTGAAGCAGAGACCGCTTGGACTGCCTAGAAATGACTAGATAGGTCAGGAACCGGTTCCTGAAGGTTTCAGTAGTCTCATTTAAATCGAGTGTCGCGTATGTCTTGGCTTCCGCTTTGAGCTGGGTATCATCTACTGGAATGGGACTGTCAGTAATCTCATTGTCATCCGCTTGGTCAGAGTCATCTACAACTGAGTCAGCTGTATCGAATAAAGCGTCGTCGTCACTCTCAAAGGTTGCTTCAGCTATATCAGGAACTATTCCTTCATCAAGAATTCCTCGACACCAGATGACTCAGGCCAGTTGGCATCGTCCACAGGGACCTAGGCTCCAAATTGGACATCTGACTTCCCGATTTTATCTGCTTTCGTAATCCGCTTTATGCGAATTCCTCATCTGAGGGTAGGCAGTCCCGAGTCACAGGTGTCAACATGAACCTCATTCTGAAGAGTTTGGATCTAGCGTTGAGAATGAGGGATTACAATCCGTATGACCTGTTCGCCAGTATCGTGATGTACGTCAAGCCTCTCATTCGAAGACATAGAACGACTTATCTTTGAGTAAAAGAGAAAATTTCCGTGGCTTTGTGAGCATTTTGTCTTGTCACGGCGAATTCCATCGGCGCGAATTCCATCGGCCTGCATGAGAGAGTGCCTGTTTGAACTTGATAGTGATTTGAAGGAGATGGGTCTCCTTGCTTCTTACTTCTGCTGTCGCCGTTGACAGCGATATTATGGTGAAAGGAAGATCATCTGTTTTAGGTCTCGCCTCTGTGGTGTGGATTCTCCGTCCATGCTGGAGCTTTGGGTGAGCCTCGTTGTAGGGTTGCCTGTCGCTCAGTGTCCATTTTGAGACCTGATTATCCTTATCAGCTCATGTATTCAATCTTAGTCTGTATTGATACTCAGAATAGGCGCGTCAGGTCGACGGGGGGCATCCAAGAGCGAAATCCAAGGAAACCGTGCTGCCAGAGTTGACCGGGAACCTGTATCCAGGCCTTGTCACCAACTGCTACAATGCCGTACATAGTATACCAAGCCTGACTGCTATTGTAAACGCCCGCCAGGCCATGCTGCAGCTCACGCTTGAGCACCGACCAGCAGTAATTTCCCTTCCAACCAGGCCGACTGTTACGCGGAAACTGTTTGGCTTTGAAAGTTATCACCTTCTGCTGCTTGTGAGAGGCACATTGGCCGTGTATCTGGCCCTCTGGTGGGTGTATGACTCTCGCTCCACACTATAACCAGTGCAGAGGGGAAGGTATCTGGGAACATGTCTTGTTTTTATGGTTGTTTTCTTCACTGTCTGCTGACAGGAGGAATTGGAGTTTCAGGGGCAAACACGAAACTGCATACTTTGAGCAGCAACAGCATCTCAGCCCCACAATCAGGACGGATCACTTAGGGCAAGCCTTTCCTGCTGCAGAGCGTTGTACAAATGGGCGGTGTAAATGGTCAAACCCTCGATGGTGAGAAGCATCGATTGTCCCAAGTGCGATAACCTGAAATTATATCATGCGCATTGTCCCCTCCTCAAGTTCTTTGTGGGTGTCACGCATGGGCCTTCCTCTTATCGACAAGGTGAAAGATTCGTTCGAGGCTCTGACCAGATCTGGGTCTTCCTACCTGACTCGACTCTGTTGCCTACCCATACGATATTTGTCGGAATCATCCGGTGCTGGGCGAAAGGACTGAATATCTCTTCCAGTCAAAAGTCCAAACTTCATTGCATGAACACGGGTCAAATCCCAAACAAACTCTCTCTCTCGGGAGACATCTCATAGAAAGCTCCCTTTCCGATGACACCTGTTCCCGGTGGCTGGAAGCTGGAAAAGCTGCCTCATATAGAGATAGTTGTGACTCCGATGTAGAACATATAGGCTCTGGGAACCTATCCCGTGCTCTTTATTGGCTTTGAGTGGGCTGATCATAATTGGTGTGTGCTTGCATTTGATCCTACCAAGCTTGGTAAGCGTCGCCAGATAGAAAATCGGACTAGATGACACCCCTCTCCATCTCCTGGGTGATTGATGGCTTGGTAGAGTCTAATCCGTACCGGTGAGCGGCATTAAGCAGCACATTCGGATGATTGGTGGTAAGCCGCGCTAAACGTTCTTACAGAGCAGCTGGATAAGAACGATAAGCCCTCATCGTACCACTCAGTGTCTGTAAGGGGTTCTCTCCCAAGGTTCAGCAGTTTATTTGCCCTGATGAATGTCCTTGCAGTCCTCTGAAGTGTCATCTTGCGCGTGAGACCCTCAGTTCGTCCTAACTCTGTAATTGAAAAAGAGTCTCCGCATCACCTTGCCACTTCTCAGATATATTCGTGGGACCTTCATTGATGTCCTGTCTTGTTCTGACAAATAAGAAATCTCAGCAGGAAGAAGATAGAGTGTCTCCCGTGACATGCACGGCAGACGAACCTTCACAAGCCGGAGTAGTCTTCAGTATCCTGCTCGACATGATGACGAGAATCCGGGTTTCGGGCTGGTCTTGTCCGTGGAAGACCGCGTGCCACCACAAATTGTCGAAGTCCCGGGATAGCTGCTGCGCCTGCTCCTTGGTCCGACTTTTCTGGAGTGTCGGGAGTTTTGGTTCCTTGCAGTAAGCACACGGGGTCAATGAAGATAACGGAGTACGTATGAAAGAAGCCATCAATGCGAGTAGTCGGCCGCATTGTGCGGCAGTCCCGTTATATTAGCCCATCAATTGACGGAGGCCGGGCTCGACTGAGCACCACCGTCGCACACTCACCCTAGAGGTTGAGGCCGACGGAGGCCAGGCGGTACGTCGCCACGAGCACCTCCGCACCGCTGTCCTTGCTGGTGAACGTGGCTGCGACGTTGCCTCGCTCCTCCGGGGACTGGTAGGCCCACATCTGGCAGACGCCGATGCCAAGCGTCTGAAGGAACATGGTGAGGGCCCACTGCGTGAGGAGCCAGCGGCAGAAGAAGATGATGCGCGGCGGGCTCTTGGTTCTGGAAGCGACGAGGTACCTCACCTCCTGCAGGTAGCGGGCAATATACTGGAGCTTGGGCGAATCCCACGCGAGCCATTAGGCATTCTGGACGTCGTTTATGAAAGGCATCTGCGAGGTGTCGGTGCGCATGTGCAGTTGGTAGTAGGTGAACCCGTGGTCCGGCTGGGCGAGACGCTCCCGGAGCCGGTTGGCGAGGCCGTCCTCGGACGAACCGGTGCAGGCGCCGCCCGCTTAGCCTGGGCGATTGCTGGCGCATCGGGCTGGTCGAATCTCGGGGTGTCGAACATGTCAGGCTCCCAAGTAAGTAGTCTGGAGGTTATGCTTCGCTTTCCTTTGAAATGGCCTTGACTTCATATCCTGGTGATATAAAGCCAAGCATATGGAACTTGATATGGGATTAAGAAGCTCGCATATAGACCTTCGTATAAAGCGTATAATCGATCTGGACTGAAGCCGACCCATCATTCCATATTGCCATTGCCGATCTCGCACGGGGCTCATGTTCTGACTTGAGTCCTCTAGTAATGCCAACAAATATGTTGTTGGCGACGTCGCCTCTCTTGATCGGAGTAGAGATAACGGGGTTCAGTACAACCCTTTCCAGAATCCGGACACGAATCATATCTTATCGGTTCGATACAGAGCTGTCAAGCACCTATGAAGACAGCCAGCTTGTTGTTACCATTCAATAACGTGGTGAACATGAATTAAACATCAGGCTGTGCCATACCTTCATCTCTTTCCTGGCTGTTCGACAGCTGCAGTCTGGCTGCCGGCTCGAGGGCTGCGGAGCAGTCACGCTTCTCTTTATAGCTTGCTGCTCATCCGACCGAAGAGAGGTCAAATTTGTATTGCTCTTCTTTTTCTTTCTTGGAAGTGGCTCTGGTGCATCTGGTCCCTCACAGCTGTAAGGTGATTAAGAAGCCGTGATATTCGTGCCCCATCTCCGCTGGAGAGCGAAGCTGTCTCCTGCTCCATCGTGAAAGACCTTCGACGTGGTCTCGTGAATATGTGTTTGCTCCTGTACTGTATGTTGAGTATGCAGGCCTGATAGTCCCTCTCAATGAGCCTTTCGACAGCCGAGCTGAATCATGCTTCACGACCCTGAGGTGTAAAGCACATTGGCGACAGCTGGTTGTAGTCTCCGACGAGAAGGATGCTACTTCCTCAAAGAAGTTTTGTCAAGACAAACAACCATTCCGGATGATGAAAGAAAGTCGCCTCGTTGATGATAAGGTATCTGGAAACTCTCGCCGCAACATCTCGGGCATGGTCAGTGGATTGGTTTACCACAATATCAATCTTGCGCATCATGATATTCAAGACCTTTCGACGGGACTTCTCATAGCTACAAGATTCCCCGCCACGGCTGATTTGCCCAAACAGGTGGGTCAGGGCTTCCATAAGCTTATCAGAGTCTTGACAGTCCTCTTCCAGGGCCTCAAGATAGCTCGCAGCCATAACAGCGAGACCATCCCCGATATCGCCGCCCTTGGACGCCCCCTGTTCCTTGCACTGAGCCTGTATGTGAAGTTCAACGGCCTGGCAAAGCTTGCCTGCCTTCATAAGCTGGCGCGCTACCTCCACTTTCTCTGCTGCTCCCGCCTTCCCAAGGCGCTCAGCCTCTATCATCCATGATGAGCTAGCGAAGTATCAGTCCTGCTTTGATTGATAGTTGATGCCTTTGGTACGGACTTACCACTTCTTCGATAGGCACGCCCATTCTCTCCAGCCCTTTGCGATGCTAGCACTTCTTTTGGACCTGATTCTGGTCTCTCTGGAGATTAAGCTGATAGACTGATCGAATATATTACCTGTGCCATGGCTGCCGAATGCTACTGGCTTGTCCATACCAGGCATTTTATGGCCTTCGCTTCACCACCTGATTCTCCTGTGCAATGCCCCCGTTGTGCCGGATGCCGCGTAATTTGTTGATTTATTCATAAGAGCTCTCCAATGAAAGTAAGGCGGAACGACTGAAGCCATTGCAGCCTGAATTGTGGGGGGGGGGGGGAATAGAGAATGCTCATCGAGAAGGACAACGAGAGCAGAAGTGTGAAAAGGAAGGTGATAATGATGTTTGCGTCGGCGCACAGGCCCCAGAGATGCTGTTTCTGTTGGAAGAGCGAGGTCTTTCGGTACTATGGCTTAAAAATGGATGCCCTCTGATGTTTAGCAAGTCCGGTGTCACGACTGGGGGTTTGACTCGGAGATCAATGCTGTGAGAGTCTTGCTGTCTCAAAGGTGTTGCGGGAAGAACAAGCACCAGGAAGTCGTACACGGTTAGCGACGGCGTCTCCAGTTTCGGTGGAGATCAAGTTCTAGCTACCTAGTTATGAATGTATGATTGAGCTTTAGGAAAGAGAAGATAGATTGCCAAGGACTACTTCTGACTTGGCTTCGACGATGTGGGCTTGAAAACAGGGGAACACGAGCCAGCGTTTGATGTATTTGGAGTATACCAAGTACTGTACAAGCCTGAGAACTTCTCATGTTGACTCTTGAAGATGGAAGATGGAAGATGGAAGATGGAAGATGGAGGATGGAAGATGGAAGAAGAAGAATGAGAGAAGAAGTACAGACTCAGGGTGTAAGGAAGTTGGATACAGAGGAGGAGGGGAAGAGGAAGGAGAGGAAGAGAAGGAAGAAACCGGAGGAGCTTAAGCATTGAAGATCCAGCTGTGTAGCTGCAGCCTTCAATGAAAGCGCAGTTTCCTGCTCGGTGAATACCCCATCTAGCAACAATTCACACCGTCAATCAACATCCTCCTCAAGACAATGCAGGATCTATTCACCCAGACCAGCAGTGAATAAGCCATTCCTAGCCACCACCAGACAGAGACTACAGTATATACCAACCGAATAAGCGAGTCGGCCGAGAGCAGGGGACGCCCTATCAAGACCAATCTTCCACCAATCAAGGGCAGGAACCACTCGGAAAGGAAGCCGAGCGATAAGTGCAGGTGCGAAGGGCGCGCGGGGCACGTGGGGTCGACCTTCAGAGCTCACGTTATCGAATTTCCCTATCACTTGCACCGTCAGGCAGTGCTATCGATCTTCTGCACGGTCTACACCCGAAACTCTTTTCCGTTCGGGGTATTGCATTCCGTGTGTCGGCCATCTATAAATCTCTTGTCTACCCCACTTTCTTTCCAGCTGCACACAGCAATTCTCAAGGTATGTTTTGAACTACCCCTCATCACCCTACCTTGTACTGTACCATAGCTCAATCGACACCATCTCACCAGCTTATAGTACAGTACAACCCGCACAACACCGCAACAATGGGCTCAACCAACCCCAAACCCAAGGTCCTACTGATCGGAAAGATCGACCAGTGCGTCCCCCCTCCTTTACCAGCAAACCAAGTGACCAGCACCACCACTAACCCCATCCCAGCGCATACGCCACCTGGACGGGCCTCAGCGACATCGCCGACCTCCTCGAAACAACCGCCACCAACCGCGAGGAGTTCATCCAAGAATGCAAGTCCGGGAAGTACGACGGCGTCGTCGCGGCCTACCGCACCCTGGGATCCATCAACATCACCGGCCTCTTCGACCAGGAGATAATCGACGTGCTGCCCTCGTCATTGGTGTGGATTGCTCATTGCGGTGCGTGCTTGCGCCTAGCCCCAGCCTTTTCTCCCCTTGCCATCACCCCAACCCTCCCCGGATTCCCCCAACGCCCCCCCAAACTAATCCCCAGAATAGGAGCGGGCTACGACCAAATCTCGATCCCAGCCTGCACATCCCGCGCTCCCCAACCCATCCGGGTCTCCAACGTGCCCACAGCACCGGACAACGCCACCGCCGACGTCAACATGTTCCTGATCCTGGGTGCGCTCCGCAACTTCAACGCGGGCATGCAGAACCTACGCACCGGGGACTTCCGGGGCAAACCGGGCAGCACCCTACCAGCGCTGGGCCACGACCCGCAGGGCAAGACGCTGGGCATCCTGGGGATGGGCGGGATCGGGCGGAACCTGAAGCGGAAGGCCGAGGCGTTCGGGATGCGCGTCATCTACCACAACCGGCGCGCGCTGGGCGCCGAGCAGGCCGACGGGGCGGAGTACGTGAGCTTCGACGAGCTGCTCGCGCGAAGTGACGTGCTGTCGTTGAATCTGCCCCTCAACCCGAAGACGAGGCACATCATCAGCCATGCCGAGTTCGCCAAGATGAAGGATGGCGTCGTGGTGGTCAACACGGCGCGCGGCGCGGTCATGGATGAGGAGGCGCTGGTGCAGGCGTTGGACTCCGGGAAGGTGTTTTCCGCGGGGTTGGATGTCTTCGAGGAGGAGCCGGCGGTGCATCCCGGTTTGTTGCGGAATCCCAACTGTGTGCTTGTGCCGCATATGGGGACTTGGACGGTCGAGGTGAGTTTCTTCCTTTCCTTTTTCTGTCTGTCAGTTTGAGAGTAAAGTGGCTAACAGAGTCTTTGTTGCAGACACAAACGGCGATGGAGGAATGGACGATCGGCAATATTCGCTCCGCCTTGGGGACGGGCAAGTTGAAGAGCCCCGTTCCTGAGCAGGCAGACCTTTAAACGATAAGATGCAAAATTGTATATACGGCATAGAAACGTTAATAGAGGTTAAGAATCGGACTGCTTTTTTTGTGTATGTACAATGGTCTCATTATTTCATTGTCTTCAGACGAAGTGTCTAGACACTAGCGCCAACCCATACAGTCCCCTCTCCACAGGCAAAAGCAACATCACGAAGCAATTATGATACCTGTTCAGGTAATGCAGCCGTAAACGCCGTGAACTGCCCGTCCTTCTGCTACCAAAATCACAAAAAGTAAAAAAACTCAATCCCAAGGGTAACTCCGGGCCCAGGTGTGACTTCTCTACCCATGTCCAACCCACCTGGCAGGTCTATCCACCCCCGACTACTGTTAGCGGGAACTCCCTCAATGACCAGACAGAAAGTCTGGTTGAACATGGTGAATCGGTACGCAGCGTACCGACGCGCTTTTCGTATGACAGATCGCAAATTGCTCGCATCAGAAAGAATGAATCACCCCGCTGGTCACTCCCGGGAAACGATCCAGGACCGAACGACCATGCCGCAGATGCGCTTGATCACTTGTGTTGTACCCTTGCCGCCGGCCTCCTGTTCGAGGAACTTCTGTGCGACATACAACTTGGCTCCCGCGTCCTTCTCGTTCGTCGTGATCGGTTGCGGGAAGCTGCGGGGGAAGTCCGCCCACCGTTGTCCCAGGTGACGCGCGATAGCGATTGAATAGATCACATCTCGGTTCTCGTACGTGTCCAACAATGTTCGGCAGCGGGCCAGGGTATCGTCGATCTCCTTGGCCGAGCTGGCTTCGTTGTCGTGTAGCGTGAGGAAGTATCCGACGGCGCTCCAGAAGTCCAACGACCGCTGTGTGAGCTGATCCGGCAGCGAGGGGGGATTAGCAGCCGGCTCCCGGGTAGGAAACTGGCTCAGAGGGTTGGAGTCTAAATGTTCGCCCGTGATCATTGCCTCAATCACATCCAGCCTCTTCGCCGACGCTAGCAAATCGTACTCAGGCTGAGCACCTCCGGACACGTTCATAACATGACGGCACAAGGTCATCGAGCTCCACACCACTGACGCTTCGAAACTCTCCAACCGAGCAACCACGTTCGGGTCATTCAGATTGGGGTCGTTGAAAGCATCGATCAAGGCGGAGTACTCCGCCATGAGCTGTGCATTTGCCAGCAAATGAGGCAACGCTTTATCCTGGAACCACCTGGTTTCGAAAAACTTGTCTATGGCGGGAGCATAGGTTGCGAGGAACACGGCTTGGATTTCCTCAAGCCGGTTAGGCGGCAGAGATGTGATGGGGTGCGGAGGGGGAGGGGGAATTCCTCGCAGGGCAAGAAGGTCGCTGATCTGCACTTGTTTCACTGCGGGCCGAGTTAGCATGCTTACAGCACCATCGTAGGTAGAAGAGTATACCTCTAAAACTGGTGGCCTCCGACGGGGTGCCAGTAGCATTGGTTGCTGCCGGGTTCACCGTCGGCTGCAGGCCTCCTTCAACGGCATGCTGTATGCTGGCCATGTTCTGCTGGTTGTTCACGTCGGCGGAGTGATCAACGGGCGCTCCGTAGCTATCGTAGCGGTCGGTTGACGTGCTGGGCGATTCGGAAGGAGCAAACGGTTGCGACGCGGCAGGTACGTAGCCCGGAGGAGCTTGAGGGTAAGAGGTGGAAGGATCCTGCGGATTTACCACCAAAGAAGGATGCGGATTAGGGGCGGGTTGAATAGCAGAAGGCGTTGGTTGTTGCTTAAACACGGGGTCGTAACCAAGACATTCCCGTTTACTTTTGACACAGTTCCGACAGACAGGATGACCCTCGTCACACTAGTGTGCATTAATTAGTTAGCGGGGATATCGATGAAGGGTACAAACCCAAAGTCCACAGAGGAGAGGTCAAAGAAGAAGAACAAAAGAAGTATAGAGTGACACAAAGAAGTGACCGCTCAGGGTATCAAAAAATAAATGTGAGCGTGAATAGTTAGGCGGGGAGGAAAGCAGCAACAGTGGTGAGTGGGCGAGAACAACAACAAGCGACAGGCGGGGTTCGGCGAGCCGAACAAACATTTGCGGCGGCGCAAGCGAACACTCGCCTGTTGCGACCGCCTGCCATTGTCTGCCCGCCCGCCCGCCCTCCTTGCAGTTCAGTTTCACCTCCCCTCCTCTACCTCCCCCACATTAATCACCCTCACAACAGAACACACATTATCGATCAAAAAGATCACACATGCTATGCTTGCACAAATGCACATACCTTAATTCGTCGCTTACGACATGTTAGGCACCCCGTTTTCGTCCGACGCTTAACCTCCTTCTTGTGTCTCCCGCCCGACAACATCTTGTTAGGGTCACCCGGAAGCTGGTAACGCATCTGGGAGTTGGCATTCATCCCCATTTGACCAACATTGGTAGGGTATCCCGTCATGTACTGGCCAACGGACGTCATCGGAGGCATGTTTGAGGGCATGGGCGAACCAATGGGGGCCTGTGGCATTTGGGAGTGCTGTCCCTGCATCGAATGGTGATCCATGGTCTGCATCGACGGCGCACTCATGGATTGGTGGTTGTGATACATGTCCGAGCTCTGGTGCTGCTGGTACTGTTGCTGTTGCTGGTGCGGTTGTGTCGGTGTCGACTGCCCCGGACCTTGCTGGTGTTGAGATGGCGATCCATGCTGCGATTGCGTGTGCTGCTGCTGCGGATGATGTTGGTTGTGGGAGTATTGATGCTCGTAGTGGTTATGGGGTTGCGGCGGTTGGCCTGGGTGTGGGGACTGCTGATGTTGATGTGTGTGGTGGGACAAATGAGAGTGCTCCTGCTGAGCGGGCTGCTGCGAATGCGTGTCGTTCACTGGAGGATGATAGGAGGGAGCGGGGGTCGAGGAATGGGGCGTGTGATCGGGAAAGTCGAAACCATTCGTTCCTGGTGGGTGTGAATGGTCCACCCCATGGCCATCGGTGTCACTTTGTTTTAATTCCGGGAACGAGAAGTCGGGTTCCTCGGTATGTAGCCCGTCCGTAGCTGGAAGCGTAGTGTCGAGCGGCGGTAAAGATGTATCGATTGGAGGAAGCGACGGTATCGTCGTATCGATTGGGGGCAGTTCATGACTGAGACGTTCGTGTTCCTCCATCGCTGGCAGAGTCGTATCGATTGGAGGGAGTGAGGTATCGATATGGGGAAGCGCGTGGTCTACTGGCGGCTCGCTGCTGTGCTGCTCAGTTGACGGCATCTGAACCGAGGGCATCTCAAGGGGAGGCTGTTCGGCAGGAGGCTGCTGAGGAGGGGGTTGCTGAGGGGGAGACTCTTGATGAGGGGCCTGCTGATAGGGAGGCTGCTGAGGGGGAGGCTGCTCGTGGGGCGGCTGCTCATGTATAGGCTGCTCATGGGGAGGCTGCTGAGGGGAAGGCTGTTGCTGAGGGGGTTGCTGATGAGGAGGCTGTTCAAAGGCAGGCTGCTCATTAGAGGGCTGCTCAGCGGGAGGTATTTGAGGAGGAGGAATTTCAGCAGAAGGCATCTCAGTCGGCTCGGGAGCCGGCTTGGGCGCCTCCTCTGCTGGATTCGTCGAATCTGTTGGCTCCGCCATCTCAATAAGAGTTCGACACCTCTGTCACCCGTGCGTACGATAAGAATAAATGTATTCGAGCCTTGGAAAGGCTTTCCGGTCTGTCGGACGGGTCGAGGTCGGCCACGGATGACTTTTACCGCTAGCAAAGACTTTGCAGGGAATGCGGAGCCGATGGGTGCTGTTTCTCTAACTCAAAAGGTAAAGCATGTTAGTGGGCTGATTCCGATTAACGCGACCCAACGACACTCTGGCAACCCTGGGACATCATGGCTGTTCGTATCGAACAGTTGGTGTCGAGACTGGTCGGTTCTTTTGGCTCGCGCATTTGTCGGGGTTTCGAGTTCCGACGCGATTCCCTCGAAAATTGTCCGCATACGGAGGGTGCTGGTACGATCCACGATGCGTTGGCTACCGTCTCCTAACCTGACCAAGCCCCGTCCAAATATCCAAGCTCTTTCATCTTGTGTCCCAAAAGGCAGTGCAGCCTTGTCAGACCGGGCAACGCTGGATGCGACCGTCTAGAGCCTCCCCGAATCCTACCCCAGGACGGCACTGCCACGGCGGAAGAATCGTACATGGTGCACTGGCGGAGGTCGAGATACCATGCGAGTCCGGTAGTAATTACCCCGGTCGAAGAAACAAACCGGCGAGTCGACAAGTCACAATGACCGAGGCAGACAGAGGTCGAGCGCGTGTCGGGGGGGGTTGCCAGAGGGGAGGGATCGGGACAAGCAAATGGGAAGAAGCTCTCGTTTACTCACCATGCACTGGGCCAGATAAGCGAAAAGAAGCGAGCCGAATGACTATAGCACCAAAACACGCAATGCGGCACCAAATAATCTCCGCATTTGGGGGTGGGAGGGGGAATATGGGAATGCGACAGGAAAAGGCTGTTGCGCAGATAAACGAGCGAGGCAGAGAGAGCGCGAGAGCTTCGGAGCCGCGAAAGAATAGTGAGAGGGTGAGAGAGAGGGAGAAAGAGAAGAAGTTGAGTGAGTGAGAGAGTCAGTCCCCGGACTCTTGGTTTGGTCTGCGCCGACTACGCCGACGGGGAAAATTAATACGGGCAGAAAAATTCGATGCAAAAAAAAGGGAAGGGTCCAACGGTGGTCAGTCAGTCAGTGGCAACCAGACTTGAATCCATATTCAACAACTGACAAGGTATTGTACAACCATCACTATGTGATTCTTTATCATTCTCCTTAACATCTAATTTTTGTGTTCTTTTGGGATTTCTGCAGTATTCTTAGTTGAATTTATTCATTTCGGTAATTTCTAGCGCGCCGTTTATTTACTATCTGCGCACCACCCAATTCAAGTGAATTGTTCAAACCATCAAGCTATTTTCGAGGCTTTGGCTTGGTTGATAACTGGAAAAAGTAATATCTACGGATGGGGTGCGGCTCTGGTGATGCGGTTTCAGTTGCCCGCCAAGGCTAGATCTGCAGTTGTCTGGGTGTTCAGTTGGAGTTGCTGTTCCCGCCGAGCTCCAATTGCCAGAACACTCCCGAGGCTCATGGATGAACCTCCCGAGATGGACCAGATCAGCACCGTTACGCTGTTTGGCATCAACGTAGATGTGGAGGTTTGTTCCGTGACCATTAATGAGTCTCTTTTGTAGTGAGCCCTCTTGATGCCATTTGCAGCTGAGACATTTCATGCAGCTGGTGTACTTCTGGATGTAACATCCAGTGACAGCATGCGTATTGCATCGTAGATCAGGCGTCGAATTCCCTCAGCAAGGGCGTCTCAGCCCTTTGGACTGTTCCATCGCATGATTGAGTGACGCACTCATTTCCTCATGACCTTCGGTTTGCGTTTCTTGAAGACAACTCCAGCAGCTGGCTCTTCAGCCTCGGTTTTCGGTACAGTTTCCAACGATGTATCACCCCCTGCCTGCTCCTCCTTGACAGTAGGTGCTTCACTCGACTCTGCAGGCTGCACTTCTCCCTCCGACTTGACCGGCACGAAGTGGCCTTTGGTTGATTCCTTCTCCGCGGGCTCTGCATCCTGCTGGGTCCTCGGATTCGCATCCACGTCCGCTTCCGCCTTGACCTCCGATGGCTTCACCCTCTTAATCTCCCTCGTCGACGCCAGTAGCGCATCCAGATCCGTGTCCTCCTCCTTGGCCCCAGGATACCTCCTAACCGACGACCCCCAACCCTTCGAGACAAATCTCTCCGCCTCCCTCTTCGCCTCCACCTCCTCCTCATCAACATCAGCATCACCACCACCACCAGAACCACCCTCCAACTTGCGCTTGCGCACTCCCACCGACCTCCCCGCCTTCGGACCGCCCTCCTCCCCACCATCAATCACCTTCTCCGAAACAGTCTGCCACGTCCCCGCTAAGGCCATCTCCCCGCGGAACTCGTCCGGAATCGCCACCCCCATTTCCGCCAACTGCGCCATCTGCCGTTTCCGCTCCTCCATCGACACTGGCCTCTCTTGGGGTTTGGGGGTCTCGCGTTGCCGCCACGGTACCCCTGCGGCATCGCCACTTTTGCTGGGGTCATTGAGTCCCGCGACCGTCTGCCGCAGCCGCTCAACCTCGCTCTTGGCGCGCTGGGACTCGCGCTGCTGCTGCTCATTGTTACGGTGGATGTCGCGGAGGAAGCGTTTGAGGTTCCCTTGGTGTTTGCCCGTGGCTTCATGTTGGGCTTTTTCGAAGGGGGTGTCGCGGATGAAGATCTTGCATTGCTTGCACCAGTATTTTGGCTTCGCGGAGATTAGTTAGTCGGTGGCTTGGTTTGAGTTTTGGGAGGGAAATGGAGGGCGCAAAGAGGAAGAAGGGAAGGGGGGGGGAGGGAAAGAAGCATACTGCTGATTTCCAGTATTCTGCCATGCTGTTGTGTGGCAGCCCAGTTCTCACCAGAGAAGGCTAAGATTGAGCGTGAGAAGGAAAAATGGTCAGAGTTGACGGAGATTGAGGCGGTTCGGACAGGCGTTGGGTGGGTTTGTTGCGAACTGCGACGGGTCGGAGCGTCACTCTGTCGGTCGCTCAGGCTCGCCCCACAGGTGCGGGTGGCGCTAGCCCTTAACGGGCAAGAGCGGCCTCGAACCGGCATAGATCTAGGTACCTACTGTAAATATAAGCACCACCTGGCAGGTACAGTACAATATAATATTGGAACCATTCCCGCCCGGTCTCGACCTGTATAATTTCTCGCTATTCTTTCTGCGTCTCGAGAACCCAACGTGACAGACTCGCTACAATGCGCCTGCCCCGCCCCTGGACAGTCCTGAGGAAGCCCATCCTCATTCCCCGTCTGCATGGCCCACTAATCCAACGACACCTCTTCCACCCCTGGTTTACCATCACCCAGGAGGACATCGACTGCGTCACCATACCCAAAGGCCCTCCTCTCACAGATGTCCCCCTGAACTTTCCTCCCGACCTTCTGCGTCGGAATCAAGAGAACTACTTGACCTATATTTCCAGGCTTCTGCAGCGTTACGATGGCAGGACATGGGGGTTCCCAATTTTCAGAGCTTTCTCCACCTCCCCCAGCACCGCCGAGGACAAGGAGAATCTGTGGTCCGCCTACCTCCTCAGCTTGTACCGCGGAGTCTACAAAAGTTTCCGGAGATTTGAGAATGTCCGCACTAAGCAAGCTCAGCTTAGTCCAGTTCAGACCAATGCACTGTTCCCCCGGTTCTACTGCCCAGTCATCCAGCCAGACGTGCCCATCCTGGACAAGAACGGGGATGGCGGACCGGGAATTGGCCCTGCGACCCGCGATGCTATCCGCACCCGCTTTGCAGATTGGGTCTCCAACACCACCGAAGAACGGGACGGACCCGGCGCGGTGGCAATGCGAGATGCGGACACTCCGCAGTACCGGATGTGCCTGATTGTCGATGATTACTGTCTGGAGCAATTCAAGGCGGCGCAGACTGACGGAGAGCATTACGGTGCTCCAATCATCGTGCTGGAGCGGGACTGGACGCTAGACAAGTATCGGGGATTCTACCGGGGGGAGTGGACGGATGGAGAGACCCACAAACAGCCGCCAGATGAACCAAGTGAGGAGGAGTGGGAGCCCGAAGATGAGAGTCTGCTGACGTTCTTTGAGGAGGTGGAAGGATCGAGGGCGCCGCTTCTGGGCTGGATGTATGCGCGGTCGAAGCGTCTTGGTTCTCTGTACGCGAGGATTGAGATGGAGCCGTACCACTCGGCGTTCTATCATGCGTATGCACGACCCCCAGGCATTTATCCTGATGATTCTGATGCTTATTGGAAGTACTAGTGGTAATTCCGTAAGCTTCGGGCTGGGTCTATACCACAATCGTCAGCACTCCTTCATGATGGTGGGCAGGCTGAACATGCTGGAGATATAGATCGCGGCATTCTTCATTTTCGTGTAGATCTCTCGGCGCACTGTGATAAGCCTCGGCAGCATCTGTGCAGGATGAGGGATACCTGAATATACTAGGCGGACAGATTGTAGGAGCCTGATTTCTCGGTATGAGGTAAGAACTGCTCGCTATATTGGGTTACTGAACGTTCGAAGGTAAGGACCTCTTCAGCTCGGTCACAATAGCCAAAGGTGTCTATTGCTCCCCATCTCCAAAGTTAAGTATACCCAAGATTCCACCTGGCAGTTTGACAGAACACAACAAGTTATTGCCCAACACAATCATATATCCAATACACTATAATACACTCATCTCAAAACAGAAACATCTTGCAGACGACACAACTCCCACTGCACCCCAACCCAAAAACCAAACACCTGAATGCTGAACTCCGAAAATGCACCAAACGCTCTAAGCAACCATTATGTATCATTGCTTCTCCAGATCGCGGGGCGGCTCCGGGTTGTATCGCAGGCCATTGTCGCGTGCCATCCAGTTGATGTCGCGGAGGCGCAACTCCCGCATGTAGGAGCGCTGTTCGTGGGAGAATTCTCGTTCCTGCTCGTCGTTGCGGAACCCGCCCGTGGCGACGGAGTGGATGGAGTATCCGATGAGGACGGAGACCACGCAGCCCAGGATGACGAAGACGATGATGGCGGATTTGTCGATCATTGTGAATGGTTGTGTGTGTGACTGGGGGGTGGTGGTGGTTAGTATTGGTGATCATTGTATACAAGTGAGGGAAGTGATCCCGGAGGCTGAAGGACGTGTACTCACTTTGTGAAGGAATGAAGGAAGTGTAGTGTATATCCAGAAGTGAAGTATAGGTATATAGGCTCAGTGATGCAACACACAAGTAGCGATCGACAAGCAATAAAAAGAGCGTATAGTAAAGACGAATCAAACGAATGACTGGATGATGCGCAAAGAGAATGAATGCTTTGGTCTGGGATACTTTCTCCCAGGATCCGCGAGGGTCGCATGCTTATATACCCCCAATTCCTTCTTCTGCGCCCCCCCTTCCCCAGCTGAAATCTCTGTTTATGTTGCCCTCCACTCATCCAGCTCGAAATGTCTATTTCGGGGTCTCGGTGCAGGAGTATATCGCAGCGCCAAGCATCCCCATCGCATCCCCCGCTAGTCCGCAAAGCGTATGGTTCAGGTGTCAGTGACGTCATTAGCGAGCCGGCCAATGGGAGCCTCCAGATAGCAGTCCTAGCGCTGATACACCATGCCTGTTCCGGTAGGAAGAGTTTTGCGCCTCCAACCCATCATACATGAACTCCTGAACTACTGCGGCCAATTTGACTTTGCGATGCTTGGCTCTCATTCCCCCCCGTCGTCGTGTCGTCTCATCAGCCTCGCCGGTAGATTGGACTGTGTTTAGGTCCTGTGCGTGGGGTCCGAGGAAATGAAATTCTTGGTGAGGCCAATTGTTGCGTGCGGGCCCTGAAACTTGAACTCGGGGTGGGGTCTCCCATTGGGCTGCTCCATTGGCATCGGCTGTTCCGTGGGCTGCTCAGGTACACTATCGTACACTATCTGAAGGGTCATCAAACATGTCCAATGAGTTGCCGGGGGCCCCTGGTTTGCCTGACTCAAGGCTGTGCGTGGACCGTGGTACTTTGAGACGCGATTGAGAAGAACTCCATTGTTTTTCCTCTGTGAGAGTATAAGTCAACCGGAGAAGGGTCTTCGCTAGTTTCTCGCATTCTCTTGTTGATGTATGGCAATCAGACAGGCCCTATTGGCTTCACTCCTTGTCAGGGCTCAGAGAAGGTTCCGGGACTTGGTCGCATACTCTGAGGCAGATTGGCCGATGTTGTTGGACTGCCATAGGAAAGTCCAAGCGGTTCATGTATTTTCTTGTAGCGGACATGCAATTTGATAGTACTGTCATGGCTAATCCTTCTAGACGCCCGGGCACATGGTTCGGGTGGGAGAACGTTGGCCCCGTTGATCTGCCCATCCCGGCTGATCAATGCTGATGCCGGATGTTTTTCCATTGGCTCACAATTGCTGACAACAGTGCCAGTGTCTTGTACCTGCATGAAAGCAGATTCACTCCTCTCCAGGTAGATACATAAGGTACCGCACCTACTAGTAGTTGCCCACGATTGGCTCTTTGCAGGGAATGTTCTAACCTATCGGCATGCTCGCATAGCGTTCACTTTAAGGCTGGTGTACTATTAACGCTCTACACATGCTACACTCGAATGGGTCGATCTTGATTCTATATGCATGCCATGCAGTCCCGTGACTTGCATTCTGACCTTTTCTTCACATAGATCACTGTGCGTGAGAGTGGTGACAAGAAAACTGTTTGCTGGGGAACTTTGCAGAAGGAGACCTTACTTAAAAGCACAAGCCTGTGCCTTCCATTATCTCTGATAGCTCATATTTCTGCTTGACATGTTTCAATGTTTGCACATCTTCACCTCCCTAAGTATCCTCCAGCCATAGTCACAAACCGATCATCAACTCTCGAAAACCCCTGCTACAACCCCAAGCTCATAGTTGTATTCCTCTCACCCATACGGACCAAGTCAGACGAACCTACAAGAGCCTCGCCCACTCCCTCTCCTCCACCGAAACCTGCACCAACAACCCAAACCGATCCAACCGACACCCGACCCTGAGCACATCCTTCGCTGCCAGCACCGGCGCAGGCCGCGGGATCTGGTTCTTCGCGTAGACCGCATCCGCCGTCAGCAGCGCCAGCTGACTCGGCCGCCTGGAGTCATCCAGCCGGCTGATCATCGCCGTCACCAGCAAATTCGCGACAGTCTTCCACTCGAACCCCCGCTTGGCGAACCAAACCAGGGACATGCAGAAGGTAATGGAATGGGTGTAGCGCCTCACACGATCCGCGACCGGCTGGCCCCATGCCGCGACCACCTCCGCCCAGCTGGGACTCTGCAGCTCGCCGGTTGTCTTCTGCTTCGCTGCCGCCGCCGCATCCAGCGCATGCAGCTCGACGCTGCGTCCGAAATACTTGAGTTCCGTTCTCAGGTCCGCCAGGATCGCGTACTGCGCTGCGACGCCCTTGGCGTTGGCTTTGCAGATCGCGTACTGTGCGTCGCGCGAGGGCGTCTGCGTGAGCCGGTTGCGGAGGCTGCGGAGGTAGACGTGCAGGATCTCGGTCTCGGCGAGGATCTGCTGCTGCAGGCGGTTGTGGGCGGCTTTATCGCTGGTGGAGAGGGTTTCGAGGGACAATGACCGCGGTGGTGTTGGGGTTTGGGGAGGTGTTATGGTGGCGTCGAATTGGGTGTCCGGCGATGATGGTGGTGCGCTGGTCTTGAGGGTGTTGGTTTTCTTTGTCTTGCGCTGTTTTTTGGATTCCTTCTCTTTGGTGGGGGTGCGTTTGCGCTTTTGGCTGGTGTTGGCTTTGGGTGTCATTTTTGAGATGGGTTTTGTTTGTTTTGGAGGATGAGAGGTTGGGTTGACTGGGTTGTAATGGTTTGAAGCTGAATCCAGGAGGTTCAAGAAGGACGAATCGTTGGATGTGATGAGATATGGAGAGAAGAGAAATGAGATCAGACCAGATATTTGAAGAAAATTGAAAGGAGAGAAGTATTGTATAAAGTAATGTACGGCTCACAAAGTGAGAGCAAAGTGAGGTTTTATGTTATGCTTCATTTTTCATTTTGCATGTCCCCGCTCGTGTGACTAGACTTTTGTGCAAGGCATAGCTCTCCCCATTATTTCACACTGAAATCACCCCTCAACAAGAACTCGAGTCCAGTCAAACTTCCTCCAACGCTTCTGGAACCCCGGCACTCGGGGATCGCCGCCTCGTTGCCAGCGGCCCTGCCGCTTGATCACCTCCGGACCCAGATCCAACATCCCTCCGATGACCTCCCGAGCAAAGAGGTCCCCACGCGGCCAGCGATTCTCATCTTCCACCACATGGCCCAGGCCGCCGTCCAGACTGAACCACACGTGGAAGTACGGCATCTCCTTGGCAATGCTGCGGCGGAAAGCACTCCGCCCCATGCCTTTCTTAGAATTGGCAAGGGTATCGATTAGCTTACGGTGCTGAGACCACTCCGCGTCAGATGACAAGATGGCCTCCTTGAAGAAGGCTGGGGACGTCTCGCCGAGGCTATAAGGGAGGGGGACCACCTCCATCGCTGCGTGTCGCTTGCGATGGGGCTGGGCTGCGTTCTCGTAGAAGATCACGTCCCGGCCTTGGTCGTGGTACATGCGTGTCAGACTCTTCATGAAATTGCGAATCTCCTCCCACTCGTCGTCGTCGCACTCCAAGAGATTCGTCCGGTGCTGGATGGGAACAATGGTGGCACATTGGTCGCTGAGCTCGGGTTCAGTGGGGAGTGTGAGGTAAACTCTTGTTGCTAATGAGACGACAGGCGCGATAGGAGGCGTATTCGTGTCTTCGTGATGACAAAGGGGACAATTGTCGAGAATCTTATTCATCTTTTGCAGCTCATTTATCGTGGTATTCTTGATGTCAATTTCGGAGCGGTGCACCCGACGGGCAAGCTTGGACGCATTGTCGTCCATGTATTCGAGATCATTCTGGCTGAAATGTTAGCAGGTAATATTGATATGCTAGTAGAAGCCCTCACCTCGAATTTGGCGTCCTTGGCAATTCTCTCCGCGATACGACGGCCATCTCCCCCATATTGTCCGCGCGTCCGTCGTTCTTCTTGGACCATGTCTTCAATGGTCATATCATCGTTGTCTTCCACCTTGCCTCGCTCGCGACCTCGTCTGTTTTCAACTGCCTTCACTTCGTTCCTCTTTCCAGCCAGCATCCGGTTCTCCATCACGCCCAAGACCACGACGTCTGACTCCTTGCGGTTGGCCATGGCAGCAGCGGCGGCATTGTACTGCTCCTCGAGCTCGGCGGCATCTGACGCACCCTTGAGCTTGGCCTTCATCATTTGAGCCTTGAGTCGGTTGAGTGCTGTCAAATCAAGATGCTGGGTGGTGTTCTGAGGCGGGACGGTCTCCATTAGTTTGCCTTGTCCTTCAGCATTGAGCTCCTTGGTAGGACTGCGAAGGTGCTCATGCGCGCCACGGTGAACGTTCTCCTGTTGCTTCCGCTCCTGAAAGAGCTCGCCCGAGGGCTTCTCCTTGCCCACATATCCTTCACCGTATCTTTCGCGGCGATCTAGCTCTGCCTCCTCCTCGCGCGCGTCATCGAATGAGCGGAGATCTCCAAATCGGTTAACCGCAATCTCTTCCACTGACAACCCGGTGTCCTCTGCCTCCCTATACACAGCTTTCAACTTGGTCATTCTCCATTGCGAGCCCGCGTCGCCAAATGTGTAGTCAACCTCATGCTGAGCGGGTTTCTCCTCGATTTCTTCCAGCACCTTTCCGTCCTTCAGATCGCGTAGATGGGTGTTGATCTCCCGACCGTGGATTTTCAGCTCGTAGTCTGCCGAAAGCATCTTGGGTTTCGGTTCCTCTTCCAAACGCGTGGTCGAGCGCCGCTGGACATAGTCGATATCGAGACTGGAGGGTCCCTCCATCCAAGCATCTCGCTTTAGCTTGGGAGCCTCATCCTGAGCCACTTCGGCTGCTTCGGCTGCCGGTTTGCTCTCCTCGTCCCTGCTATCCCTGTGTCGGCGCTTATGATCATGGTCGCGCTCGTCCCCGTGGTCGGTTGAATGGCGCGAGCGTTTGTGTCGGTGACTAGTATCGTCGCTACGACGCGATTCGCGATGCCTGTCGTGGTCGCGCTCTCTCGATCGGGATGAACGGCGGTGGTGACGGTGGTGCCTCGAGCGCTCGCGGCTGCGGTCCCTGTCTCGGTCACGGTGGTGGCGGTGTCTGTCTTTATCGCTTCTCTCACGTCTCTTCTCCTGTTCCTCTGCTAGCGATTTTTCGAAATCCTCTAGCGCCATGGTGTTGGGATGAAAGCGAGGCCGAGCTCGTCTTGTTGGGAGGGGAGAAAGCGAAGCAAGGGAAAAAGGCGGCGGCGGCGGAGAAACGCCATGACGTCTGGAACGCTTCCGGCCAAACGGACTCCACCTGCAATTCCCCGCGACAAAAGAATTTCTACGCCTCGCCGTCCCAACGGATACTCTGCCTCCCATCATTACCCTTGTTAACCAAAACTATTGACACCCACTGACTGGATTGCTCTAATCTCCCTTCCTGTCTTTGCTCTTTACTCAGTGATCTTTTACCTCGTCGTCACGATGGCACAGTCTCCGGTCGCCGTTGTCTGCGTGGGCATGGCAGGTAAGTGTCATGGCGATCATCCCCCTCACTGACGATGCATCTAATCAATCCGATGTATGTTTCGCTCAGGCTCTGGAAAGACGACTTTCATGCAGCGAATCAACTCCTACCTCCACTCGAAGAAGACCATCCCCTATGTCCTCAACCTTGACCCCGCCGTTCACACGGTTCCTTTCGAGAGCAACATCGACATCCGTGACTCCATCAACTATCGAGAGGTTATGAAGCAGTATAACCTCGGACCCAACGGCGGTATCCTTACATCTCTGAATCTATTTGCTACCAAAGTCGATCAAATCATCTCGTTGCTGGAGAAGCGCACGGCTCCCAATCCCAGCAACCCGACCGCGAAGCCCATCGAGCACATCCTGGTCGACACGCCTGGTCAGATCGAGGTGTTCGTGTGGAGTGCCTCCGGCAGCATCCTCCTCGAGACTTTGGCCTCGTCGTTCCCTACTGTGATCGCTTACGTTATTGATACCCCCCGCGCTAGCTCCACGAGTACCTTTATGAGTAACATGCTCTACGCCTGCAGTATCCTATACAAGACGAAGTTGCCCATGATCCTTGTCTTCAACAAGACTGATGTCCAAGATGCCGAATTCGCCAAGGAGTGGATGACCGATTTCGATGCTTTCCAAAAGGCCCTGCGGGAGGAAGAAGAGTCGGGCGCGTTTGGTACTGAGGGCGCCGCGGGTGGCTTCGGTTCAGGAAGTGGCTACATGGGCTCACTGCTCAACAGCATGAGCTTAATGTTGGAGGAGTTCTACCGACACCTGAACCTGGTTGGAGTCAGTTCCATGACGGGTGAAGGTATCGACGAATTCTTCGAGGCCGTGGAAGAAAAGCGCCAGGAGTTCGAACGCGATTACAAGCCCGAGTTGGAGCGCAAGAGGAAGGAGCGTGAGGAGACGAAGGCGGCGCAACGCGAGCTCGAGCTGGGCAAGCTCATGAAGGATATGAACGTCTCCGGCTCGAGCAAGGGCAAGCAGAAGGTCGAAAACGAGGCCGAGACGGTTAGCGAGGCTGAAGAGGAAGAGGAGGCACGCAGGAATGGCGACCAGGATGACGATGAGGACAGTGAAGACGATTACAGGATCCCTCGTGCGGGGGACAGTGAAGGGCTTACGCAGCGCTACAAGGACGCGCTGGCGGAACAGGGCACCGCGCCCTCCGACCAGGATCTAAGCTTCGCCAGATACCTGCGCGCGAGCAACATCAACCAGTGATACCTGACCATGGGTCGACCTTGCACGTTTTTCCTTTCTCTGGGGGTTTGAAAAGGCGTTGATGGTGGAGATTTGAATCTAGCCATGGCAATTAACATAGACAATGATGATTCGGGTGTGGTAATTGCAATTTGATCCAGTTCCAAACATAGACCCATCTAGTCCACGTTGGGAAGACTGGATCGTTTTTCATGGCTTGACCGTGAACAATAACAGATCAGAATTATAGCCGTGGTGGAGATGCTTGGGGTTCATGGTCTGATGGCAGTGGGTGTAGTAGTGCCAGCTCAGTTCAACCTGCAGCAACCCGCCTCTGCCCTATGGACTGCCAGCTTGGAACTTGCAAGTTCGTCTTCTGTCCCCCTTTTGCTTTTTCTCATTTTTTCGCCTGAATTTCGTTGTAGTGACAACAGAAGAATACGTAGAAAAAAAGAGCCAGGCTGAATCCGCGGAAAAACCGGCGGTGACATCATCGGGGCTGAACAAGCGATGACCTCATGGGGAATGATCCCTGCCTTACAACAACTTATAACTACCACTAATTGCTGCCTATACTGGTTCCGTTTACCTTCAACAACCTGATCACCAGAGAATTTAAACACGCCCCCGAACCGAAACACAATTGAATACCGCCAGAAGACATCAGCTACCTCCGCATCATGGATGTACGACTGTCCTTCTCCCGGTCTCTAACCATACAACAGAGCTAACCAGTTCGCGCGCTGCAGGTTTTCTACGCCTACACCTACTCCACAGCCGGCTGGCTTGGACTCCAGAGCTTGGCTCTGATCGCTGTGCCGGAGATGATGACCACAATGTTGTTGACCGAAACCCGCGACCCTTCCTGTGAGTAACCGGCAGACAGATTGTCTCTCCAGCTGCCAATGGCTAACACGCAACAGCGCTCGAAACGTACTTCTCCCGCTGCTTGGGATTCAGTCTACTCCTCATCGCCGTTCTCACCGTCATGCTCACCGGGTCCGTGCCCTTGACCACCTCCATTGCGCAACCCGTCACCACGGACGATTCCGACCCCAAGGCCCCCTATGCCGTGCCGACCATGATGGTCACGACTGTCTTCCACGGCGCGTCAGCGGGATACGCATACATCTGGTGGGTGGCTACGGGCCAGATTGCCTACGGGGTCGGGATGATCGGATATGCCGCCATTGCCTTCGTCGGGGTGTGGTGCGCGCTGTTTGCGAGCAGCGGGGGCAAGATCAACCGCAAGACTGGCGTCGATAAGCGGAGCAGCGGCTTCCCGTTCGCCAACCAGGAGGCCGACAAGAGGTTTGCGGGGAAGAAGTCCCTGTGAATGGGAATTTTCTTCTCAAAATGTTCTAGGCGGGGTCATTGGACATAGGGTGGATAGTTGCATGCATGCAAATGGCTGCAGATGAGGGAAGCCTGCGCATGTCAAGAGAAAGAGGGAGATAGTTCGCTGTTGAATTTGACATACTCACTCTCCTTATCTCCTGTTTACTTCTCCATTACACTAAATGATTTCACTGGATCTCACGTAGTATTCGCGCGCTGAAGAGCATGCTGTACGGTCCAATGGGTTGCCCTGTGCCTGACATAAACCTGACCAGCCGGGATCACGGGACTCGGTGCAACCAAACACAACAATAACAACTCCGGTCAGACCGTGCCTGCCACACTCTCCCATTACACCAATCCTCCTCTTCCACCTCCCATTGTTGCACCCGATGAAATTATCCGACTGGCTCAAGGGGCCTTCTTTCCGGTCACGACAGTCTCGATGGCTGCCTTGATGCAACCGTACCTATTCGAACTGCGCCCAAGGCCCGTTCAGAAAACCTCCGTCACCAGACGTGTGCGAGGGCCTTGGCTGCGTCGAGACCCTGTAGAGAAGCAGACAGGAGAGGGCCATCAGTCTGTCACCCCGCAGAGTCGTGAACGATGTCCACTGCGAGTGATCTCAGAACCATACCACAAGTATTGCCGCCTACAATTGGTAGAACCTGTTCCTGACGGCCACCTTTGATCAATGGGGTTTTGACTCTGACTCTGGTACAAGTGTCAGTTGTGCTAAACCAGACGTCCAGATACCTCGCCAACTGAACTACCGTCAGCTGTCTTGGCCGTCGTGAACCCCATCGCCACGGCTCGATGAGGAATAACCACCAACGAACCACTTGCCCGCTGCCCTCTTCTTCAATCAGATTCGCATCAAGGCCATGATTAGATTTCGACACATCAGAAGACTTCCCCAGGCACATGCGTATCCTCAGGGGCAGGTTGGTCGTACCAAGCTTTCGTAACTGACTTGGTGGGAGGGGCCTCGCGTTATCACAAGCACGTCGGACCGGCAAGCTGGCTCCTCGCCCTACAAGAGGGGTAGATCGTCTGGAAAGTCCAGTCTGCTGTGGATGATCAACGCGCCTGAGCTCACTGTACGACCCTCGAACTTAGAAGGGCAGTGTAGGAATAATCCTAGGCCGTGGTCTCTACCCTTTCTTGTTTACTGATAATCTCTCTATCGCCCAATCGGTATCCAGACTTGCTTGACAGATGATAAGCGCATGCAGTGGTTTTTACCTCGTGAGAAATCAGCTTCCCAGGGCGGGTCGCACCGATTTTCGGACAAGTGGTTAAGCATTCCCCCGTTTTCCAGAGCTCCTTGCGCAACATCCTGGCAACGAGAGCTTCTTCTGCTTGTCTCTCTCATTATAGAATTAAGAGTTCGTCTGGAAACGAATAAGGGATGCTGTTCTGAATACGACATGCCAGGGCCATCGCCGGCCAGCAGTGGAACCGTCAAAGCCACAAGGCTTGCATGAATGAGAGTGTGCCATTTAGTCCGGTGGACGATGTCCAGATTGGTTTGACTCGAGGCCTTTCTGGGGTCGGAGAAATAAGCTCTGCGCCGCTTGTCACCGCGATCCCTGGTCCTTTGCGTCGGCCCAAAATCACGCATGGTGTGCATGGCGTCTTGCCTAATAGGACACAACTAAGTCGTCTGAGAATGCAATGTTACCCCCAGAGTTTTAAACATGCTCAGAGATCTTGGGCCCTGGTCTCGCTCTATTGCAAGGCAGGCGGCCATGTAAGTGATAGGCTAACAATTTTAGACGAAGCTTGCAATGCTGAAGGTATATAAGGCGAGCTCCCTAGCACGTTTGTACATTGCTCGAACTTTCTAAGGGGTGTATTTTCTCTTCTACTTTGCATGATCCACAATGGTCTCATTGAGAAGTTTCCTGCTGGTCTTCGGATCCCTTTTATCTGCCGTGCTTGCTGCGCCGACGCTCGAAAGTCGCCAGACTCTGCAGACGATTCCGGGGAAGTATATTGTCACCTTCAAACCGGGAACCGACGATGCCAAGATCGACGAGCATACCGCTTGGGCGACCAACCTTCACAGGCGGCACCTTGAAGGCCGTAGTTTTATTGACGGAGACCTTCCAGCTGGCATCGAGAGATATTACAAAATCAACAGGTTTGCTGCATACGCTGGTTCCTTCGACGATGCCACCATTGCGGCCATTCGCCAACATGCAGATGTTTGTTCTTGTTGACCTGCCGAGCGCAACTGGCGGTAATCTAATTGATTCATAGATTGCGAACGTCGAGGAAGACCAGGTCTGGGATCTCGACGGACTGGTCACCGAGCACAATGCGCCGTGGGGCCTAGGATGCATCTCGCATCGAGGACAGACTAGCACTGACTACGTCTATGACGATAGTGCCGGGATTGGCACCTATGCTTATATCGTAGATACAGGCATTTTGAGCTCTCATGACGAATTCGGTGGTCGCGTCCTCTTGGCATACAATGCTGCTGGAGGACAGCATGTCGATGGTGTTGGACACGGGACCCATGTTGCCGGAATCATTGGTGGACGAACGTACGGCGTGGCGAAGAGAGCGACTCTGGTTTCGGTGAAGGTCTTTGTTGGGGAATCCAGCTCTACCTCGGTCATCCTTGATGGCTTCAACTGGGCTGTCAATGATATCGTGAGCAAGAATCGCACGAGCAAATCTGTGATCAATATGAGCTTGGGTATATTCTGTGTGTTGTTTGAGTGACTCTATCGCTGACTACGGGTATAGGTGGAAGCTATTCCAGCACGTTCAACGATGCGGTGGAGAATGCTTTCGATGAGGGAGTGCTCTCTGTTGTCGCTGCAGGCAACGAAAATGTATGTCACTCACAGCCTCACGTTCGGAGTAATCACTGAAGGAAAACAGAGAGATGCCTCGCGAACGAGCCCCGCGTCTGCCCCGGATGCTGTTACCGTCGCCGCCATCAACCGACGTAATTCCCGCTCCAATTTCTCTAATTACGGCGCCTTTGTCGACATTTTTGCTCCCGGCGAGGATATTCTGTCATCTTGGATAGGATCAGACACGACGACTCGGAGCATCTCGGGGACCTCAATGGCCACGCCCCACGTTGCTGGTCTGACGATGTACCTCATGGCGCTTGAGAACCTGTCTACGCCAGCTGCGGTGACGGCCCGCTTGAAGGCATTGGCCACACGGAACGTAGTCACTAATACCGCTGGAAGCCCGAATCTCTTGGCATATAACGGAAACGGAAGAGCAGACAACCACCAGGGAGATGGGGATGGCGATGGAGATAACGACGGAGATTTGGAATGAGAAAGAGCTTGGGAACATGTAGCCAGGTATGGCCCAGACTAATAGATTCCTAGGGTGGATGGCGATAAGGAGCTAGTCTAAGAGAATAAATGACCTGAGACATGAGACTGCAGGGACACCTCCAGAGCCACGGATGCAACGAATAGAACCAAGCACATGCAAAGCCTCTCCCGTCACGCTTCCGAAGTAGTACCATGCTGAAGGCCGTATACGTCGATCCGCACCGGAGTACAGGCGTATCCCGCAGCGATTTGTCGGGTAAAAGCCGATCGATGATAGGCCGACGACTTCTGACTGTTTATTCGTGGCACTGGGTCGTGCATTTCAGGAGAATAGACTCCTCATCGTCCCGAGGATGGCACAGGTCAAGATGAGGGATAATCGAGAGGGCAGCAGTGGACTCCACCCAGGCGTTAGCCTCGCCACAGAAAGACCCGACTGAGGACTTATGAGATCAGATGGCCCAGAGCTTTCCGTGGTGAATTACGTCCGGTTAAGTCCGTGCTTGCGTTCCACAGGGCTCGATGCCAGCTTGAATAAATACAGACGGCCGTGGACCCCTTTGCTTGCCGAGACATGATGTCCGGTCAACGTTGAGCTGAGCAAGACTTCGTTTTGTCCCAAGCCATGAAGCCCACCAGCCAAATCACCACGTCCTCGATCGAGTCCGAGAAAGATGTTCTGCAGTCCCTGCTCCCGCAGTATGGCCTTCGTATGGCTGCAGACGGCGTGCACATCCGGTGGGCGGTTGGCAACGGTCGACATCCACGGAATTGGAGGCTGCGGAGGAAGATCTGGGATATCGCGCTGATTCTATTCCTGGAGTTCTTTACGTGAGTCTTATCGGTGGGGTGGTGGTGCAGTACTGTTTGCTGTGGCTGACCATGAGGGTATATTGTACTTTCAGGACGGCAGTGAGCACGGCGGGGGTAAGTCTGCAATTCGTGGAGTGATGTTTAGGGAGCTGACGTGTCCAGTCCACCGCCGCCAACAGTGCCGTGCGCGAGTTTGATGTCCCGCAGGAGCTGTCGATCTTCCTCTTTGTGTCGGTGTGAGTATCTGCCGTCCGTTTGCCCAGAGCCTGGGGTGTGCTGACTTCGTAGGTACCTGATCGGTCAGGCGTGCGGGGGGATCATCTTCCCGCCGTACTCGGAGGCGTTCGGTCGGAAGAAGCTGTATGTCGTCAGCTCCGCGCTGTACAGCCTGGCGTGTGTGGTGGTGGCCTCGGTGCCGTCGATGGCTGGGGTGATCATTGGGCGGTTCATGAGCGGGATTCTGTCGGCGATCCCCACGACGGTGGTGGGCGGCAGCATTGAGGATCTGTTCAACTCGCGGGAGCGCGTGTGGATGATCTGCATCTGGGTGCAAGCTGCCAATCTGGGGATGGTCGTCGGTCCGATTCTGAGTACTTTTGTCGTGGCGGATATGAACTGGTGTGTCCTTCCCTGTCCTCTTCATCAAGAAGAGAGGTTACTCTAGAGAAGGTGCCACTAACGAAACCACAGGCGATGGCTATTTTACGTGGCCGCGATGGTGACCGGGGTGCTGGCGTTCTTGCTGCTGACCATCCGCGAGTCGCGGCCGTCGCTGCTGCTGGCGCGGGAGGTGGCGCTCTTCCGGCAGGTCACGCAGATCCCCGGCACGCCGGAGGCGCTGAACCCAGACCAGGCGCCGGACCTGCACACCTTTGTGCGGTTGGCGCTGTTCCGGCCGATCCGGCTGCTGTGCACGGAGCTGATCGTGTTCATCGTGGCGGTGATGAGCGCCGTGACCATCGCGCTGGTGTACCTGTTCACGCAGGCGCTGCCCCCGATCTACATGTCGTTCGGGTTCAGCCCGCGCCACGCGTGCCTGCCCTTCATCGCCATCGGCCTGGGCCTGTTCCTGGGGTTCGTGACGCGGTGGTTCGATCTGCGCATCATCGCGCAGCACAGCCGCCAGGGCCGCCCGCTGCAGCCCGAGGACAAGCTGCTGGGGTTCTGGATCGGCACCCCCGTGCTCGCGGCCGCGCTGTGGGTGTTCGCCTGGACGATCCCGCCGGCCATGGCGCACGTGCCCTGGATGGTCTCGGTCGTGGCCCTGGTGCTGACGGGCTTCAGTCTGAATGAGATCGACTATGTGTTGGGCGGGTACCTGACGGACAGCTATCTGAGCTACGCGGCCAGCGGCCTGGCGGCGCTGAGCCTGGTGCGCGCCACGCTGTCGGCCGTGCTGCCGCTCGTCTCGGCGCCCATGCTGCAGCGGTTGGGCGCGAACGGGGCCGTTTCGGTGCTGGCCGCCCTCGCCACGGTCTTCTGTCTGGTGCCGCCGCTGTTCGCGCGGTATGGACGGGGGCTGCGGGCGCGGAGTGGGTTCGCGCGGTACAGTATGATCATGTATCGGGAGTACAGCGTGGATGAGGAGGGGTACTGATGGGTGTCTGTGATAGAGGATGCGATTCGCATGGGGGAGTCAAAAGTCTGCCTTTGGGGGTTTGAGTTTGAGTATAGTATCAAGATCTCGTGTTCACTAATGCCGAATAAAATTGTTTTTGTCTGTCATGAGACTACCCAACCTTCTTCTTCATGATCCATGTATATACGTGTAGTACTGGGCGTAGGGGGCTATCTATCTACTCCCTGACCACCAACCCCCAAAACGCCCCCGCAAACCCGACGACCACCGCCCCCCAAACCGCCCGCTCCGTCTGCAAAACCGCATACCCGAGATGTCCCGCCAGGATCCGCGCGGCCACGCCGGCCACAATCCCCATGTACACCACAAAGAACCCCAGCTCCTTCCACCGCTTCCACATCCCAGTCTGCACAGCAGGCGCGACAGCCCCAGCACCAGACATACCTCCCCCACCCCCACCCCCAGATCTCTCCCCCTTCTCCCCACAGGACGCCAGCTGATTCACATCCGGCACCACCCCCGCCTCCTTAGAACGCATACTGGTCCCCCACCCATCCTCGAGCACCGTCACCGCGCTCCAGAAATGCACAATCGGCAGGGGGATATTATAGAACAGCAGCGCAGGGAGCAACCCCACCCCCAGCACTGCCTTCCGGACTCCCCGATCGGGGTTCCGGAGGATATTGTACAGAACCGTGTACACGAGCCGAACAACCAGATCCGTCCACGAGAAATACGCCAGGCTTGCGCCCGTGCACAGGTAGTATAGGATGTAGCCTAGGCCCAGCAGGGGCCCGGCTTCGCGCTTGATGGCCGCCCAGAAGAATAATGGCGAGGTGAGGAGGTATAGGTGGGGTGATTGGAGGGATTCGATGTGGCCGGAGCGGGACCAGCGGACCTTTTTTGTTGTTAGTATTGTTTTGGGGGGAGGGGTTTGAGGGTGAGGGATTGGGGATTGGGGAGGGCGTAAGGTACCTGCTGGAGAATCCATTTGCGGAGGTTGGTGGGTGTATCCGTTGCTGTTAACGTGTCAGACACGTAAGTGACGGTCCAGCCGCGGAGGAGGAGGTTGGTGGTTAGGTGGCGGTCTTCGTTGACGATCTACCGTTGCTCTTGTTAGCATATTCATGCTATGGATTATGTGCATGTTATGGGCTGGTTTCTCAAAGAAGGGTTGGTTCGCCCCTGCCGGGGCTCACTAAGTACTGGCTGGGGCTGGCTAGCTGGACTCACCATCCGATGCCCCCAAACCTCCTGCGTGTACCACGGATACAGGATCCCAGGCAAGGCGGCGACCCGGAACGCCGAGCTCGGCCCGCTCTGGCAGTCGCTCGTGCCGGCCGCTGTGGCCACCGACCGCGTCAGGTACAGCTCGCACCAGTACACGATGCGGCCCAGCTGCGCCACGACCGAGTCGCCCGCGTTGTGCACCAGTAGGCCCGAACTGGCGCCGCCCACGGCGGGGTCGCCCGCGATCGTCGCCACCGTCCGCCGCAGCGAGTCTGCGTACACCAGCGTGTCCGAGTCCGACGACCACAGGTACTCGATCCCCCGCGCGTCCGCCAGCACCAGGCTGAAGATGAAGGCCGTGAACATGATCGCCTTCTTGCTGTGGTGCGGCTGGTAGATGCAGACCTGCTGCGGCCCGCTGCCGGAGAGGAGGCCGTGCTCTCCCAGGATCTCGCGCGCCAGGTCGCAGCAGTGCGCGATGCTGGCCAGTTGGTAGGCCTCCCGCGGGGAGCCGTGCAGGTCGGCGGTGGCGAGTTTGTCGAAGGTGCGCGTGGCGATGTCGCCGAGGGGCGTGTCGAGGTGGATGGTTGGGGCGGTGGGGTGGATCTGTGGTTTGTTGGTGAGTATAGCATATTGTGTTGAGGGGAGAAAGGAGGAATGCCGTACGTTCTGGAAAACCCGCACCATCTCCATATCCGCCTCCTCGTCGCCGTCGATCCCCACCAGCATGAAGCGACACCCCTCCGCCGCGCGGTAGCTGTTCAGCGCGCGCGCAAACAGCCCCGGGTCCTCGCGGTAGCCCACCACGGCGGCCATGCAGTCCGGTCCGCTGTGCGCGTCCACCATCCGCGGCTTCTCGGGGTCAGCGGCAGCGGCAGTGGGCTGGTAGAGGCGGCGCCGACGCCGCTCGTTGGTGAAGCGGTTGTATTCGGCGGCGAGGATGGTGAGCAGCAGGTCTAAGGTGAGGGGATGGCGGGTGGCGGCGGTGAGGTAGTAGTACAGGGGCAGCACCAGCAGACAGCCCAGCCCGTTAAGCATCTGACGCAGCAGGGGCACTTGGGGGCCCCGTTGGGGGGTTATCGGTGGGTGGTCCATGGTCGAAGTGTGTCTGTCTGCTCACGACTACATTCCTCGGGGTGCTGCATCGGATGCATTGGTGTACTTATTTGATCCCCTAATGGAATGGGGACCGCAGATGGAGCCATGATGGAGTCACCGGTAGAAAAAATCTCAATGATGGATTCACTAGTTGAGTTGACTAGTCACTAGACTGGAGTCAGTGCTAGTCGGTCAGTAGTACGGAGTATTACCGTTGGATTTGTCCATGCAATTCCCGACATTGAGAGGCCAAGTGCGGTGATTCGGTGGATCGTATCTAATCATAGGCTGGCAGGACCCTTCGTGTGGCTCGTATCGACACGGGTTTGACTACAGACACGGAGATTATTTTTATTACTCCCTGAGGAAGTGCAATAGCCGCACTCTAAACTATTTTGGGCAAGACAATCGGAACTTACAGCCTTGTCCGTGCTTACCGCAAAGGGTTTAGCGCAGGCATCTGTCCATGTCTCGCCAGGCACCTGCCAATCACGCTGCTTTGCGCCTGAGACATTCATTTAACTAATTTTTGTGGTGGGGTTGAGGGGATGAGGGGATCTTCGGGGTCTTTGTATAGGGGTCAGATGGAGGACCCTCGAAACACCGGTGAGGGGCATTTATCATGGAGAGATTTACCACTTACCGAGTTTGTACAGTACAATCATTCTCTGCTAATCTCTATTCCAAGATATAAAACCCCGTCCATTATGCACCCGGATTCCACACAAGTCCGCTCATGATCGGAGGTAAGACATTTTCATCATGCGTCGGTTTTACCAAGACAATCGCCGCGTCCCGCTTGGGATCATCCTGGTGACCGTCTGTCTCTTCCTCTACCATTTTGCCCTCGATCGCCCCCCATGGGTCGCGTCGACAGCGTATACCCCGCAAACACCCTATCAAGCAGGAGCAGGAGAGGCTACTGTCGTCGTGCACCCTTCACCCCCCTTCATCGCCGAAGATGAAAACACCTCTACGCCGCAGAAACCCGCTCCGTCGGCGGTAGCCTCCTCCGCGTCCTCCACCTCCCCTGCCTCCGACACCGCCACCATCACCACCTCTTCCTCCTCCCTCATCGTCAACGACATCGTCCTCATGTTCAAAACCGGCGCCTCCGTCCTCTGGAAACGCGTCCCCATCCACCTCACCACCACCCTCGCCCCCACCCGCATCCCCCCGGCCAACGTCCTCCTCTACTCCGACAGCCCCGAGACCATCGGCGCGTGGACCTTCATCGACGTCCTCGCCAACACGACCATCAACGACCCCGAGATCGCCCTGCCCTACCGCCAACAGGCCGACCACGACTTCCGCCAGAACTACGCCGAGATCAACAACGTCTATCCGGGCGACAACTCCGGCCCCGCCGGCGGCTGGAAGCTCGACAAGTACAAGTTCCTGCCGCTGGTGCAGCACGCGGGGCGCGCCCGCCCGGACGCCAAATGGTACATCTTCATGGAGGACGACGCCTACCTCTTCCTGCCCAACCTCCTCGCGCACCTGGGGCGCTTCGACCACCGGCAGCCCTGGTATCTGGGCAGCGTCGCCTGGATCCATGGCGATTATTTCGCCCACGGCGGCTCTGGGTTCGCCATCTCGCGCAAGGCGTGGGAGATGGCGTTTGGGGACGAGAAGGTCAATATCGAGGAGAAGTATGCTGCATTCACGGCGCAGCATGGCTGCGGGGATCACATTCTCGGTCATGTCCTGAAAGAGAGTGGCGTCGGGTTCGGAGAGCATCCCGAGGCGGAGGAGAGTCGTTTTAGCTATGGGTTCAATCCCGAGGCGCATTGGACGAGCTGGTACGAGCAGGAGAATTGGTGCAAGCCCGTGTTCAGCTGGCACCACACGCACAACCGGGACGTGGCCCGGTTGTACGAGCTGGAGATGCGGTGGGGCGACGTGCAGGCCCGGGGCCCCATCCGCTACAGGGATGTGTATGAGGCGATGGTGCGGCCGTACTTGCGCGAGCGGGTGGAGTGGTGGGAGAACGGCGCGGCCAAATACGATATCCGCTCCAGTAATGTCAAGGCCGTGACGGTGCCAGAAACCGTCACGAAGCCGCAGGCCTGGTCGGAGGCCTGGATGTCGGTGGACCACTGCGAGACGGCCTGCGTAGCCTGGGGCGAGTGCGTGCAGTGGAGCTTCTACGAGGATCGGTGTATGCTCGATAGTATGATCCGGCTGGGAAGCGGGATCCCCGAGGGCGACTCCAGGCGTCAGAGCTCGCTACCCTGGACTAGTGGGTGGCTGACGAGGAGAGTCGAGCATTGGGACTCGGCCTGTAGTGGTAGTCACCTGTAGTGAGTAGGCAGCAACGCCCGCAGTGCGGTAGATGCCTGCGTGAGATTACCCGATCGGGAAATGTTGTATATACCCCCAGCAGAAATAAATCCTGTGAACCGTTACAATCCGCCGCCTGAAGAATCAGAAACAGGGACCAGTCATGGTCGCACGCTAAAAATACTAATTTAGCGTGTGGATCCGAGGCCAGTCTCCATCCATGGATCCCTTTTTCTCCCTCCGTCTTATCCATCCCCTCCGCCTCTCCCGCTTTCATCCACTGCAATGCTGCAGTTTACCACTTCATCATCACAGCATACCATGCAGCATACCATGCAGCATACGATAGACAAACCTCGCACGGCGTGGCTGGACGGCCTCCGCGGCCTCGCCGCCGCTATCGTCGCCTTCAACCATTTTTTCATGGGCGGAATCTTCGACTTCGCCTTCCACTCCTACTGGGCGGACCCCGCGTCGGCCAACCGGCATTTCATCCAATTGCCCCCAATCCGCCTGCTCTTCTCCGCCCACGCGATGGTGGCGCTCTTCTTCGTGATCTCGGGCTACGCTCTGAGCATCAACCTGCTTCGTCTGCGCGATGCGCCGCCGTCTTCCTCGCTGACCGCGTCGTCGTCCGCGACGAACCAGACACTACTCCGCGGACTCTCCTCCGCGACGACGCGCCGGATCTTCCGCATCTATCTGCCCGTCTTCCTTGTCGCGATTCTCTCGCAGCTGCTGTTCTTCTGCGGCTTGTATCACTGGTCGTTTGGCGACAATGTCGTCTGGGGCCGTCAGCCGTGGACCGCGCCGCTGTTTCACTTCACCTATCTCTTGCGGTATTTGTTGGATATTGTGAATATCATCCAGTTCCACCATAATCCCGGGCTGAATGGGCAGCTGTGGACGATGCCGATTGAGTTTCGCGGGAGTCTGATGGTGTACCTTGTCATTCTGGGGATGGCGTTCTGGAGGAAGGAGATGCGCGTTGGCGGAGTGTTCGTGCTGGCGGTGTATTTTCTGTGGTATGGGATCTGGGATGGGGTGGGTTTTCTGGGAGGCTTGGGGGTTGCGGAGCTTGCTCAGGGACTGCACTCGAGTAGTGAGGATGCGGTGTTGGGCGAAGGGTGGTGGGTTGGTAGGAAGGATGGCGAGCCTGGGCTGTCAAGCGCGTCAGCTGGTGGTCTCAAAGCAAAAGCGAAGACGCTGCTGACAGGATTCTGTTTTCTCATGGGGCTGCATCTGCTCTGTCTTGGGGATGATGGGGTACTTACGCCTGGGTATCGATGGCTGGGGTCGCTGCAGTCGCCCCGGTGGGATGACGACTGGGCGATTGTGAGTAAATGCTGGAAGACGGTGGGGTCGGTCTTGGTGGTGTATGCCATCGATCGCGTGGAGGTGCTGCAGAGGGCGTTGGAGAGGCCGACGCCGCAGTTTCTAGGACGCATCTCGTTCTCGCTGTATCTGGTGCATCAGTCGGTGTATCATGTTGCCCGGGATCCGGTGCGGAATGGACTGTGGTGGATCCTGACCGGGCGAGAGTACCCTGCGACGGATGAGGAGGCACTTGCTGGGGGGATGGGGGTGTTTGTGGTCAGTTGGGGTGTCACGGCTGTGGTGATGGGAATCTTGGTTGTTTGGCTGTCGAGTTGGTGGACGAGGGTGGTCGATGCCAGGTGTGTGCGGCTGTCAAGGAGGATCGATGAGTGGTTGTCTCGGTAGTGTCATTTAGTAAATTCGCCCGATATGTGTCAAGCTGTCGGCGTATAGACTTTATTCCGAGTCTTCATTCCATTAATAGACATGACAGCGGTTGTGGTCATCGAAGAATCTGATGGAATAGAAACACGCAACGGTTCATCAAGTATCACGTCAGAGCAGGTCATCCAGCAGATATTTTCTGCCAGCTGACCAGAAAATTTTCACGATTCCGCAATAATGAAGCAATAGAAAGTGCGAGAGCTGTGGATTCTCCTGCAAACCTTGCTGAGGATGAGTTGTCACTGCTGAACAAAACCAGTCCTCTTTCTTGTCTGCCTCCCTGTTCGTTTCTTCTTTTTTACAACTCTCCTTCTCCCTACTATCTCTCCTCTTCCTACTATCTCTCTTCCTATTCTCTCTTTCTACTCTCTCTTCCTACTCTCTCCCTACTCTCTCTTCTTCTACTCTCTCTTCTTCTATTCCCTCTTCTTCTCCTCCCTCTTCTCCTCCTGCTCTTCTCCTCCTTCTCTTCTCCTCCTCCTCCTCCTCTTCTTCTCCTCCTCCTCCTCCTTTTCCTCCTGCTCTCCTCCTCCTCCTGCTCCTCCTCCTCCTCTCCTCTTCTCCATTCTTATCTCTATAAATTCTAGATACTCCTATTCTTACCTGCTCCTGCTCTCTCTTCTTCTACCCTCTTCCGCATCCCAAGCTTCTCCCTTACTTCTTTGCGCACCGTCCTCTGCGCATCCCTCCAACGCAGAGCTCGCACCTCATCGTGGTGTTGGAGTCTAGTAAAGCTAAGACGAGCTCAATAGTAGTCCACGTGATGTGTAGATCCAGTCCTCCAGCTCCCGTAGAGTCCACCAAATTGCAGGCTGCAGCCTATTTAGGTGTCTGTAAAAATTTCCACAGCTAGCTACATTCACTGATCAGGGAGTAATTGTAGCGACACAGTGAATGGGTCCATCCAAGTCATCTGACCATCAGTTTCTTCGTCTATATAAGTCTTTCCCGTCTCCCTCTTCTTCCTTCATTCTCCTTCCTTTCCTCCATCCTTCCTCCACCTCTCCATCCTCTTCTCTTCCATCACCTCCATCATCCTGTTCCCCATCATGTAACACATCCTTTTCATCATCCTCCATCATCATTTGTATCCCATCTCCATCCTGTTTCTATCTCTATCCTGTTTCTACCTCTATCATGTATCCATCTTCATCATGTATCCATCTACATCCTGCATCCACCTGCGTCCTGTATCCCACCTGCGTTCTGTATCCCACCTTTATCCTTCTCATCCTTTATCGTGCTTTCATCCAAACCCCTCCTTGTATACTGTCTTTTTTCGCATTCCCAATTCTTGTTCTCGTGTGTATCCCAGCATGTAACCCACCGTGTACTCTCACTCCCGCCCCTCCTCCATCCTCTTCCCTCCCCCCTCCCTCCCTTCTCTCCTCCGCACGACCGTTCGACAGAAGTCGAGGGTCCCTGACAACCCATACCTGTGCCAGTCGCCGTGCTATGGTCCATGTCAGGCCCCAGTTCTCCTTGCCCGTTTCCAAAAAACCAACTGGGGTATTCTGTGCATCCCCTAACAGCGACGACCGATTTGGGAGTCGTGGGGGGATGACCACAGAACCAGGCATGCTGCCGAGGATGCTCATTTTGAGATATCTGGCAAAGTGCCATGTCCTCCTCTCCAAGGTCCTGCTTGAGCTGTGGCGAGGGACTTGCGAAGAGGACACGATCCCGAACGTCTGACAAGATGTGGGCGAACACGCGTACGGACTCAGCCTCAGCTTTGTCTTACAAACAAACGGGTGATCCCGAAACATCGTCAACAGACTGAGGGCGTGACCTTTCCCTGAGGAAGAACAATGCTTCCCGAGGGTAGAACATGGCCTGCCCCTACCATGGGTACGGGCAGAATATTCCATGTTCGGGAGTCCTATCCGCGGGCTGAACAAGGCAGACCACAGACCTTGTTGGGATCTGACCACCAGGTACCTTGGCTACCAACGGTCCTGGGAGCAGCTGACGTGCGGGGACGGACTACGAGCCGGCCTGCGTTCGTGCTGGAATCGCGTCTTCAGCCAACTCGCTCGTCGGTTGGTTGAGGGACCCCGGCCAGCTCCATTGTCGCTGTTATATGGAGACTGCGCAGTTGCACCAGACGAGAGTTGGTGGGTTCATTTCCTGGAAGCCGTCGCCGTCCGGTGGGAGTGGAACGGAATGAGTTGCCCATGATGCCCCGTCTAACGGTTCGTCTTCTTTTAGCTCAGGCCATCACCACGACCCGTGTGTCGCCGGTGCCTGCACTAGAAGCTTGTACTGGTACTTTGTGCCGTTGTGCTTGGGCTGTGTGCTGGTGCTGGTGCTTGTCTCGATGCATGTGTGACTGGTGTGTGGGTGAGATTTCCTTTGTCGCCTTCTCCTCGCTACACCCGTCTCTCCTAGGACGAGCTGCTGAGCTCGTTAAGGATGAGAAGATGTATGTGGTCTTTGGTGCTGGGTCATCGGGCTCCGTTCCGGCGGACAGATGGCGGCTGCAGCAATAGACGAAAACACATCCTTTGGGATGTTGCCTGGATGGGAGACAGGCCTCCAACGGGAGCTCGCACGTCACCGCGGTGTTGGAGTCTAGTAGCCTTTGCAAGCAAAGGCGAAGCTAAGACGAGCTCATGATCGGTCGAGGTGATCAAGTCGGCTGATTGTATCAAATTCCTTCCGCAGCGAACTACACGCGGGCAAGCATGAAGTCAACCCAAATACTGTACAGACCAATTACAATCCAGAGCTAACTACCGACGAAAACAACGTAGAAAAAGTTCCTACCGCAACCACCCCTTCACATAGGCCGGAATCCTCTCCCTCGCACCGCCCAGAAACCAGACCGAAGCGCCCAGAGCAGCCACCGCGCCCACCGCGCCAGCCACCTTGCCCACCGAGCTCCTCTCATTCCCCTCGCGGTCGAACGACGGCGTCACCTTCGGCATCATCTTGTGCATCTTCTCCACAGTATACGGCGGATACCTGGCATCCATGAACCCCTCCAGCACAGTCGGTAGTGCATTCGTGACCGTCCGCCGATACGAGAACGCCTGGATCCCATACTTCCCATGGTACGCGCCCATGCCGGCATGGCCCACACCTCCGAAGGGGGCATCTTTCGCCAAGGCGTGCAGGAGACAGTCATTGAACGTGACGCCGCCGGAGGCCGTCTCCCGCAGGATCCGGTCCTTCTCGGCCTCGACGTTCGTGAACGCGTACAAGGCCAGGGGATGCTCGAGGGAGGTGGTGAAGGCGAGCGCGGCGTCGAGGTCGGCGTCGACGATGGGGAGGATCGGGCCGAAGAGCTCCTCGGTCAGGAGGACGTCGTTCGGCTGGACGTCGACGACGATCGTGGGGCCGAAGTAGCGGGTGCTGCGGTCGCGGACGCCGCCGTAGACGATGCGGCCGGCCGTGCGGCTGAGCAGGGACTCGAGGCGGTCGAAGTTGCGGTCGTTGACGATGTGGCAGCTGTAGGGGGGCACGGTGTCGGCGCCGCCGTTGAAGGTGTCGAACCAGCGGGTGAGGGAGGCGACGAGGGCGTCGCGGACGGACGGGTGGGCGAGGATGTGGTTGACGTTGATGCAGACCTGCCGCATGCGTTTAGAAATCCCATATTCCAGAACCCAGAACCCCCCAAAAAAAGAAACGAACCTGCCCCGCCAACAGAAACTTGGCCCCCGCAATCCTCTTCCCCGCCATCTCCACATCCGCCGACTCCGTCACGATCGCCGGCCCCTGGCCCCCCAACTCCAACGTCACCGGCGTAAGATGTCTCGCCGCAGCAGCATGCACGATCTTGGCCACCTTCGCCGACCCCGTGTAGAAGATATGATCCCACCACTGCGCCAGGATGTACTCCATCTCGCCGGGGCCCGCAGTCACACACCGGATCGCCTTCGTATCCAAATACTCGGGCATGATCCGCGCCAACACCTCCTGGGACGCGGCACTCACATCCGACGGCTTGACGATCGCCGCACACCCCGCCGCGATGGCCGCCACGAGCGGCTGCAGCGCCAGCTGAAAGGGACAGTTCCACGCGCCGATGATCAGCGTCACGCCGAGCGGCTCGGTGCGCACGACGGTGCCCCCCAGAAAATTGACGGGGTCGAGGCGCGTGGGCTTCTCGTCGGCCGTCCACGCGCTCAGGTTATCCAGGGTGTGCAGGATGTCGGCTTGCAGCATGCCGATCTCGACGATGGTGGTTTCCACTTCGCATTTGTGGAGGTCGGTTTGTAGTGCGGCCACAATGGTCGCGCGGTGGTCTTCGAGCATCCACCATAGGCGCCGGAGTTGCTGGCGCCGCCAGGGGAGGGGTTTGGTGTGGCCCGTGGCGAAGGTTGTGCGGACCGTGTGCAGGGCCTTTTTTTTCTCTCTGTTAGGGAAGGGGTGGTGCGGGAGGGGGTAAGGGGGGAAGGGAAGGGAAGGGAGGGGAGGGACTGACCTCGTCAAATTCGGCTTGCGTTGTGTAGGTCATTTTGTTGGTGGTTTGCGAGGCGTCTCCTCTTGTGGTGGTGGTAGGATGGTTTAGTTGGAGGTGTGTACGGGGAGAATGATGAGGGGAGCTTGGCTTTTATAATGGAGAAAGCACGAGCTACCGCGGTTGTTGGTCTAGGTTCAAGGGGGTTAGTGGTTCTTTTATCCTTTATCGCCGAGGAATGGGCAAGGCGGGCCGTTGCTGGGCTGACAGGTCACAGCGGAGATTTCCCCACTTGCTGGCGCGCATTGGCGGCTTCGCTTGTGCTATCATCCATCGTCATTATACGCTCCCAACCCAGGGGTCCTCGGGTGGACGTTACTCTAGGCAAAATGCGGTGTGATATTTCTTCCATTGGGTATACTAGAAGGTGATTTAGATTGTGCCAAGATAAATAGATTGCCAAAGCCCATCCAAATATAAGCGGGGTGTCTGCATATAGTTCACCGCCAAGCAAGGAACCATTTCTTCCAAGATCACTATCACCCAAAATGTCATCTCGTACCTGCTACCACCTAGATCAAAAGGCGCTTGCCCTTCTCCAACTCCGCGATCTGCTTCTTTAATTGAGTGCGTCTTCGGCGCACCGCCGGATCCTCCCCTGCTATCTCCTGCAGGGTCTCCGCAGAGAAGCCGTGCACAAAGGCGGGCGAAATCAGCTTCATCGGTGCATTGGGCCCGTTCACCAGATGGTGATCGGCCGCTTGCATGCTGACATTGTCCACAAACCGACTCAACGCGACCTTGTAGTAGGATTCTAAGATGTCATGTAGCTCTTGCACCGTGTGGCTCTCGTTGCTCATGTCCTGTTGGTAATCGAGGTCGCCGACATGGAGAATTCCGTTGACCTCTTTTCCCCCAACGTAGGCCTTCCATCGAGAATGACGTCTATCTCGGGGTTAGCATGCTATTTGTTGAAAGACTAAAATTAGACGGTCTCCCTAGTCGAAGAAAAGACTTACATGTTCTGCAGGTGGTCGTTGAAATAACGGTCCAAGGTCTTCAGGGTGCCCTCCCTCTCTATGCAAAGGAGAAGCCGCACATGCTCCATTGCTTCCTTATACACCTCGAGCAAGCTGCCCATTATATAAGGTAAAAGATTTCGAAAGACCCGTCGATCCGCAAGCGAGATTTCTAGATTGCGCATGATGAATTTGTGGACAACGACAATGATGTCACTGAGATAGCCTAGCGCGATGCTTTGCCACTTCATGGTCTGCTGGTTGAAGACATTGGTCAACATGGGGATGCTGAAACTATTCAATTCAAACCCTCGTGAGTTGTGATATTCATCTCGCAGCCATTCATGAATGCTCTGCCTCAAGGGCTTCTCTATTATTTCCTGGTTGGTGAGAACATCCTCGAGCTCCATGACGGGCTCAGTCATCCGGGTCTTAAATCTGGTAGGACGTGAGCCGTGGTGATCAAGCTCCCCTTCTCCGGTAGAATGGAAATTCAAAGCTCCTGGTCGTGTGCTAGCAGAGAACTGCGCAGGCTCGTCTCCACCGCTCTCAGGGGACACGATTTCAACGTCGTCGCGGATGCTGTTTACCTCGAATTCGTATTTGTGACCCCATTTTTCGAAGTATCGGGCGAAAAGTACTTCCCGGTTGACCACCAAAGTTGCGAGGCGAAGCTCCTTGTACTTGGTGAAGTTCTCATCCGCACCATAGTGTGTGCCTAGAGCTTGGGTTGTCATAATATTGAATCTGGTCACCGCATCTAGGAGATATCTTAGTTGCTGGCTGGCAGTATCCCTCTCACTACCCAGCGCAACCAGACCTGTTTTGGCTTCCTTGAGCTTCTTGTTGATTTCAGCTCGGACCTGCGATATTGTTAGCGCAACTCACTTATGTTTGTCAACTATGCTACTGACCATAGGAAATGTCCTTCTGGCATTCTCAGTGACCGTATCCTGCAAGCGCGTTTTCAAGGAGCTGATGCCGTATCTGTCCACGGCCACTGTGCTCCACAACTCAGTCTTACCAAACTCGGCTTCTGCGGTGTCTCTGTCGACAATTCCTTTCTCCATCTCTCTTTGCCCCAGGTTTCGAACCAGAATCCAGCCATATTTCAAGGGAAGCTCACGCCCGGCGATGATGTCCAGGATCTTCTGCTCGGCTCCTTTGTCAACGAGATCGGGTTTAGTCAAGACACCCAAGGTCCGCTCCCCGTCGGGATCTACCTCCCGTGCCATCTCGATGATCTCCTGATTTGCCACATCCACATTAGCCGCAACGACTGTCAACAGGATGGACCGCGGGTTTCTCATGTATCCCAGGACCATTTCCCTCACGAGCTGGATGTCAGCTTTGGTTGTGCGCCCCGGTGTAGTCAACTTGAAGATACCAGGGACGTCAATGACGCTGAGATGGTCCTCGTCGGGTCCGCAGATTTCCAGCCGCAATATGTCTTTGGAAAATGTCAACTTGGTAGGCTTGTCAGGGGTGGAGACGCCCATCAGTCTGTGCGCCTGAATTTCCATCAGCATTCCACACGTGGCAGGTATTGTGCCGAGTTGATTGCGCCAACGACCGCCACCCTTTTCTGCATAACCAGCTTACCCGCACCCTTCTGATTGTAGATACTGAAAGCGGTGCTTACCTCCTCCAGTATCGCAGCAAAGGCGACTGGACTCAGGCTGCCCTCGAAGCTTCTACCCCAAGCCTGTAGCTCTCCTGCCCTTGTTGGATGTGAATCCGACGCGGGAATAATAGACGAAGAGATCCTTCTGGTCGTAAGGTTTTTGTTACGGCGGAAGATGAGCTGAGTTGCGAAACGGGTGCATAGCCCACTGTCGCGGGGGAATGGTAGCCGGGTGAGACCCTCGAGAACAGAGCTTTTGCCGCTTGACTGGTCTCCCACGACAACCAGCTGGGGAAGATTGATGTATTCTCCAATATTGCATGCAAATAGACTGTCTATCTTGTCCAGTAAAGCGGGGTCGGCCAGGCTGGTATAGCCTGGGGCTTCCTCTTCGAACATCTCTGTAGGTACTGAGTGGTGGATGGCGCTGTTGGATGCTTCTGGAGGATTGCAAGTGTGCGAGTCGTCTTGAGGATATAGGCGATTGTTCTGGATCTCTGGTGTAGGCCGAGGAAATGGTGGTTCCGTGTAAGGTAGGAGAGGGTTGAGAAGGTTGTAGATGGTTGAAGATAAATGCAGATTGTTGAGGAAGAACGTGGTGGATATGAGATATGTATTTAGAGACGGGTGAAGTGAGTGAGAAGCAAGATCAGTTGCAAAAGGTAGACTTCAAGTCTTGACGATGATACAAGGGAGGTTGAGTCCTTTGAATCAGGAGAAACTGCAGTCACTCAGGTCACTCCGGCTTCACTTTGAAAATCGGATGGCCGAAGCCAGCATTGGAAGAATGATCACCATCCAATTTCACCGGTTCTTGTCTTGAAGTCAATCCAAGTCAGCTTACAGAAGAAAGAAAGGGTCGAGTGGTGTGGTAGAGAGAAGTGCCGAACGACTGTGTAGAAGTAATGGGTAAGGCCTGCCTGCCGTCCGGGAGGGCGGGAAGCCGACTGTCTTTGCATCCACAAACCTGCGATCAACAACATCCCTTCTAGCCTCATGTTTCACGTATTCTGGAGCTGTGACCATTGTCATAAGATGGCTTCACACACTACGCGGTGTCGAGCTTCTTTCTTCTTGATGTTCTTCAAATTAAGACAGGCCCCACAATCTTCTGCAAAGCAAGAGCCTCCTTCAAGGCCCATCCCTCCGAAACTGGATATCTCGTGTCACCTATCTGCTTACTCGTCAGTCTAGAGACCTCCCTCCTGATATCAACCTGAAGCACTGCCTGACTCTTCATTCAATATGACCAGTCATAAGCTTCTTCCAGCGAACCACAGATCGCCTCACTCGGCCACAGCCAATCATCGCTCGATTTTGCCGATGTTCGCCGAAACCATAGCATTGATTTCCAATCAACAAGACAATCAATCGGGATAGCACTACAATTTTCAATAGTGATTATTATGAAAGTAAAGAATCATGTCGTTATGGGACAGATTGTGACCCACCAGACCTTTTATTAAGCGCCCAGTATCCTCCATGGAAGGCCAATGCTTCCTGTCCTGTCCGTGATCTTTCACGCCCTCAGACCTTGCACCCGACCCTGCCCCAATATCACCGATTTCCCATGCTAGAAAAATCGCGCGAAAATTCTCTCCGGAGAGCATCTGAGGGTGCGGAAATGCCAGGTACCACATACCCTGAGGGAGGGATTGAGGCCTGGGCTGTTGTGCTTGGAGCATGGTGCGCCATGATCCCATCTATGGGTCTGCTCAATAGTCTAGGTATCTTGCATGCATGGACGAGTAAGCATCAACTTGCGGACTACTCTGAGTCGAGCATTGGCTGGATCTATGGGGCATATGGGTTCTTCTTGTATGCTGCTGGAGCGCAAGCTGGTAGGTCAGTCTAGTCGTTCTGACAAGCTAGTACTGAGTAGCAACTAGGACCAATATTCGACGCCTATGGACCCAATTATGTCATTATCCCAGGCTCGATTGGGATTGTTGTCGCTTTGGTCTGCTTGAGTTTCAGTCAAGGTAACCTTGTTTGCCTTCCCTTGACAAGGAAACCCAGCCAGCTAACAGAATCAAGAGTACTACCAAATATTCCTGTCCTTCAGTGTCCTAGGCGGACTTTCCGCGTGCACTCTCTTTACTCCGGCAGTCTCTTGCGTGGGACACTGGTTCGACAAACGAAGAGGCTACGCGACCGGGATTGCTTGCACCGCTGGTGGCCTAGGAGGAGTCATCTTCCCCTTGATCATTCTCTTCGCTGCGCCCAAGATCGGCTTCGCCTGGGCGATTCGCATCATTGCGTTTCTTTCTGCTATTCTTTGTCTGATTGCTTGTCTGACGCTGAAAACACGTCTCCCTCGCAACAAAGGAGCCAGCGCATCTATCGATCTGCGCGCCCTGCGGGATGGAAAATACGCCACTACAACAATAGCGGTTTTCCTGGTAGAATTTGCTGTGTTCATTCCGATAACCTATATTGCCTCGTATGCAATTCACGTTGGACTGAGTGACACGCTTTCCTACGCTCTGATTGTCTTTCTCAATTTAGGCGCCATCCCGGGACGCTTCCTCCCTGGCCTCATAGCCGATCGGATCGGGAGGTTCAATGTGATGGTTTTGACTTCCATTGTGTGTGCGGCGCTCACTCTAGCTCTATGGCTTGCTTCTGGCGACAATATTGCTGCTATTGTCTCTTACGCAGTTTTCTTTGGTTTCTGGAGCGGCGCTGCAATTAGCCTCACACCTGTTTGTATATCGCAGATCGGTGAGACGCGGGACTTGGGCAAGAGGACCGGAACGACGTTCACAATCGCCAGTGTAGGAACACTGACTGGCATTCCAATTGCAGGGGCGATTCAGCAGCAAGATCATGGTGATTACTGGGGCCTTATTGTGTTTGGAGGTGTGCTGTATGCTGCTGCTGCCGTGGCGTTCGCTATTGCTCGGGGTGTTTGTGCGGGGTGGGCTTTGAGGACAAGGTTCTGAAGGCATTTACACTTAAGCTCCACTTTGATGCGTGGACATGCTTAAAAATTGTTGTCGAGGTCAGTCCTTGTGAAGCTGCCCAATATATGGGGGAAGATAGGAGATGATTGTCGATGATATAGATAGATGCCGTTATAGAATCAAGGAAAACCGTTACGATTGTATAGATGGCTCTGTGGATTCAAGTGTGCCAAGTCATTGTCGATTAGTCTCTGACAAAGCATCCTTGTAATCATGCTCATTCTCTCGTGTCTCAAGACAAAATAGAGATGTGGCCGCCTTATGCGAACCCGACAGGGCAAATATTCGGCGAATTGGTGCATAGCCAAAGCTTTCGGCGGAGCAAGGATTCATGTCAGCAAGCTCTAGCATAAGTGCTTCTCGGCTGACAGCACTGTGCTCCATCTGGCAACCATGTTCCGGTCGACACGTCCGCCGACAATGTCCCTAATTCCCTTGTAGCGTCCCCTGCTGGAAATTATCGGCGAGCTACTGCGTAATCTGATAAATCTTCGCATCTAAACAGCGTCATTTCAAACATATAAACTGGGCTTGCCCTCTTTCAGTGCTCAATTTTGCTTATCACACTCTTTCTATCGTTGTCTTCGCATCATGACTCTCAAAGACAAAGCAATCAACATCAAAGCCCGATTTCATCTCCTCTTTCGTCGTTCAAACAACGCTACAAGCACTAGACCCACATATCATGACTTTTCTTCCACAGCGACATTGAACGATGAGTAAGCCATTGTCTCCTACTATATCCAGCTTGCTGACTTGAATGACTAGAAATTTCAAAGACGTGGTCATGACCTACATACGGCAGACCCAAGCACACAAGTCGTCTACTCCTGCGCCGGACAATGGTAAGTATGGTTCGATCTCCCTTAGTCATTTTCGAGAGACTGCTGGGCTAATGCGACAGAAAGGCGATCAATGCTTTGGCTCCTGCTGTCGGGGAAATGGGTACCGTTGGTAGATAGTAGAATGCAGAGCTTGTGATAGTATAATTCATGAAGTGAACAAACCCAGATATTAGTCTTCGCTTCTTGGTTATCATCGACCTATGATAGTGGTAGTACTGGCTCGAATTCATCATCAAACTGTCTGCAGTAGTTCAGGAATCTCCTTTGCTCCAGTCTATTCTATAAAAGTTAGCAACTACTTTAATCAACGGTATCCAGTCCAGATAACACTTCGGGTGGCGAAAGTGGTCCCAATTGCGTGTCTGCAGGCATTGATTGTCATCAGCCTTCGCCCGTACAATCTAACTACATCTTAAACGATCAACCATGCTCTTCTTTCTGAGAATTGTCAAGTTTCTTTCTATGTCTTGAGTGGAGCCATTGCTGAATAAAACTGTAGGGTCCGCGCCTTCCGACAACATGAACCAAGAATTCGACGGTCCGTTCCAGCGGCAACCGAATCAGACGACAAGTTCGCCGAACTCTCGGCCAACGTCGCTTATCCTCTTCTCAAACTCGACATATACTTACTTTGTTCTCCATTCCAATTTCTGTTTCTTTCCCCTTCAGCTGCACTCGAACTAGGTGACATGGAGCCAGAACCTCCGCATTCGACCAATGCCGTTCGCCGTAGACCGAACAACTCCCGCCCATACCGGTCAAAGCGACATCCGCCGTGCGACGAATGCCGTCGGAAGAAATTACGATGTCAGGCAGACAGTCACAGCAGCTGCCAGAGGTGTCTGACTGCTGGCTATCCTTGTTCTTTTGCCTACCCTCTCCACCGGCACCCTGGTGCAGCGCTGTCAAGGTCGAGCGTATCATCAACACAACAAGTGGTGACCATCAATTTTACTCAACCTGAGCAGGTCTCAGCGGCTCAGCAATCACAATCAGCACATCTGTCAACTAGCTCACCGCCATTGGACCTGTTTACGCCTGACCCTACGGGTATTCCTTCGGCTTCTGTTGATACTCGCGCCCAGACGCCGTATCCTTTCGTCGACAGGCACACACACCAAACCATTCAGACCCTCGATGGCTTGGATGGATTCTCATACCAAGTTATTGGCGCTTCGGGAGAGTCAGATCCGTGGCTGCTGAGGCACTGCAAGTTCAATGATAAAGGATTCCTTCTGTCCCACCAAGTGCACTTTCGAAACGCAGGTGGTGTTCCGCTGGATGAGAAGATTCCAGTGCATTTCCTTGTAACCGCCGATCAGCTCTATGAGTCCTCAGAACAGAACCCAGAATATCCTAGCTCGAGCCTTACGCGGGAGGAGCTCAATAGCGTTGTTTCAGAAGAGTGTGGTCAGAGGCTAGTGATTCTGTAAGTTGGGCTATCCCTGGGTTCATTTTAGCAATTGTTGATGAGACTACAGTTTCTTTAAGTTCGTGTTCCCAACACTACCAGTTCTGTCCCGCTCGCAATTCGATCTCGCAGCAGCTGGTACTGTGCCGGATCAAAGTACGCTTCAGAGAACACCTGTATGTCTTCTTGCTGCAATCTACGCATCAGCATTGCCATTCGCCAAGTTCGACGACTATCTCTGCCTCATCTATGCATACTCTCTACCTTCAACTGAGCGACTATGGCACATGATCCGAGCACTTGTCTTGCGGGAGGGTCACAATCCTCGCTTAGCTACATTACAAGCAGGGATTCTCTATCTTCACCGACCAGTCAGTGCAACGGAGAGCGCGGTGGCTGACACTGTGTCAGTTTGGTCTTTTGTCGGTATGCTCGTGGGTATTGCAACATCGCTTGGACTTCAGTTGGAATGCCGACCGATGGGTCTGCCCGCGTGGGAGCGGAGAATACGTCGTCGGTTATGGTGGGCTATATACGCTGAAGACAAATGGCGCAGCTTACTTATGGGGCGCCCTCCTTACATCAGAAACGATGAGTGGGACGTAACGGACTTGGAGGATGAAGATTTCTCAGTTTCGGATACTCTTCGTGATGCCTTACAGTCCGCGTCAAACGACGGCAACTCTTCGCATGAGGTTTGGTATGCTCAGCCGTTCCAGCATTTCATTCGCCTGTCTCGCATTGCGGATGAACTGCAACAGTCTTTATAGTAGGTCATTCCAAATTGTGGACGACTTGGATGCTGATCGTTATCTCTGTGTAGCGCGCTCAGGTCAGCACAGCGTTTATGCTCTGATTTCCACGCAACACTCGAAATCGCCCGTCCTCTTCTCAAGAAGTTGAAAGAATGGTCTGAGCATTTACCCATATCTCTACGCCAGCACGGTCGTCTTACAATCACAATGAAGAGTATCGCCTCGCAATCTAGCGGCCTTCGGTTTGCCTGCATCCTCTTAGAAGTTTTCGTTTTTCGCGCCTTACTGCGACCGATGGTTCGCTCTGCCGCTCCGCCGCCCTTGTATGAGGAAACCCACGAAAAACCTGGTTTCGCTGGTCAGTTCGACGACCTCATTAATCAACTATTTGAAATGGACGAATTTGAGCCATCGTTGGCGATTGATTTGTCAGATGAAAATGGAAGTGGCAGTGCGGTGCTCCAAGCAGCCGAAAGTTGTGCAGCAAAGATGCTCCGTACGGTTATGCGACTAGGCTATTGGGATATGTCAGGTTTTTGGTACTCATGTATGTTATACCCTATTGTTATGTCCTTGATAGTCAACTCCAAGAACAGCGATAGAGCTGACAGCGAAGGGTCCCGTATCGGCTTTGCGACCGTCTCGAATTTCCTGATCCTTCTTCTAGTGCAGGCACCGACGAAAGACCACGCTCTTCGCGCCAAACGTCTTGTAGACCTCTGGCGGGACGCACTACGAAATCAGAGTAAGAGTTCCTCGGTGGTTGGCCTCGGACTTGTTAGGCTGGAGGCAGGGCTGTGGGCCGGGCTAAGTAGAAATTACTACCTGCCGAGGCATGTCAAGGAGATTCTCGAGAGACGTTAGCTTAGTTTTATTGCTATATGATAATTAGCTGGTTCAACCTTTCCAACAATTAGACACTTTGACCGAGTGGTTAAGGTGCTGGCCTGCTAAGCCAGTGGGTTCGCCCGCGTGAGTTCGAATCTCACAGGTGTCGTTTCTTTTTTTTCGGCCTTCCCTTTTTGCTTGCTATTTTCTCCCTCAACTTTTGTCATCTCATGGCGTTTCATGTTTTAAATTGCTATATGGATATCTGAAAGACTTTATACATTGTCTTCTTTCAGTGGATGCACTACTACACCTTGCATGACTGCGGATTTCTGCACGTTTGTGGAATTTTGTTTCTTGTCCGCTTGATCGAGATATATTTTGATGTCCGGCAGGACACTCCAACAGTGGTTTCAGAGAGACACGCGACAGAATAAGAGTAACATCAATCTGAGGGATCATGACTTGATCTACCTTCTCATTCATTGAATACTTCCTTTCCGGAGCATTTCCATTGCCAGTACGATTGATCAGCAGATCATGCAGTGCATAGGTAGTTTCAATCGGAAGTGTTTGTGGAGCCCCACGGGGAAGGCCTCCCTTTTCGCCAGCGCTAGGCTTTCCGCTCGCTCTTTTCCATCTACAAGTACGCAATCTACAACAGACACAGCCACACCATCAACCGGGCTTGCCATCCCCGAGCCATCAGACACAAACCAATGGCGTCATCGAGCAATCCGACCGAGAGAACGTTCTGGATGAGTCTGCGATAGAGCCGATCGGATATGGCGGCCCCAACACCGCGCCGCAAGACTCGGCATGCGCAATGGACGCGCTTCACAGGCACGGCACGCACACAGCCTAATTCTCGTCCCGAACAGGTCTTGGCCTTCACTCGTAAGCCCGGAAGCTGCGGAAATTCTCTGGTCATGAGTCAATGGACCGGTTGCGAACGATTCGAGACGTGAGACTATGCGCTTGTGGCAGACCGGCACCATGTGCCAGATACACCACGTGCTGTCGCCTCTGTTCTACCAGATCATAATGCGGAGAACCAGAAGCCGATCATGAATGCAATAGATTTGATGGAGGCCCTTCACTAATCACTATAGCTCAGAAACTGGGGCCGAAATCTGTGGGCTGATGACTGTCCAACTGGGCATTTTCGGCTAAATGCGATTGACGTCCGAGTTTAGCTGCTCCGCATTTCCCCTCCTTTGCTCTCCCCAACCTAGCCAGCGAGAATCCCCGCCTAGACATTCTATCTCTCCTTTCCTGCCTCCATTAGCCGCCAAAATTCCTCTGAGGCCTAATTGCAACTGCCACGCCGCCGAATAAGCCTGAAGGCTTGAGCTTGTTGAAACCCTGTCCTATACGAAAAGCTTGACCCCAGACGCAGGCGGATGAAGTCGCTCCCGGCTATCCCGGCTGTCAGGGGTTAGGCCGAGAACCAGACACAAACACCCCCATGGGGTCTGCCAACGCCTACGGATTAGGAAATGAACTGCAGATGCCTTGTTTCGAGTGGCAGTCGGAGACAACCGTCGAGACCCAACCGAAAGTCAGGCTAAATGCTGGGCCCAATCAAGCCTCGATATACCCGGCCACGAGGGAATCGCATGACATGCGGTGACGCTGCATCTATCCAGAAGCATATGCTTACGGGCAACGTATTAGCAGGGAAGATACAGACAACGAAACAGGCATGATTATGAAAGACATGACTTCCCATGTAGTGTACGGGCTCGCAGATCAATTTATAAAGCCCACGCCCCCTCTCTTCCCCGCTTGCCGATCACCCAGCTTCTCCTCATACCATATCCGGGGGTATTTGGCGTCTTCGTGCTGTCTGTCTTGACTTTATTTCTCATCGCAATAGACAGCCCTCACTTCACGACCACATACTAAGACGCGATGGCTGTTGGTGTGGGCGCTGAGGCTATCTCAGGCAAGCGCGCTGAGCTCGCGGGCAACCGCGTCGGATGGCGCGGCCTGCTCAGCAGCAAGAAGACCTTTTCGATTGCATTATTTGCGTCGCTTGGTGGTTTCGTCTATGGCTGTAGGTGCTTCGAATGGAATCGGTTGTGGAGATGCTTACATTGTTCTCAGATAACCAGGGCATGTTCTCGGGTATTCTTACGATGAACTCTTTCATTCTCGCAGTACGCACCAACTATGATTGATACCCATGGCGTGACACGTTCTGACGGGTATAGACCCAACACTATGCAGAACAGACCGGTACTGCTCAAGGCATGCTTACGTCGATTTTGGAATTGGGTGCCTGGGTCGGTACTCTGGCTAACGGATATCTCGCGGACTCGCTGGGCCGTCGGCTTACGGTGGTTGTGGCTGTGATTGTGTTTTGTGCCGGTGTCATTGTGCAGGCATGCACCAAAGACCCAAGCTACGTGTTCGGTGGCCGCTTTGTGACCGGTCTGGGAGTGGGTAGTCTGAGTATGATTGTGCCACTGTACAATGCTGAACTGGTAAGTTTACGCCAATCATGATAATTAGGCCAAGGCTTGCTTGCTTCTCGTGACTGACTTGTGTAGGCACCCCCCGAAATTCGCGGCTCTCTTGTCGCTGTGCAGCAACTGTCGATCACCTTCGGTATCATGGTCAGCTTCTGGGTAGGTGCAAGCCATACTCTATCATCATTGGTCTCTAGCGCTAATGACAAGACCAGATCTGCTATGGTACCAATTACATTGGTGGCACCGGTGATGGCCAGTCTAAAGCGGCCTGGGAGGTGCCGGTCTGCATCCAAGTCTTGCCGGCCATTATCTTAGCGTTCGGCATGGTCTTCTTCATGCCTCAGTCACCACGACACCTTATGAATACTGGCCGCGAGGAGGAGTGTCTCAGCACCTTGGCCCGCTTGCGCGATGCCTCAACCGATGACATTCTCGTCCGCATTGAGTACCTCGAAATCAAGTCCCTGAAGATGTTCGAGCAAGAGACCTCGAGGAGAAAGTACCCTCAGTACCAGGATGATTCGTTCAAGAGTCGCTTTATGATTGGTGTGAAAGATTATGCCTCGTTGGTCACGGACAAGTCACTCTTCAAGCGGACCACCGTTGCAGTACGGTTGACCCCTTGCATACCAGGAGCGCAGCTGATTGTTATCTAGTGTCTTGTGATGACATTCCAACAATGGAACGGCATCAACGCGATTAACTACTTCGCGCCCCAGGCAAGTATTTTTCGCTCAGGATGGGAAATGATATAACTAACCGCGTGGTTCAGATCTTCAAAGAACTCGAACTCGGCGGTAACACTACCAACCTCCTCGCAACTGGCGTGGCTGGTATTTTCGAATTTGTGTTCACCATTCCTGCAGTGCTTTGGGTGGACAACATAGGTCGCAAGAAGATTCTGTTGGCTGGTGCTGCAGGCATGGCGATCTGCCACTTCATCTGTGCCGGACTTATCGCTACGTACCAAGGCGAGTTTGGAAGCCACCGGAGTGCGGGCTGGGCGACCGTAGCATTTGTGTGGATTTTCATCATTAATTTTGCCTATTCATGGGGTATGTTTGAGTCTCTGATACAATGAGCGCAAAACTAACAGCTAACTAGGTCCCTGTGCTTGGATTGTGGTATCGGAGGTCTTCCCGCTCAGCATGCGTGCCAAGGGAGTCAGTCTCGGCGGTAGCAGCAACTGGGTATGTATCCTTACCTGTGTCTTCAAGAGCCCGGCTAATTCCTGATAGCTCAACAACTTCGGTGTCGGCTTGGCAACCTCCCCTTTTATTGCACGATCCGCCTATGGCACCTTTATCTTCTTCGGCTGCCTGACGGTGATCGGATTTCTCTACGTCTTGTTCTTCGTCCCCGAGACCAAAGGCCGCACCCTCGAGGAGATGGACGAAGTGTTTGGATCGGAGGGCATGGCGGCCGAAGACGAGGCTCTCCGCCAGCAGATCGACCGCGACATCGGTCTGACGGCTTTGCTGCATGGTGAGATGGACGCATCCGCGGAGAAGATGACGACCAAGGCGGTGCATCTGGACGACGCTCCCGTGCCACCACACACTACCGAAGCGTAAGCCGGCAGTTGCATGGTGCCGGTGCAGTCCGGTGCACGGGATGGCGTCGGTAGCCCCAGCCCATGCAATCTATTATCCTTCCTTTTGCCGGAGAGGGCTTGCTGATCCCGTGCAACGGCTGCATTGGGGCGGAAGACGAGCGGTCAGGCTGACTTGGTCGTGCAGGGTCTCTCTGGAGGCTAAATCGAGGGATGTATTTAGCCGGAATTGAGGGCCGGGGTCACAGTACATATCTTAGTCATAAATTAATGCAAACCCGAGGGTTTATCTTCAGCCAAGGAGCTAGTCATAGTGTCATCCCTAGAGAGGTAGCCGAGGCTTGAACCGTGGACCTAAACCTTGAAAAACTGAGGCCAATGCTCGTCAGCGGCTTGCTCGTGGGTTCCATGTTCCATGTTCCCCCGTGGGCGGCGGCGGGTGGAACCGCCATGCGGAGAAACCGTACCCTTCAAGGTTCCAAGTTTAGTATGCTGTCGGCCTTCACAGGCTAAGTCCGATCTCATCCATAACTTGTTGATGTACTCAAATCGCCTTCCACCACTGCGTACTAGTTATGGCAAAGGTAGGGCAAAGGTAGGCCAAGCCGTGCATCGAACACGTCCAATACAGATAAGTCTCTTCCATGTCTTTCGCTCGGCGCACCTCCCACCACTCAGCTCGATCACGTTCTTGGGACTGTTGGAGCTCCCGCTCCCCGCATCGTGTGCCCATGCGCTTTTACTTCTACTTATACCCCCAGTGATAGTCTAGGCGGTCTGTGAATAATCAGTCGTGCCGTATCACTGCTATATCCACTCCCTCGGCTGTGATTGCGACTCCGCACTATCTTCGCTCTCTAAGTTTGTTGAGACCAAGACCGGAGTAATGGATAGCCCTGTTATCGTGGATTCAGTTCTATCTGGAAGGTGTTATCCCCGGACCCAGTAATTATCATTCATGTGGGGTGGAGCGAGCAGTTTGGATGCCTCGGGGTGTATGAACTAAACTCGCAATGGATGCGGAAGAGGGCAGGGCCGGGCAGGGCCGGGCAGGGCCGGGCAGGGTGGTACCTACCGCTGGACAGCCGATTCTCGGAGAACTGGAGACCGTAGGCCACCGACACCAGACTCCGACGGGAAGCGAACTGGCTTCAGAGTACCTTGTGTGGGCGGGGGGCTAGACTCGCAAAGCAGTGCTAAGTGACTGGTGGGGACATTGGAAGTTCGGTTTGGCTAGTTTCAGGGCGGAGTTGAGGTTGGACACCGCGGCTAGAATGGGATATTTCCTCGTTGTGATGGGTGTCTGTCTACCGTAGTATAAATGATATCCTCGATATAACGAAGTCCTTGATATAAAGAACACCTCAATGGAACGAGCTTTCGCTAGCATATGTTTTGCTTTAGATCGTCAAAAGAAGCGCAGCAGGGACGGAGATGACGCTGGGGAACTTCCCATCGAAGCAGGGAGGTGGCTGTTACTAGTGAAGACTACCTTATACTTTAGATTGGTTGGGGGAGAGTATAGAACGAACGTAGCCCGAGTTCGGGGCATATTGAGTGGCTGCTAGACCTTATTGTGAACACTTGGAATAATCCTTCTGATTAGACAAATCTGCATGCTATGCTAATAACGCTCACGTATACTGCTGAAAATAAAATAGAATGACATCGTTTACAGTCATCAATCGTACAACCTAGTTGCTTTCCACCGTCAGCGCCGCGATCAAAGCAGCCCCAATCCCCGAGCCATCCTCCGCTGGAACAAACGTGATCAAATCCTCCTCCTCCGTTGGCCACTCGAGGATCTCCCGCAAAGCCGCAGCAGCCCGCTCCTTGAACTGGTAGTTCTTGCTGAACGCCGACCCGTCCACGCCGACACGCCCCCGCGTGACTCCCTCCTTCTTGCAGATGGCGGCGATGCCACAGGCGTAGAGCCGGGCCGCCCGCGTGCACACGATCTCCGCCAGCATACAGCAGGTCTTCAGCTCCTGAAGCGTGGGCTCGATCCCGAACTCCTGCTTGAGCATGGCGCGCGTCTCGGCCATTTCACTTTCCGCAACGGCATTCTCCTCCTCCATGCGCGACAGACACGAAGACTCCATCGCGTGGATGTCACGGAGGTTATGGAGATCACAACCACTCAAAAAGCCCACTGTCTCGTGCAGGTGTACGAGAATCAGTCGGAAAAGTTCCCCGGTGTACAAGCCTGCGACCATCTTTTCGTAGGTCTGCTGTCCCGGTCGCGGGGAGGCGCGGTCGATCTCGAGGTCGAACATGCATCGCGGGAGGACTTTGTGGCCGTTGTCAAAGGCGCCGTATTCGGTGTTGATGCCGACGAGCTGATCAGGGGGAAGGTTATGGGAGGCGATCTTCGGAATGTTGCCGCTTTTCTCCATGTACGCGGCGTTGCAGCCAGTCCCCAAAATGCTGCCAATCTTTACGTCGGGGTCCTTGTAGGCGGATGCAATTAGTGCTCCGGTCGTGTCGTTGACAAGCGCTACCACCCGTACGGGGATGTTCTGTTCAGCTGTCAGTAAGAGAGGTTGCTTCGGTGTGTACAACAATGATTGGGACCCGCATACCCTTCGCTCTAGAGCCTGCTCCAACTGTGCTACCACATCGTGTCCCTCAACACCTGAGATATCCCACCCCTTTGTCCAGCGTTGGAGGACGCCGTGTCGGATATTGTCTTGCGTGACGGGGTAAGAGAACGTGAAGGCTAGGGGCACTTTCTCCGACTCGGGTGGTGTGAGATGTTGCTCTTGAATGAAGTCTTCGATGCGGTCGGCGATGAAGGTCCAGAGCTCGTCTGCGGTGCAGTGTCTCATGTGCTTCGGGAGTTTGAATTTATGCTGTGTCAATTCGCATTTCCCTTTTTCCTCGGTCAAGGTCACGTTGCAGACGCGAAGGTTCGTACCGCCCATATCCACAGTGAGATATGAGCCTGTCTCGTACCCGGTCGGCTGATTCATCACCCACGTCACGTTCATAGGCTAGATACCGTTAGTGGCAGGATGCATGGTGAGGAGAAACGATCTCATACAATGTCGCTGTCTTCATTGCTGAGGCCTGCCCTGGGTCAGTAAGTAGACACGCGATACAGTTAAAGCAACCACAGACCTTTCTCAAGCTCCTGAACGAAGTGATCCGTAATGCGCCGGAGAGAGTCTCCATCGATGGTGAACATCTGCGCAATGCGCTCAACCTCTTGCGATACCTTATCTGGGGTATCTGCTGTGTGTGAGTACCAGGATCAATGACCAATTACCGCTGACCAAGGCGCTTACCCTTCAGGACAGGTGCAGTTGGGGCACAAGCTCCCTGGGCCTCCTTCATTGTGATTTAGTGCGTGGGGTAAACTTTGGGGGGTCAGGTATAATGCAAGAATGGCTTCTGTTAACATGGACGGACATAGAAACATCCGCAGTGTTATATAATTCTCTCCAAAGAGGAGGGTGAGGGGCAGAGGCCCTTGCGCACCCATCCCACGCAAGCAGACCGAAGAAGGATTTGACCCCATCATGACATCTCCCTCCTTCCCGCCGGGGGTTGTGTACTTGTAGAGAACGGAGGAGAGAAGTCCGGATAAAGACCATGCGCCGGGCCACCTCCCAGCCAACCAAAGGTGTGCAGACCAACTTAAAAGTGGGCGATCAGTATTTGGGTGGGGCGCCGAGTCAGGGCTGGCCCGGCGAAATCTCGCTTTTGATCCAAGTGTGACGTCGGCCCGATGTGGATACGGGACTCATACGGAACTCGGGATGGACTGTCGCCGTTGGGTGTAGTCGGCTCCGGCCGCATGACGATTATCTTACCTCTGGCACTAGTGAAAGGGGTCCGATGCCAGTCTGCATTCCTGATTGGGGATGATCTTGTGACTGCATGTGGAAAGCTATGGAATCAGAATAATTCCCGGGGTTGCCGAGGCTCGCTGATGGCTATCAACGACGTAGAGTGCAGCAGTTGGCAGATAGCGTAGCGCTGCAGGCGCGCGGCCGGGCAGACGTTCTAGATGGTTCACAAGCAGGCACGGATCCTGAACCTTCCTGGGATGATTCGCCATCAGGCCATTGACTTTCGAGACGCTAGCTGCAAGTCGCCCTTAGATGAGGGTTCGCGAGCTTTGACACGAGCTTTCATGCGGGCTTACCTTGAGAGGCGCTACATTGAAACGATGGAAATGTTAGCAGATGTGCAGTGTGTACTAAAATAGTTGAAGCGAGGGCGAAGAAGCACCGTAATTCAAGCGCTTGCTTGTCTGGAGCTTAGCTATCGTGGACACAGGCAACACACACTTGAATCCCGACACGGACACGGGCACAGCTAAGAAGCATAGAAGAGGAGAAAGCTTGTTGCAGCGGATGTTCCATGATTAAAATTAGATTGGGGTAGATTGGGGTAGATTGGGGTAGATTGAGAGTAGATTGAGTGGAAGGTGAGGGGGAAAGTTGCAAGTGTGGAAATGGAAAGAAACGTGGGGTGAGTCGTCGTCGGTCAGTCATCCAGTGATCGACCCCCACTTCTCCAGCCTTGAGCCTTCCATCTCCTCCCACTTTGGTTATCACAACCACAACGACAATTGGTTCGAGATAAGCATCTCCCCGCCTTCAGTCGCTGTAGCGAACCTTGTATCTCAATTATTATGACTTCGAGGCCCTCTCAAATCGACTTTGAGATGTTTCGCAACACGCAGCTTTCTTCTGGAAACTTCTACTCCGTTCGTGTTGTTCTCCGCGTGACCGATTCCGAACCACATTCAATGCGAGAATGACCAAGCCTATCATCCAACGACTACCTTACTCTGCACCTAGGGAAGACTTCATCGATGCCCTAAAACGAGATGGGTGTGTGATAGTCCAGGGCTTCACCACATTGGAAACGTTAGAGGAAGCAAGGCAGGAAGTTCAACCATGGCTGGAAAAAGAACAACAACGGAGCAAGCTGGGTGGTGAGCCGATCGCACCAGAGATTGCCATCAGCTAGATAGCCTGACAGACAACAGCCCTCAATGGCGGAACCCGCACTTGTACACGTCTTATCGGGCGCAGCAAGACCGTGCGCGAGAAATTCTTCTCCGATCCGTTGTACCAGGTAAGACAGATTCTGCCACGCCCAGAAGAAACGAACTTGTCTTAAGATATTGCAGGACCTAGCTGAAGAGTTCCTCGCGATCACGACGACTAACTGGTACGGCGACGAGCCGTCTACCAACACCACTCACCCGCTTCTTTCGATCGCCATCACAATGGAAATTCGACCAGGGGCGAAAGCGCAGAAGCTTCATCGCGATGACAAGAACCATCATGCCAGACATTCTCGTGTTGATGCGTACCACGCGAACCGCGACATGCTTCTCGGCTTGTTTGTCCCCGCGTGCGATACTCGTCGTGCGAATGGAGCCACGCGTGTGGTCCCAGGTAGCCACCTTTGGGGCGATGAGAAGCCGGACTTCGGCCCCGATGGTGATATGACTCTCGTCGATGCTGAAATACAGGCCGGCGAAGCTATGATCATGTTGGGCAGTCTCTATCATGGAGGCGGGGAGTTTTTCGAGTCTTCAGGGGGACGAATGATGCACATTATGTTCATGTGCAGCGGAATTTATCGTCAGGAGGTAGGTCGAAACGTATTTCGCTCTACGAATGAGTGACTGATTCTGGATCCAACAGGAAATATCGTACCTTTCGTATCCGATCGAGGATGTGCGGACATACTCAAAGTTGGTGCAACAGCGGTTGGGTTGGAAGCAATCCGAGCCGAACCTGGGATGGGTCGATCTGATCTCTCCCGATGCCTTGTTGTGATGACCTGCACCGCTTGGAGTGTCTTGGGGTAACCGCGTAAGGAATCAGACTTGACAGTTATATCTGGGCAGTTCGTTGGCGTAGCTAGGTATGCTAATGTAGTTTATGTGAACCTAGCTTGGTTATGAGATGCGATCCTGCGCCTGGCGCTCTAGTACGCTCGGGACTCGATTCAACTGTATTGTGCCCGATGCAGGGAAGACACAGACCTTCATCTTATATCCTAGACTAAACTACTGTAGACTCTTGGCGAGCATCGGGCGTGGAGAACATGCATTGAGCAACGCCTTAGCCACCAACACTCTTCAGGCCACTGCGCCCACATGCATATAATCCCTCGCCCTGAGTTAAGACACTTTCATGCCAAGAACGAATCTGCAAGATGATGTGGTAATTATTAGAACAAACTACATAAGTAGACTAAAAAGAAAAATAGCATGGGCCCAAAACATCGTCAAATAGGTATTCATTCCCAGCAAGCGTAATCCGGGAAGTAGCGGTCATGAATGCGCCGTGCATACTCCACCACCACAGGCAAGCTTTTCAGGATCGCCTGAGTCTCCGGACAGCTGGACACAATAGATTAGAATTGATCAATGCCAAAGGTCAAGAAGACTTACGCAGAGCAAACCAAAGACCCAGCCAGAAACCCAAACAAGACCGCATCAGCCTCAGTCGGCTCCTCGCCGCCCAGCACCCAGAACGGCCCATCACCCTGCTTCTGGGCCTTGCGGGACAGCAGCAGCTCGCTTATACTCGTCCAAACCTCCTCCTTGAAGCCTTTTAGCTCCTCCAACGAGAACCGCAGTGTGCCCTGGTTGTACAGCATCTCCCTCTGTCTCCGGTAGATGTAGTATCCCACCGCGACCTTGACCGGGTATGGCAGCGCGCTCAGGGCGTGTTTTCGCATCTCGTAGTAGTTCTCGATCCACTTCTCGTGGTTCTGTCGCCCGAGTCAGCTTCTCGAACCGTGTAGGCAATTCACGAGGGAAGAAAAGGGGAAGTGTACCAGATAGAAATACAACCGGTCCTCCAACAGAGGCCTCACTCCAGCATCCAACACCTTCTTCTCCGCATCGAGATCGCGATTAAGGTCAGTGATTACACCATCCTCAATAAACCCCCGAGTGATCAGAGCTGAGTCCGAGATGGTAGTCTTTGCGCCCGTCGACCGGTCCGTGATATCGACGTATGGAATCTTACCCCGCGGGCTGCCGAGCGGGGACCCGGCGTCCGTGCGATAGGAGATCCCCGCAAAGCGCAGACGAGCTTCGAGCTTCGTGACGAAGGGGGACCAGGTGTATTTCCCGGGCCAGGGAAAGCCACGGTAGAGCGTAATTTCTGGGGCTTGGTTGGATGCCATCGTGATGTGTGGGTTGTGTTGCGGAGAGGTGGAAGAAGTAAGCTTATTGTCGTCTTTGTTGCTGGGTTGTTGGGCGTCTTATAGTCGGGCGCCCAAAGTCTGCAGAGGCCGAGAAGGATCGCAGGATCGCATAGTCTCTGTTCGCTTGGGAGAGGGAACGAGCGAAGAGAATCTTAGCGGCGGGTTGAAGTGGTTACTATGTAGTTAGCCTTCTCTTAGCTTTGAAGTCAGGATGTAGTAGAATGTCTATTGTTGGAGGGCAGTGTGCATTCGTTGGTGGTTGCCTAAGGCTAGCAGGGTGTTGCCTTGACACTAGTGTTTCTTCTTGTTAGTAACTTGGTTACTTGCGAGTATCCACCTTGGTATTGCTATCATTCTTCTATACTTTGTCGTCTAAACTTGGTAGCTAAAGCTTTTAGAACATAGATCTCAGTTGAGTCATATCGGTACACTCGAGTCGCAGGAGATTTATGGCGGTGCTCCCTCTATTCCCCTTATTATTGACATGGTCCGACCGTGCCCATACAGGACCGAGCGGAAGACTGAAATACACTCGGCTTCAGCCAGCCTGGTTCCACAAACTCAGCTCCGCAAACGCTCTCCTTTCGTGGACATACGTGAGAGCCAATTATTTCTATTATCTGTCGCTTGAGTTAGGAGTCATCGCAGTCCGATGGCTGGCGCATGGTCGGATCAACCGAACGGGCAAGCTTTACCGACGACAACACAGCCTAGGCCGAGCAAATAAAGCATGCCAGCTTGCCATGTGAGTGTTCGACGAAGTTGCAAAACAGACACTACCTAGTCCTTACCATGGCCTACCTTAGTGATCTACCACTCGAGATAATCTACCTTCTTCTCCCGGTCTGCTCTTCTCCCGGTTTGCTTGGAACTGTGATCCTTCACAGGCATTTACTGAATCGCATTAGGTGCTCAGCAAGGCAGATCTCCTCTCCCTCCGTCTCGTCTGCTGCCAGCTCTCCATCATCACAGCACCCTATATTGATGAACACCTCATCCGTGAGATCCACGAAGGCATACACTATCATCTCCATCAAGCGGCAACCACACCTCTCCACACAGCTCTTCTCCAAAGACTCCTCCGTTGTGGTTCCCTAGTCAACCACCGCAACGAAACTGGCGAAACCGCCCTTCATGTCGCAGCTCGCCATGGAAACCGACAGGCCGTATCCCTTCTACTACACTCTGGTGCTGAGATCGACGTCGCAATATCCCACGACTGGACACCACTCCATCTCGCCTGCCGCTACGGTCATGCAGACATAACCCAGTTCCTCATTTCTCATGGCGCAAATGTCAACAAACCTGGATTTCAAGGATGGACGGCCCTCCACTACGCCGAACGGGAAAGCCACGCGGACTGTGCTCTCGTTCTCCAAGCAGCGGGTGCAGAAAGCCCCAAGCCCCGGAGGTGCGCTGCGAAGCGTTTGCATGGCTGGTGGGGAGTTTACACCCTCTGACCAACTGCGAAACATGCCAGAATTGCTTGATGAGATCAAGTTGCGGTGTGGAGGAGCTTGCCAATTCGCATTCTTGTGCTATGGAGCTTGATAGATATCTAGCCCTCAAAACCCTAGAGATTACCATGGAACAAATAGCGGTATTGTGACTAGACAGGCTGGGCTGTACCGGCATAAAAATCTGAAATTGCATGACAGACCAAGACTAAAGACAATGTGAGTTACGCGCCCATCAGAAAAAGCCAGTCAATCAATTATGCTGATTCGTGGGCATTTCAGCCAACTAGCAGGGGTCGCTGCACGTTGCTAAGCCTCAGCGCACAGCCTCGCCCTAGCCGCTAAGCAGCCTGCCTATTTTTCCCGAAAGGCCCCTCTTCCATGCCTCCTAATCTCTCGTGAACATCATCTCTCATGAGCATAATCTCTCGTGAACAAAGGAAAGCCCTTGAACGTTACATTAATCATGGCGGCTGCGTTGCACTGTCCTTCGAGACCCAACACGGTGGACGAGATCACATCTCGGCTAGGCGATTCCGCATGCGACAAGAAAGAGAAGTCGGCACTGCGTGCTTTGATCTCGCAAATGGTCGGCCGATTTCGTGACAAAAGCCGTCCAAGTTACTATGTTGAAGCGTCACGTCTGTCACGAGCCACAACTCAGAGACAATACCACCACTTGGCACAAGTTTTCTCGCGGGCGATCGTGGACAACGCCAAAAAGGGTAATGCACTTGACGGGGATCTTCTCCCTAGCTTCGTCTTTCTCCTTTGGAATAAGCCGGAAGGTTACTCGCGCGATGGGCTTTATGCGGCAGTCAATGCATTGCGTGAGAGGCTGGACTACAAAATCCGCGAGAATGCATTGGAAGCTCAGTACCTTCTGTGCTATGGGCTCGGCGTCTTGCTCGACGTCGCGGTTGATATCAAGGCATCCGAAATTGACAAAGATTCACTGCGGGGCCCACTTCTCAAACTACTTGCGGATTTGAAGGGTCATGATGAGCCACGCTTGGCTCAAGCGGCAGCCTACGCGTACGAAGCGCTCAGAGGTATTTCAGACAATCAAGGTCCCTGGGATATCTTCTGGAGCAACAGTTGGAGGGTCATTGCAGTGGTTGCAAGAACTGCCGGGGCTGTCTCAACCATGAACCCAGAAAGACTCTTGGAGGCGGGGCCAGACTTGATGGAACTTTTGGAATTCATGAAGAGAATCTATGATGCGGGCAAAGACCAAGTTGAAGCTATAAGAGAGATGGATGAAGTGTTTGTTGAGAACATCCGAAGACTTCCAAATCAAAGGCTCTGGTATGGCATACTCCGGTACACTAGTATGCTTATTATGGCTGGCGGCAACTCATTTGACACCCTTGAACACATATTACCTAAGGTTCCCTGTGGGGATAGCTGGCAGTTCTGGTGCGGATTGTATGCCCAACTCGAACAAGGCTTCTTGTTGGGAGGTCAACGGGAAAAAAGTCGGATCATCCGAGTTGTCAACGGAACATTCGACATGAAGTCTTTGCAGGAAATAAAGGCAAAGAGTTTGCGTGTTCGGCAGTGGATCAACCTGATTTCAGAGACGTTTGATCAGAAAGGATGGAAACAGTCCTTACCAAGAGCCCGAAGATCCTTTCCGTTCCGCTTTTTGAAAAAACTAGAGTGCGAACCGCAAGTGAGGAAGCCTTTTGACCCGAACACGGCAGCAGCTATGGGTGGCAGTTTGTTGGAAGATGCGTGGCACGAGTGCAAGGAGGCGCAAAGGTTCTATGCAGATGCCGCGTTGACGGAGTATTATTTGCAACAGAACCGGCTTAAGATACTACGTCTCTCCAACGACACTCTAGACATCGAAAATTGCTACATTAATCTTGGAATTGTCGATTATTCACTAAACCGACAAAACCAAGAAGCTTTCGAACTATCCCTCCAGAGGCGTCTAAGGGTTGAAGCGCCGGGCGAGGGGGAAGCACTTGGATTACAAGAACTTTTTGATGCCCGTAAGCTAAGAAGCCATGTTGGTTCTCCCGATGGCCAGTCAAGAACTCCAAGACGCATTCTGATCAGAGGTCGTGCTGGAGTGGGAAAGACAACGTTATGCAAAAAGATCATTCACGACTTCATCAATGCCAACTTTCCCCGGTGGAATTTTCAACGGGTGCTTTGGATACCCTTGCGGAAGCTGAAAGACAAGCCTACTCTAGATCAGTTTCTTGGCGATGAGGTTTGGTCAAATCATCGCGAGAAAGACCATTTCATCTCTGCTCTTCTGGAAACAATATATCATCAAACAGAAAACAAGACTCTTCTGTTGCTGGACGGCTTCGATGAGATAGTTGGCGCGAAGACTCCCAGTGGAGACCTTGTCAAGTCTCAACCGATGTTGGATCTTCTCAACTACCCGAATGTCATCATTACGGCCAGGCCACATGCAGGATTTGATAAATCGATTCAGGACTTTGATCTCGAGCTTGAGACGACAGGGTTTCGCTCCGAGCAGGTAGAAGCATACGTCGACCAGATTGTGGGCTGCATTGGCAAGGATGAAAAATCTGCAAGGGAGATCAAGCATTTCATCAACAGCCACTGGTTGATGAAAAGTCTTCTTCAGATTCCTATTCAACTGGATGCGTTATGCTTTGCTTGGAACGAAAGGCTTCTCTCGCAAAACATCGGAACTATGACTGCCTTGTATCAGGCCATCGAAGTCAGACTATGGAAAAAAGACATGGTTCTTTTGGGAAAGCTGAGCGAGAGTGAGGCTGAGAATATCCACGTACGGTCTCAAGTCCAACAAGCTATGCATGAACATATCGAGCTGATTCAGAAGCTTGCTTTTACTGGCTTGTACAACAACTTCGTTGAGTTCACACATCAACATCGGATAACAACATATGCAACATTGCCTGGCTTGGAAGGTAAATCAGATAATCTGCTCAATGCAGTATCGTTTCTCCGGAGCTCTCATTCCGCGGGGAATCACCCACGTCAGACTTATCACTTCATGCATTTGACCTTCCAGGAGTTCTTTGCTGCTCATTACTTCGTGCACTGTTGGATGACTGATACCCCGCTGACATGTCTTGAAATGAACTCAACCAAGTGTCATTATCTGGATACGAAACAGTTTATACACCGCGAGAAGTATAATGGTCGCTACAATGTCATGTGGCGGTTTGTAGCAGGACTTCTCCATGGAAGCAAGAATCAAGAAAGACTAACCCAGTTCATGCAAGTGCTGGACAGTGAGCCAAAGGACTTACTCGGACTTGCACATCCTCGTATCTTGATGTATTGTTTCAATGAGATTCTGCTTCCTCCTAGGTGCAGTGCTCTGCGGCAATTGCAACAAAGCATCGATGGGGAGCTACTGGCTGCTTTAGTGGGATGTAATGCTTTTAACTCATTCCCTTTGAGTACTGAAATGGAGTTCCCCGAGCACTTACTGGGGCGCATTCTGGATAAATCCAATGAGAAACTCAAAATCAGGGCTCTCCGCGATATATCAAGCCGCGCCTGGGTATCACCAGCACTCCTACAGAAGATGAACGATATTATGCACACCAGTAAGTCCAAGAGCTTGAAGCAGAGTGCATTCCGTGCTCTCATTGAGCATGACATATTTCGGCAAGAGCCGCTCCAAAAGATCCTCGAGACTCCAACGCTGTGGACAGTAGGAACTTTTGATATCGCTCTCATGAGGAGAATTACAAGGGCACAGGAAGAATTTATCAATACATTGTTAGCCAGGATCGAGGCAAAACAGACTCCAGTGCCAGAGTGGGTTGGTTTCATAAAATCGCACTTCAGGCTAGCTGAAACAAATATAACGAAGCTTGTATCACTGCTGGAGGCGCGAGAACCACCGTTGAGGGAATTTGCCGTGTCAACACTCCAGTCCTATCTATCTACAAACATCGATATCATCCCGCGTGTTCTGGCTCTCCGGCATGATAGTGATCTACGGGTGAGGCTTGCGGTCATCCGAGCTTGCTACAGGGTCTCTGATAGGTCATTTGTTCTTGATACATTACACAGTGCTCTGAATGATGACGATGCAAACGTTCGACAGTTTTCTGCAGATGCCTTGCTGTCAGAAGAATCTTTGCCCATCGAAATTTTGGACACTCTGGCGTTTCGAATGAAAAATGATAAGGACGCTATAGTGAGGATAACAACAATGGAAGTATGGAGCAAACATTGCGCCTTCCCGGCGGATATCGTTGAAACTGCAATTCTGTTCCTGGATGACGGGAACTTCTGGAATGTTAGGCTTGCTGCAGCTGGAGTAATAGGCCGTCAGAAGATTCCTGACTCGCGAGTGCGATATTTCGTGTCTATGCTCAATAATGCGAACTCGGAAAAACGACAAATTGTGCTTCAAATTCTCTGGGAATTTTCCGCGCACTCCCAGCTCCCAGACGAAGCTTTTGAAGCATTGCTCAAAATCTGGAGCCACGTTGATGATTTCGAGAGCGAGAGCGAGAGACTTCGCGCGAAAGCGATCCTTCTTAACTATCATGACTTGAGTGACAACGTTCTCAAATCTTTGATTCCCTTTCTTGGTCATTCAGACAAGCAACTGCAACGCCAAGCGTGTGAGATATTTGCTGGACGGTGCCGATTGCCAGAGTATGCCACGGGACCCGTCTCTGCTCTGTTGGTTGACCCAGATTTAGACCACGCGAATTACTTGACAAAGAACTTGGCATTAATGGCCTTATATAAGGACCCAGAACTACCGGAATGTATTCAAGAGTCCGTGGTCCAGACCCTAGCGACTTCGCAAGACAATAGAGGTAAGTACTATGCCGCCAACTGCCTTCGTGCGCAAAAGCATCTCAGTCCAGGGCTCGTGCAAGCCATGATTTCCGTTCTCACATGGTCCACGGCATCACAAGTTGAAAGTCTCATTCGCGAGCGTGATGAATTTAGCACGGTGCTGCCGAACCTCGATGGCGAGCGTTGGGAGATGTTGTTCGAGATCTGGATGAAGAAAAGCCTGTTCTTCGACTTTTCTTGTGTTCTTCGTGGAGAGGAACTTCGGCTTACCACTCCGGAGCGTGCTTTAAGCGTCCACTTGTCAACCCCTCTACAGCGGGAGACTGTCAGAAACGCAGCGAAGGCTGCTCGAGCGCGGGTACTGGGTGGCTCTGGCTTGGTGCGCGAGTAAGCTCTTAGCGATTCAGGTGGTGATGTTGACTTAGTCTTCAATTTTACACGGCTGCCTGACTCGATTCAAGACTACACCGTAGGTGCTTGGATACATAACCATAGTCTTTCAGCACACTGTGCATGCTGTCAATCGGTGCAATTCACAAATCTCGCCTTAACCTCTTGTTTACGCGAGATGACAGACCGGGCTTTGCCATCCTCAGTCTTGCTTCCGTCGCGCCATCTCGGAAGGGTAAAGCTCTTGTGAGTCAAGAATGAGTTACCGGTGCCGTCATTATCGGGATTGGACTGATAGTGTCACATACACTGCGAAGAAGTTACTGGTGTCACGTTAGTCGCCCGCACTACAGACAGCTATTGCATCACACACGTCCACTACCTGCGCATATCTACTTGTTCAGACCAAGACTACCGTACAGATTCATTGACAAAGTCAAAGCACGAGAAGCGATACAAGACCTGCTAAAACGCCAGCAGTAGCAGCACCAAATTGTCCCTGAGACGATCTGCCAGCACCATTCAAGGCATGAGGAACACCAGTGCCGTTTGTGGAAGTCCCATGCGTGCCGGCAGGCCCGGTCGTCTGATTAGCAGCCGCGGCCGCAGTGGCAACGCCCTTCTCAGTGAAGCCAGCCAGATTCGCGAAAAAGATGCTGGTTGCACTGAGCTGTTCCTCCCTCCCATCAGTCCCGTCCCATTCATCCGAATACCAGCGACGGCCGCAGAGCGTCTGGTTGTTGCCACCCGTGCATTGCTTCGCCGCTCCGACAGCCGACGCCTGCAGACGCGAAGACACCTCGGACGAGATGTACGGAGCGACGAGACTGGCAAGCGTCAAATCCGAGACAAAAGTCCCCTTGTACGTGTCTGCGAGCGAGTTGCAATTCTCTGTGGGCTCACAAAAAATCTCCGACAGGATCAAACCGTCGTACTTCTCGGGGAAGAAGGTTTCCAACGAGACGTTGAGCAAGCCGTCGAGGCCAGACCTCCATTTGTTGTTTTGACCGTTGGTCTTCGTTCTCGTTAGTTGTTGTTGCTCTAAGCTGGCTTGCAATTGACTTACGTAGTTGTACATATAGGCTGCACCGCTGATGTACGGCCCGTAATTGGCCGTCCACTGGTTGTTTCCCTGGGTCGTGCAACCATTGTCCACATCCGTGCTGTCGGCGATACTCCAGGTTTTGTTGCTCAGGAGCGGCACGCTGGCACTCCAGTCCCAGATCTTCTCCGCCCAGTCTGCGTACGTCTGGTTGTGGGTGTACCGAGCCAGCCGCGCAGAGAGCTGGAAGAGACCACCGTTGCTGATGGCATTCTTCAGGGTGTATCCGGACTCAAAGGGCCAGATCAGCCAGCGCAGTCCGCCCCCGCAGTTGCTCGTGTCCCACCGTGCAACCTGGGTGTTGAAGACGCCTTCAGCCAGAGTCAACCATGACGTCTGATTGACGTCCTGAGGGTAGTCCAGCTCTGCGGCGGTCATCGCGGCAAGGCCCCAGGCCATCTGGTCGTCATTGCCTATCTGCGAGCTCCAGTTCGACGGCATGTAGTCGTTGTCGCCGATCTGCCAGTACATGCCCTGGCTGACGGCGGGGTTGTTGGAGGCGTCGCCGGTGAAGTACCAGTATTGGATCATGAGATTGAAGAGGACGCCGCCCTCACCCCAGAGGCTGGGGATGACACCTGGAATCTCTCCGGTCTTGTTACCGTTGTAGTGCTGCATGGTGTTGAACGCGGCGGTGGCGGCTGCATCTTTAATGGACTCTGCAGATGGGATGATTTCAGCAGGAGACAAGAGGAGTGGAGTTCATTGAAATCATACGTTCATTGTTGATGTCCAAATCGATGGCAGACGCGGTGCCCGCCACAAGGGCAGCGGCATAAGCCACTTTCAGGAGGTTCTGGAAGGTAGTTCTCGCCATGTTCACAGTCACCATGAGAGAAGCTGCGTTGTGACAGGAGGCTGACAGAAACCGAGTCATCCGGGTGAACCAGAGATCTTAACTTATAATCCACGAGCCAAGCGTCGGGAGACACCCGCCTTAGCGTGAGTCAATTGTGACCGAGCCATAGGCGGAAATCTCGTCTTCACTGCCTAATTCTCTAAAAGGGTGCACAACAGTTCGTCCGGGTGGAGATGAACAAGTCAGGAACCGACCACAAGAGTAAAATGCTAGGGCCCTGCATCTGGCGCTAAAGGCCAAATTGACGCTGCGATTGGATTACTGGGAAGAATCTAATTTCGGTTGTTGTGTTGGCGCCAAAATCGGACCCCTTTTAGGGTTCAAGGTTCCGAACTATTGACCCCCGCTGCGGGCCGTCAGGGGGTGAGCTTCGGAGACTTGGGCCCGGCAGTGCCGACTGCCGAATGCTGGAGTATACTGTAGACCTTGTGATTTGTGGTTGTTTGAGTCTTTTCTGCCTCACTGGGGGCATGTCGATTATCTCGACCCCAATGTTTCAGGTAGTAAGCGGTGGATTGGGCACCTCGTTCATGCTTACCAGTTCGGACCTTGATTTTGTCGGGCTAACCTATTGCCAAGATGGCCCAGAATGCATGTCTTATATCCATCGCCCTTCTTTCCAATTTTGTCGGTGTGACTATGATGGTGTCTTCTGTTAATCAAGCCTCGCAGCTTATGGTCAGGAGGTTGATCTGACAGCAGACATTAGTGAGGCTTAGTCAGGACGAGGAAACTACTCCACCCAGAAACTCGGATCAAGTATCTCGCTTGGACCTCTATCTCCTGCTCTATGCCTCTCGATTTGTGGCCCAGCTAGCGAAGCTATGCCTCTATCATCTTTGAAGCATAGAATAGCATGATCATCACTCATCGAAAGACGTCATACAGATACTTGACTTGAACAACGAAAGATACTCGATGAAAGATATACGAGTGAGATGCCAAGACTGCATAACATGTCCCATCGAGAGAAGGGCAGTGCGCATAAACACATGAAATATAGACAAGACTTCATCGTCCCCCTGCCCACTCAGATGGAGATAAGGTTATCTTTCGAACCAAGATCCAGCCACACGCGACGATCGCATTACCGGCGGGGAAGATGAACTCATCCCATTGCGTCACAGCGGGCCGATTTCCTCTTTGGGCTATCCGCCACAACCTGACTACCGACCAACATTTCACATTCTTAAGAAAAATAACCTCCTCAATTCTAATTCACCTCTTCATATCTCCTCCATCAAGTGACCTTACCTCTACCTAGTTGATACCCATTGACACAACAGCCACAATGTTCGCCTCGTAAGCCCGCCACTATACCCCAACCACCCACACTGAAACTAAGACACACAATCCAGGTACCAAAGAAGTCTCATCCAACGGCCCTACCTAACGCAGGGTCTCACCACAGCCGTACGCAACCTCTCCCTAATTCCATTACCCCTCTACCCCTATCTCTGCACCCAGCAACCCCCAAAGCTAAACCAACCGCAGGCCCTCTTCGCCCTAGGCGACGGCCTCGCGCAAACCGCCATCGAGAAACGTCCCCTCGCCGAGTATGATGTAATGCGCAGCAGCCGGATGGCGCTATACGGCGGCGGTGAGCATGCGTTACCCCTACCCCTACCCTTTCTCCCCTCCCCTCCCCAAAAATATCACGGAGGTACTAACAAGCGCAGCCGTCTTCGGCCCCGTGGCCACAAAATGGTACCAACTCCTGCAAGCCCGCGTAGCCTTCCGCTCGGCAGGCCCGACGCTGGTCGCCCGCGTCGGCGCGGACCAGCTCCTCTTCGCGCCGACGATGATCGGCGTGTTCCTGAGCAGCATGTCGCTCCTCGAGGGGAAAAGCCCGGCCGAGAAGCTGCAGCGAAGCTACTGGGACGCGCTTTGCGCGAACTGGACCGTGTGGCCCGCCGTGCAGGCGGTGAATCTGTTCCTGGTGCCCCTGCCGTTTCGGGTGTTGGTGGTCAATGTGGTTAATGTTGGTATGTTTTCTTTTTCTCTTTCTTGGCTGGGGAGGGGGCTATGATTGAGGGTTGGAAATGGGGATAGGGGGAAGGGAGTAAGGATGTTTGCTGACTTTTGGTGGTAGGGTGGAATTGTTTCATGAGTTTGATTAATAATGCCCCTCGTGGGGAGGAGCAGCCTATTGGGGCTTGATTGATCTGCAGAGGGCTGGGTTGAGTTGGTTTGGGGGGAGTTTGATGGACGAGCTCTTTATGTATGATTGATATGGTGGTTTGTGTTGCTGGGTTGTATAGATGGTATAGATTTGAGAGCTTGGTTCTGATACTGGTTTGGTACATTAGAGCGACAATGAATTGTACTTCGGATTTCCAGCAATGGGGTATGTTGACTTTGCGTATTGCCATCCGGACAAGGGCATTGTCACTATTCCGAGAAATTCTTCCATGACGTACCCCGTGTAGATCGGATTCGGTCATCGTGGGGTCGGCGGCAGCTTTCCTGTTGGAGCTTAGCCGATCGGTGTCGGAATGTTCCTATTTAGGCTGAACCGCCTACCGCCCGATTAGGAATTTTGTTTTCGATCCCGATCCCATCGAGATCTATAACGACCGAAAATTGATTGGTAGACATGTTCATTCGTTAACTGTCATATGTAGAGTTGGTCATTACCGTTAGAGCCTCACGCCATGTACTGAAACTGTAAATCACTTCACTGTTGCTCTCGCTCGAATCCTTTCTCTGCGAGGGTTCCCATATTTCTACCCAAAAGCCAGCCGAACCTCCTGTTCCCAATCGAAGTTCTCTAAAAAGGCCATGAACTCCATGTCGTCGCCTATGGTGGCTCCATCAGACACTACTGCTTCTGAAGGGGAGATGCTGGAGGGCACGCCCGACAGCACGCGGTCCAGCGCCTGCGAGATGACCTTCTGGCCCCGGTTGCTGATCTCGTAGTCGCCCTCATTTTGCGGGACAAAGGTGTTGAACTGGGCAATGAACACGGACAGTTTTTGAATGATATCCGATCGGGGAAAAGGCGCTGATGGCGCTGTTAAGGACGCGAGGGAGTCTGTCTGGGAGCGTCGAAGTAGTTCGATCGACAAGACCCCAGCGGCAGGTAGGCCGATATAGCACAACTGGAGGAAGAGTGCGTTAGACGCGGAGGGCGATGTGTCCGGGTGGACAACTTACATCCCATTTCACGTGCGCAGGTACGAGTCCTAAACGAGACTGTATGGATATCATCTTCAGCAGTAGCGTGATTATTTCCGACGACGTGCGGATCAGCAAGTCAAGCCCTTTGCCAATACGCTTGAACAAGGTTTGGCATAGTAGAAATCGCTGATAGAGGAACTCTAGATGCAATGATGCGAGGTTCGAATCTTCTTTGTCGTCTGTCCATTGCAGATGTTTGGGTAAAGCTGCATAATAATCGTCTGACCTACGGCAGACTTCTCTGTTCGCGCCATATCAATAGGTAGCCTCTTAGTGCTGCTTAAGAAGAAACCCACAGGACTCTTTCTTCCAACCCATCAAGCTCGTGGCTCAAAGATACCTCCAAGACACTCTCGCGGAAAAGACTGACGATCAATGCGCCTCTACCCCTTGCCCCTTTGTCTATTCGTCCATCGATATTCCAGCCTGCTGCATCTAGGCGCCGAAGCGCTGCCTCTCTGATCGCCGGCTCTGCCACTAACTCATCATAACTGATATCCAGAGGAAACTGGATATTGCAATAGCGCCAGCATATTCGGGGGGGTCGGCCAAAACAAGTGGCAATGTCCTTGTCCAGAGCATAAGCTGCGACCATAGCTCTCCTTCGGATCTCTTCCAGGAAGAACGGGACATCGTCTGCTGCTGCAGGCTGGTGAAGGCCTAAGGCAAAGACTGTGGTAGTAAGGTCTCCGAGCATCTGCCATGTCCGGTGATCTAGAATGGTATCAATATTCGTGAGCCGGCCAGATATTTTTCGTATTAGGACTCACCACAAGATCCGTGTAAGGAAGAGATGAGGATCGTGTGTTGGACCATTGTCCAGGACTGCGGGTCGCTAATAATACCCAGATAATTGCAGAATTGCAGGCAGGCCTCAGATGCTTGAAGACTCATCTGACATAGACCTCCTTTGGTGGTTCCGGGGAAGCCCTTGAATATCTCGTCGAGTTCTTGTTTGAGGACTTGGAAGGTCGTTGAGCCTGCCACCGCAAATACAAGGCCGACCATGTCCCACCGGAGCGCATATTGAGAGAGGTATTCATTCAAGGACATGGAGGACCTGGTCTCAATTGGAATAGCCGAGTTCTTGAATATGACTCGGGAAAGGTCCAGGAGCCGTGCGTACTTATTCTCTGATCCTGCGGTCGCATTGCGATAGGAGGTCCTTAGTTGTGCAATTAGTCCTCGTGTCAATGGTGGGCCGAAGACCCATCCTGGAATGGTTTTGTTGCGATTCTCTATCAGTTTCTCGTACAAGTCGAGATGCTCGAGCAACGAGAGTACTTGGGCTCCTTGGTTCACCCGCTGGGGGTCAAGTGGTGTGTCTGTCTGGGAGAGCGAAGCACGAATCCCCAGCTCCAGCTCAACCTCATTGGTGAACACGCTGCCCGAGTAACTGGTCGGGCCCAGAAAACCGCTGCCTGACAAATGACGTTTCGAAACATTGGGAAACTGTGCGGCTCCCAGCAGGCTGACGGACGCGGAGCTCCCGAGGTTGGTGACGGAAATTGTCTTCGCACACAGGAGCGGCTGGGGATTGGTGCTTTTCTGTGTTGCCTTGAGAATCTGGCCAGACTGGCGCGGCTTGGTCAGTGGGGCGGGATGGTAAACACACAGGTCCGATTTACCACGGCGCTCGCAGCGTTTGCAGGTCGGAGTCGAATGATCGCATCGGAGCTTGGATTTCCGGCAAGGCTCGCATGACGACAGTTGACCGTTGCGACGAGGCGCAGACATGGTTTAATTAAACGTTAAACAAAAGTGTGACTCCGCGTGAGTCGAGATGAGTCAAACCTGGAGTCGAGGTCCGACAGTGGGTGCGACAGTGGGTGGAGAGAGGGAGAGGGAGAGGGTCTGGAAGGGAAGATAAGCTCGCGGAGAGAAAATGACAGGAACGCTCAGGGCTGCTCCGAAGGCCCGTGCGTTTACTCCGAGGGCCGACACCGGCCAGGCAGTAACAAACTATACGGAGTGGACTATACAATTCCCTCACAATCATGATAGTTATATAAGTGTCAGGAATCAGCAATGTGGAAAGTAAATCAGCAGCTCCAGACAAGCCATTTCTTCCAATTGCACCTCAATCTTCAAAGTGATTCCATCAACCGCATCTACCACATCCACTCTCCTCGCAGCAATGCCTTCCAACCCTTTCAACAGCATGTACCGGGCTATCCGGTCGAAGTCTCCCAAGAATGGCAATGGCTCCGAAGACTCCAAATTTTTTATGAACAATGCGGACTCGAAACAAACCAAAGACAGCACGTCTTCAAAAGAACATGCGCAAGACGATTCTGCTTCGGTGCTCAGCGATGCCACTACCCTAGCTCCGAGAAAAGACGAACAGCCTCCGAGAAAAGGCGGCAGTCGAGATCAGGAAGAGATTGATTTCGATTCCGTGCGATACAGTAAGTACTACTGGAAGATTGGATGATCATCTCTGTACGAAGACCTCGCAGTTTGTCAACATGCTAATCTCAAGACAGTGATGCGAGGAATGGCGACCCGTCATTGATACCGCGTGTTGCCCGATGCGCACCTTTGTCTGCACGTTATAGCGCTTTTCACGAGAGATGACCGATCAAAATGTATGGTAATGGCTGGGAAATAGAGAGGACTTTTGGGTTTGTTTTCTGGGGACAGAAGAGGGCAGTGTGTTGGAGTCTTTTGTTTGGGATACTATCAGAATGCATAGTATGTCACCAAATCGGCGGCAGAACGCACAGAATAGATAGTAGCAAGGGTTATTTCTCTGGCAGCTCGAAACAACATACGTAAGTGTTTGAGGAACTCAAACGGGCGACAGCATTCTTTGAAGTGCTCTGGGTATGGTACTTCTGGTCCAGTCTTCGATTAAGAATAGACTATTATCCTCAGGAACATTCTGTTTCCAAAATCTTTGGTTGGCGTTGGTGAAACGTGGACGCCTAGAGATTTCCAAGTCGGCTGCCCATGACGACTACCTCCGGTTCTCGAACGTGTTGCGACCCGGATTCCGGGCCGTCGCAAGGGGAGAGAGCTTGTTAGACGTTTTGTGTCACTCAAACTATAATACCCCTGTCCTACTATCACATTCCATGCGCAGTTGCTTGGCCAGACTGACGCTGCTTGGTAGGCTGCGTGGTTTGTTGTCAAAGGAACGGTGGGCGGACTATCCCACCACTTCTTTCGAGTGCTGCAAAGATGCCAAGCTACAGGCTTCCTGCCAAGGATGACTCGTAGATAAAAGTAAAGCTTGACTGTCTCTGACTTCGCGGATGGATGAAGGGTGGTATGTGGGGTTTCTGATGAACCTCGGCAGAGCCGTAACAAGCAGAATTTTCATAGCTGCCGGTTGGACAACTGTCCCACCCGGCGTGGTGGTTCAGCTCGACATTTGTTTCAGAGAAACGGGAGTTTCAACGCGGTGTAACAGGTAGAAGTAGAAGGGTCTTTCTGAGAAATGACGCAAGGCCAGACCTTGCTTCTACGCTGTCTATCGATAAGCCTCATTTTCGCGGAGGTTAGCGCAGACCCTGGAGGGGGGGGTTGGAGGATGAAACGCACAGAGGGTGGAATGGCTGGAGTCGTGGACCCTCCTCATCTTGAGCAATTCATTGGATATGCAGTACCATTGCACGAGCCAACCGGAGAAAGGCTCAACGCCATCGGTCAGGTTTCTGATGCGATGGAGGCGATTACGTGGAGGGGCGCGGCTGGAACCGCAGGGCCGCGTGTCGTTTTGAGCTGCCAGCCTGCCACACAGCCTGCCACAGCCTGCCAGGGACCGACCGGCTGGCCGATCGGTCGGCGGCTCCACTTTTCACACTCTTTCTCCTTCGTCACTTTTTTGTTTTTATCTTTCTGCAACCCCCTCTCTGCTCTTCGTCTCTTTCTTTTCTCCTTATCCAGCAGCACGGTCTTCTGCTGAATCGGCCTTCAATTCTCCGCTTCCTCTTCGACGCCTCCGGTTCTCGGTTCCTCGACTGTCCTCCCACCGTCTCCCGTCATGTCGTCGAAATCGCCATTGCCCACCGTCAACACCCCCGCGGAGCCCGCGAAAGCGGCTTTGCATCCGGCCTTCTACATCGCGTACGGTTGACTTGCTCTCTACGACTCGAACTCAGACTAATACGCCACTAGAACGTGGATTGCGCTCAGCTCGGGGGTCATTATCTTCAACAAGTGGATTTTGCACACTGCTGGTTTCAGTGAGTATTGCGACGTGTGCTTTGATTTGTGGGGATCCTGCTAATCGCGATCGTTTTCACCAGGTTTCCGTACGTCGATCCGTGTCTAGACACCGTTGCCGAATGCCTCCAGAACTGACAATATGTTGCTATAGCCTTGTTTCTGACTACATGGCACTTGGTCTTCGCTACTATTATGACCCGCCTGATGGCGCGGTTCACGACCCTGCTCGACTCCCGCCACAATGTGCCCATGACCTCGCGCGTTTACATGTTCGTCTCTCTTGCCCTGACTTATACACCGTTGCTAATTGGGAATGTCTTCAGGCGCGCTATCGTGCCCATCGGCGCTTTCTTCTCGCTGAGTCTTATCTGCGGCAACCTGGCCTACCTGTACCTCAGTGTTTCTTTCATCCAGATGCTCAAGGTAATCGCATTGAACCCACTCGCCTGAGCAGGGATGCTAATTGTACCAGGCCACTAACTCCGTTGCGACTCTCCTCGCGACATGGGCTATGGGCATTGCGCCAGTGCGTCTGAGCTTGCTCGGAAACATCTCCTTCATCGTCATCGGTGTTATCATCGCCTCGATCGGCGAGATCAAGTTCACCATGATCGGCTTCATCTGTATGTGCTTTTATGCCCTCATGACATGAATTGCGTGCTCATATTTTTGCAGGCCAATTCTTCGCCACCATCTTCGAATCCGTTCGTCTGGTCATGGTCCAGCGCCTCCTCAGCTCCGCCGAATTCAAGATGGACCCCTTGGTTTCGCTCTATTACTTCGCGCCCGCTTGCGCGATCATGAACGGTGTTATCACTGCGGTCGTGGAACTGCCGACCATGCACATGTCCGACATCTATAACCTTGGAGTTGGCACTCTTTTCTTGAACGCTGCTGTTGCTTTCGGACTCAATGTTGCTGTCGTCTTCCTGGTATGTCGACATGAGCGTAGGGTGGAGAACCTGGCTAATGTGTCTAGATCGGCAAAACCTCTGCTCTCGTCCTCACCCTGTCCGGCGTCCTCAAGGATATCCTGCTCGTGGTGGCCTCGATGGTTATTTTCCGCGATCCCGTCACGCCCCTTCAGTTCTTCGGCTATGCGATCGCTCTGGGTGGACTCATCTATTACAAGCTCGGAAAGGATGGAGTTACTTCGCTGTTGGCCCAGATTCGCTACAATGTGGTCGGTGGAGCTCGCCCGTAGGTCAACCGAGTGTGGCGTTGACGACGGTGCTGACAGTGCTGGAATATGCCACTGCGCCGTCCGGGGGGGTTGCGAATAGCGAGGAAGAGAAGAGGATCATACCCACGAAGACCGATCACCAAGGTAGAAATAATCGTGTATAGACGTGCGGGCCGGGTGATGTATATAATGGTGTAATGATACGATAGAACGATGCCTACCCAACAACCAACTGTGTCACCAATCTACTTCATCTATCATCTAATTGAATCCCAATCTATCCACAATTCAAATCCAACTCACAACTTCCCCAGCAACGCAGCATCCACAAACTTCAACGCCTCAGCATACGCCTCCATCGCCCCCTCGGCCAACTTCGGCGGGAACCCCGACTTCAAATCCACCAACCCATGCCCAGCATCCTGCACAAGCAACAACTCTGTCCTGATCCCCAACCGCCCCAACTGCTCATGCTGAAACTTACTTTCCTGGTCAGGCACAACCTCATCCGCCGTGCCATGCACAAACACGGCAGGGGGATACCCCTCCCCCACAAAGTTCTGCAGGAACCCCGGCTTCAACTCCTCCGGCACCGCCTCCGCCCTCCCCGCATACTCTACCTTATTGAGTGTTGCCCCCAACCCGGGCCGTCCAAACACCCCGTCCAAAAACGTCCCGTCGATCTCCCACCGCACCGTCAGCGCAAACCGATTCGAGTTTCTGTCTGCGTCGTCGCTGACCACCGTCCGATCCGCCAGCAGTCGCGGGACGTCGGCCAGGTCGACCATCTTGGCGATGGAGGTCGGCGGCCGTGGCCGCGTCCAGTGATCGAGGAGCAGGTTCCCGCCGGTGCCGTAGGCCGTCATCAGCACACAGGGTTTCGGGGTGGCGTAGACGCACGCGGCGCGGGCGGAGTAGGCGCCCGCCGAGAAGCCGGTGACTGCTATGCGGGAGGTGTCCAGGGACAGGTCGGGGGATCCGAGGGAGGATTGGAAGGCGGGGCTGGCCAGGAAGCGGAACAGGGCCTGGGCGTCGGCGATTTGGTCCAGGGCCGTGCTCGGGTGGCACAGGCGGTAGTCGGCGGAGATGAAGATGTAGGTGGATTTTTGGCAGTGGTCTGTGGGATTTAGAATCAGTTGGGTGATTCAGGGGCTGGGGATTGGGGGATTGGGGGATTGGGGGATCTCGCACCGTAGAGCCAGGTGGGAAAGTGGCCGCCGCGCCGCGAGCCGGCGGTCATGCCGCCCCCGTGGTAGTAGATTATCGCGGGCAGGTGGCCGCTCGTCGTGTTGCGCGGCAGGTAGTAGTCTAGTTTGATCTCATGGCCGTCTACCGTGGAGTAGACCAGAGTTTTGCCGCCTTCGGGGAGTTGGGTCTTCGGGGGAGGCATTGTGGGTGCGATTGGTGGTTTGGTGGTGTGGTGTTGTGTTGTAGTTTGTACAGAATAGGGAGATCGGGGGCGTTGGCGGTAGGCAGCAGCAGCAGTAATTAAACTTGTAGGCGTGCATGAGGTAATGGTCTAGAAGCCCGCATGTGGGGGGATTTGGAGATTCTGCCCCGCCGGGGATGAATTAATTGCCGGCTTCTCCATCTACTCAGTACTTGTACCATTCTGTTCTCTTGACCGGTTCCTCTTCTCCACTCTTCTATATCTGGTTCTGGTTTTCGAAGCAAGGATCATTCCTGGCCATAACAATGATATTCTTCACATATCCTTGTTAATCTCTTTAGGCTTGAGGCGATGCTATCTCCAGCGAGGACTAAAGTCTTTCAGCGCCCATCGTTCCCTGGTCTCTTTCAATATCTCACGCGGTGTTTCTCCTGCAAGGTTGGCTTGATCCATGGAGGCCCCAGCGTCCTGGAGAATCTCGATCATCTTCTCAAGCGCCTCCAACCGATCTTCAAGCGGAATTTCCACGTAGCCACCATCGTCCATTCTTCGCACACTGGGGAAGGTACTTGCTCCGACGGCCACATGTAGCGGCGTGTTTCCCTTCTTATTGACTGCGTTGACGTCGGCACCCCGGTTGAGCAGTTTATCCACCTCTCGGATTTGGCGAAGTCGCCTCACAAAATGATGCAGCGAGGTATCTCCATTCACGTCAGCGTGATTAATGTCCACCAGTGTCAAGACCTTCTCCAAGGTCTCATCGTCGATAGGCCTGATGTCTGTACCCATTATAGCCAACGGGTATAGCATTGTCCGGCCTGCCTCGTCGCACATCGTCGGATCTGCCCCATGAATAACTAGAATGTCAAGCAGCTGGAAGAAGATCTCAGACTTGACGCCGTCATCTGCACGACGCGATACGGCGTAATGCAAAACGGTCGAGCCCGGGTCATCCAGGTCCGCACCCTGGGCGTTCAGGATGTCCCGGTCGGGTCGGTACTCCAGCAGCAATTTCACTGCCGCGAGACAGTCGGCATCCCCCACATGACTGTCAACCGCATAGTGCAGCACTGTCTTGTTATCATGATCCTTCACATTCACCATCGCTGGTCCAATATCAAGAATCAGCTTCACAGTGCGCAACATCCGCGAGGTCACTTCTGAAGGAGTCAAGGTAGCAATTTCGTCCTCATCGCCCATTAATGCCCAATACAGTGGTGGTCTCCCGTTGCCATCCATTCTCGACACCATCTCGGCCAGTTCGATCCGACCCCGGTGGTCTAACAGCGCCTGCATCGCGTCTAAATTCCAGTATTTGCTGGCAATATGCAGCGGTGTGACCCCGCTGCACCGCAAGGCAGAACCAAAGGCACAGGGATCGTACCACGTCTGCACGACATGCGCATCGGCGCCTGCCGCGATCAAGCGGGACACCATTGCATAGCTGGCGCGGGGCACCACACTGCCCAGCACGGTATCCCCCAATATCTCCTGCGGGTCGCCAGGCTGGGCTTGCCGTCCGAGTGCATAGGAAGGCACGTATTGATCCGCCTCGCGGACCGAAGCACCACTGGCCAAACAGAATTCAATAAACTCGCCATAACGGACCTGGTGCTCTCGCAACTTCTCCCGGATCACTATGAAACTTGTATCCTTCATCTTCCTCTCCAAGGCCTCAACATTACCCACAAAAGCTTGTGCGGCACAAACCAGCGGTGTCGCCCCATTGGTGTCCCGATCCCGCCACGCGCCCAGGGGTGGTTGATGGTCGAGCAGGAACCGTGTCATCTTCCGATCGGCGTTGCCACAAGCGAGGTTGAGCAGTCGAAAGTCAAGTCCCTGCAGATATTCTTCCAGCGGCTGCCGGTGCGCGGGGTCGGATCGATAAATGTCTATCAGGGCGCGTAAAGCCTCGAGACTCCCATGATACGCCGCGGAGTAGAACGGCGGCCACGGGTCGTATCCGAAAGAGCTTACTCTCACCCGGCTGAAAATATCCTCGCCGCGGTCTTTTGCTTCTTCGTTGTAGCGGAGCAGACCGAGCACGTCGTTGCGCTGGATGATCTCATCTAGAGGGTCTTCGACTCCGACCTCGTTTGGACGACCTTCAGATATATCGAGGATGATCGCGGAATTGGGCTCTTCGCTAGAGTTGTCCTCATCGAATGTCTTGTATGTCATTATGGCCCGATAATGAGGATGTCATCCAAGAACACAGAGTAAGGGGTGGTAGAAGGATAACACCTAGGATGGTGTTGTGGGTCGAGGTTACCTTCACAGAGAGAATTAAAAAAGGCTTGAAGAGGCAGAGATGGCTCAATTTATAGTAGTCTACCAAAAGTTTTAATGCCTGTCAGGGAGGAAAGAGGGGTGTGGGGTGGGGGGTGGGGGGGAAGAGGGAGAGGGGGGTCGAAGCAGAGAATTGCTAAAGTACTGGGTACAGCACGATACATTTCTTACAGGTTTTGATGCGTATCGGGTCACATGACATGCTCCAACTTCGTTGGTGGATACCAACACATATACCTAGTATAGTTATAGCAATTGTAAAGTAGACAAACATTCCATTCCATGCAATATGATACCTGGTACGACAAGAGCCACCCCTCCCTTCACCCTACAATTGCATATTCCGGTGGAGGTAGAGGTCTTTCACTGCTGAGATACCAGGTCTTCAAAATCCTGCGTAAATGTAGCAGATCACGCACCCCTTTCCATCAGGGTTTCGTGGTCGTCGGAGCAGTGCCCGAGATATCCGGAGCTGGTCGCCCACTCCCTTGAAAATTTGTGTTGAATGCGTTGGCTACTGGGTCGAAGTCACTCAATCCATTCATGTTTGTCCTTGGGCCATTAGTATTTCCCACAGGGATATCCCTGATGCGCGGCCATAAGAGTCCCAGGTTGTCATTGGACATAATGCCCCTTTGAATCAGCCAGAGACCCTGAGGATTCAGTTAGAAACATGCTGTCACTGGTAGCCGAACTGCCACATGGAGCAGCGATTCAAGATCAGGTCACTCACAAATTGGTTGAGGATTTCACTATACCCGGCGGGACGCCCCTGGTCTCTGAGGCCTGAAACGGCATTTTCTAGATCTCTACCTATATACCAGCGGAGTTGCTGTCCATTTCGGTCGCGACGACATTCGAGTGTCTGTGTCCGAGAATTGTAATCTCGCATCGGACCGCTGTTTAGCTCCCCGAGACGGTAGTTAGATGAGAAAACAAACTCGGCTCGGGGATCTCCGTTCCTAGCCGGGAATTCATGTATAGTTTGGCTTTGGTAGACTCCCATGGCGGTCACGCCGGGGAAAAATCCCGGCTTACGGTTGCCCCCCCTCCAGAACGTGCCTCTGTCGCGAACGATGTGCAGATGAAATATAATCCATCGGTCTGGTTCGAACGTGTGACTCGCATCGGCGTACTGGGCGCGCAACGAATCGCTTGGCGTCTCACCAGCCGTGGGGCCAATCCAGAATGCAAGCTCCAGAATGACTTGTTGCATGCCTTTCCAGGGGTTAGCATCGATCCAACGCGCATAATGAAAGGACAAATCCCCCTGTTGTTTTTGCACGGCAGATGTTAGCCAGTCACTACGGGGAAAGAAAAGAGAGGGGGGAGGGGGGGGAGAAAGCAAGCTTTGCTGTCACCTACCGCCAAAATGCCTCTCACTATCCCAATCACCGTAGGCAAGTCGCCATTGGCGGACCGGCTATCCATACTCACCCCATCTATTGCGCGCCTCGTTAGAGTGGACGTGGACGAGGACACTCCAGTGGGCATTTCGCACAGAGCGTCCGATGCCGCACTCAAACTTTCCAGTCCATTGGCAGACTCTGCAATGTCACACAGCGTTTGTGCCAGCAGGGTCCTGACCTCATAATCGGCGGAACCGGTGAAGGCATTCCCTGCAGCTACTGTATTGACTGCACTCGTCAAGAGCGTCACATTTGCGGCTTGCTCTGCGTATCCATAGCGCGCGGTAAGTTCTTTCCAGACATCGGCGAACCGCTGGGAAGGAGAGGATGACGTGAGCCAGGTCTGGAGCAGTAAAAGAAGATTGGAGAGCACCAGGGCCTGGTTCTTGGTGATACTTTTTGCGTTGCTGGAGCTTGTATCTCTGGTTATAATGAAACCCAGGCCTGCGTCATACTCAGGATCCCAGTCAGGCGGGCAAACCGGGTGAGCAAGAAATCTGTCAAGGTATGCATAGAATTCAGTGAGCGTGTGATCTTCGAGTGGGTTGTCGTATCGCGGAACGAGAGTGTGAGTAGTACCGGCGCAGCAGTATGCCTCATTGCCATACAAGCAATTCGCGGTTTGTGCCGTGTCCTGAGCTCCAAAAACCACATTGATAGACTCTTCGGCAATGCGAATAGACCCCGAAGGACAGGCGTCGGTGCAATACTCGGTATTTGTAAACTCCACCACATGCCCGGTCCAGGCGCAATTGGTAAACGCGTCCGGGACCGCGCCTGAGCAGCAGTAGTTGTAGTGCTTTTTGGAACCGCAGGACTTGCGACCTCCCCAGCCTTGACGGGAGCTTACAACAAATTGGTTGTAGCCCGAAGGACAGGTTTCGTCGCTCTCACAAGACTCGGTCCACGCACATTGGGACCAGGGCTTGGTGGATGAGGTCACCGTGCAGCATGCGGATTGATAGCCGGAATGGCAGCCTGCAGTGATCGTGCCCACTTCAGCCTCGCCGCTCTCACACCCTCCCTTGCATTTCCCGCTATTATGGAAGCCTCGCCACTGACATGTTGGCATTTCTTCCGTGCTCGGACAACATAGCGTCTGGGTCTGACCCGTCCAGGATCGACACTCGGTGGAATCCAGCATAAGCTGGCCGGACTTATCTGCACGAGGGACCTCCTTGAAACCACTAGGACATACCTCACCGCAATTGATGAAGCGACAGTATTGGTCTTGACTGTTGGAACTGCCAAGAAGGGGCGAGACCTCCTCCGAGACTAAGGGCTGCGTCAAGCCGGTAGTGGTGTTTATGTTGACCGGATTCCCCAAAGCGGCAGCCAGCCCTTAGGGAAAAGCTATGCTGGCTATCGTCTTCATCCACCGATCACACGAGAACCCCTCCTAGACATTCGGATTTGGCGAACTCGGCTTTCAATTTCCACGTGTCTTCGTCGTCATACGAGGCCCACTGATCAGTGTTCCATGTGATAGTCTTGACCGCAGCATCCTTGTACAATGTCGGGGTGAGATCATTCTCCTGGATGATATCCATTATCTCACTGCCAAACAAAATCCCGGCCGAGTTACTGCACGTGCCGGCGTCCCCCGCGGACGCATACGCACACCCTGGCTCGGAACATGAAGGGTCGACGAGAGTGAAGGTGCGACCATAGAAGGCCATACCCATGTTAACCTTAGATGGTGAGATATTGTTCCGCCAAAGTAGATCCAGCGCAGTCTTGATCTCTGTAAGATTGGTTTGCGCGTCGAGGTATGGACCGGTCCACTGGTCTCCAATATCCCAGGTACCGTGCAAGTCATAGCTCATAAAGTTGAACCAGTCGACCGAGGGCTCAATGGACGTTATATCAAAGTGCTGTAGATACCAGTAGCTCGTCGGGAGCGTGATGGAAAGGCCGTATTTATAAGTTTGCAGTGCCTTTTTCAGATTGGCCAGAAACTTGGGATAATTGTTGTAGTCCCCGGGACGGCCGTTGCGGTCGGCAGCGACAGGATATTCCCAGTCAATATCCACTCCACTGAATCCAAAACTACTCATAAAGTTGATCAAGGAGCTAAAGAAGGCATTCTGCTGACCAGAGTCAGCAGCCACGAGATCGGAAAATGTAGTAGCTGTCGGGGAGTTGCTGTCGGAGAAATCCCAGCCACCAATGGATAACCAAAGTTCTTGTTCTGGATCCCGCATCTGCAGAGCCTGGAGCTGCGAGTAGAGAGACTCATCGCCAGCTTCCGCAGGGATTACTTCAAACGTATCCGGGTCGATACTGCCAAAGGCGAAGTAGATGTGTGAAAAGACGCCCTGAGGAAAGGCAAATGGTGCCATGCCGTCACAAGCTCGTGTAGCTGCGGCCGAGTTGTAATAACCAATAACCCGGGTAATAGAGTGTGAACTGGCGTCACATGAAGGCGCAGTGACAGTCTTGCTACCGCAGAACTCCTCAGTAGTTCCGCAGAAGCCGAAGGGGCTACAGCAGACATTGAGTGGACAGGTTGTGGCATTGACGTACTCACTAGGCCAGCTCCCTGGGTTACACTCTGCCTTGGCATCGCAGTTGTTGATGCAGTTGTCGACACCGCAATAATCAGGGCCCATACCACAGACATTGTACTTGCCACAGCACCCAATCTCGCAAGGTACATCAGCACTGCAGTACGTATCTCCCAGCACACGGGGTATAACTCCAAAGAGGAAAAGCAAGGGTATCCCTCGCCACATGATGCAAGATTTGTGAGATTGGTAGGAGGCTTCTGGGGAACCACAATCCAGCCAAACTCTGAAGAGATGTTGATTTTGACAATGTGAAAGAGAGATCACAAAAGAAGGTGAAATGAATGCATTGATCAAGGAAAGTGTGATGAATTAGGGTATACGAGTAATTGAATCAGATGATAGAAATAAGAGCAATGGATGAAGGAGTGAGTCAATAGATGAATGAAAAGTAAATGAATAAGGAAAAGAACGAAACCAATGAGTACATAGACTGTGAAGTCAAAAACGAGTGGCAGACGTCTCAGCTTGAACTCAGACAATAGTCATGGCTCAGCAAGATTGATTATCATCTTGAGACTCAAGGGGGGAATATGAGATATTATATACAGTCACTGAGCTATACAGTAGTTCTTGTTTGATCTCAGACTCTGGAATCATTCAGGAGGCAGGCAATCGCCGCATCGACTTGTGCGATGTACTGTACTGGGACCACAGACTAATATTACAAGTTATTGTATCGATGATACCATTTCAACCGGAGAACGGTGGAAGGAAAAATCCCCACTACAGTGGTAGACTAGTGTCCTGGTATAAGATTAATCCCTCATAGAGTGTATGTACTGTATGAACATATCTACCCATGCCATTTAAAGGCCAGACCTCTACGATGGCAGGCACGGCCGGTATACTGTCACCTTTCGATCCTAAAGGTATTGTTTGCTCGTCCCATCGAGTGCTTTCATCCGGATAAGCGTTCCGCAATTCTTATTCGAGCATTTCGAGAGAGAGCCATGCTACCTTGAATAATGCGAATTACAACCTGCTTTGATTCTATCTACCTTTACCCACCCTGGTAGGCCTAGAAAATTTTTCACCTCGCTTGGGATGCAACCCCATCGAGCTATTTAGTAGACCCCTGGACATAGTTCGGAATGTGGTCCCGACATGCCACTATTTGATTTTAGCGCTGGCACCTCAAGATGGGCAGGCTGATAGGGCAAAATCCCTTCCAGACCCTTCACGGCAATCTTAAATGTCTCAGACTACGGTGGAGCCTCCATTGGTCTCTGTTTTTCATGTGGAAGAGTCAGTGGTATTGCGGGGCCGAGTTACGATCTAAACGCCACTAACGCGATCTATAGGGGCTTAGTCCCTGCGCTAGAAGGCTTGGTCGTATTGACCATCCGAATATCCGAGATCGTATCTTAGAGCATCATCCTCTGGCCTTGGCCGTGACAGCACTCTTGCAACTCCTATTACTCATGTCCCTGAACTTGAGTATCTCTCTCCCCTGTCGGAAAATTGCGACAGTAAAGGTGGGAAAGAGGACCTCTTCGGAGATGAAGCCCGATCAAGCTAGATTGCTAGGATCAACGAGCGACTTGTGATTTACCTTGACATAAACCAAGCCCCTGGCTGACAGGAGAGCGCCGACTGTTCTTTAGAGTGTTTACCGCTTATGTCTTACCTCAATCTCCCATAAAAGCTCGTGGGTACACATTGTTTTGACAACGGAAGGTTCAGTTTATTCGCGTGGTCCTACCTCAACTGCTATTTTCTTTTTGCTACAATCTCAAAATGAGGGGTCGTTGGGCAATTTCTCTGCTGGCAGCTTCATGCTTTGATACCGGCCAGGCAACTCATTACAACTCTCATGCATATCTTCATGCCGCAGTGCATCACTCGGTGCGCCGCATTGCTGATTCGGATCCGACGACTGGGGAAGTTTCCATGTTTCAGAATGGATCTCTCGCATCCCTAGGTCTGACGACTACTTGTGAGGAAGCCCTGTATCAAAGTGTCGCATGTGATCCAGCCATATCATCTCTCACTTCTGACGACTATCTGGGTAGCTTTGACAACGCTACTCTGACGGCCTTGGTTTGTGCTTCGAGCTGTGAGAAATCGATCAAGCAACTCCAATCCTCTGTGTTGACAGGCTGTGGAGATGAAGCAGGCCTAATTCCTGGTCTGCCATTTGTCGGACTGGTGGATATGCTCTGGGCCAACTGGAATCAGTCCTGCTTCATGGACCCGACCACGGGAGAGAACTGTAATGGTAGGAAGAATGTCTTCGTGTTGATGATCAGGCCTCGAGTGCTGATAGTCCTCTGCAGACCAAATTGCATCTTTCGATAACGTCACGTCACTAAGTGATATCTCAAACTCGGACCTGTGTTCCTATTGCTATGTGAAGAAGCTGGCACTAATGCAGGCAAACGGCTATTCAGGCGTCTACAATGATGACTGGCAATCAACGTATGAATATGTGGCCAAGACCTGTAACCTTCAGGTGGCCGACTTCGATCCCACCCCAAGTGTGTTCAACGTGAGCCTGCCATCAGAACAGCCTAATTGTGTGTCTGGTAGCTTCTATACCTCTCAAGAGGGCGACTCATGTGACTCGATTGCTTTGTCTCACAACGTCTCTGCTGCTACAATGTACTATACCAACTCCAACCTCCTGAACTGCACTGATGTTCGGCCGGGACTCAATTATGTCTGCCGCTGGAATGCGGTAGCACGTACACTGTCCAGCCAAACGACACTTGTACAAGCATCGCCATTGAAAACTTTGTCGGTACGCAGAATATCGTGGCTTGGAACTCACAATTGAATTCGAATTGCAGCAACCTTCATTCCGGCGATCCATTCTGGGGCTCGATGCTATGTGTGTCACCCCCAGGAGGTACTTATACCGGTCAGCCCTTGAGCAACGGCTCAACTTCAACGGAAGCAGAGGCTGTGAATCCTCCCTTTGGAGTGACAGTGGCCCCAGGAACCACTACTGATTGTGCGGGCTGGTACACGCACGACCTCAATTCAAATCTTACATGTACAGAGATCTGTCTTTCAAATCAAATCTCTATTCATATGTTTATTGCTGCCAACCCTTCGCTCAACCAAAGCACCTGTGACACCAATCTAACTGTCGGCGATGCATATTGTATTGACCCTTTGACCGGGTTCACCACTACCAATGCCACGGGCACCGCGACGAACTCCTCAACGTCCACCCTTCCGTCGACAGCCCCAGCACCAACCCAGACTGGGATTGTCTCAAGCTGTGATGCATTCTATGTTGCTCAATGTCTGTGACTTCTATTGTTCTCTCGTATGCTAATACTGACTATTGCCCAGCGGGTGATACCTGTGCATCTGTCGCAGCCGAGTTTGGCATCACCAAGGATCAATTCTTTGCTTGGAACCCTGCTGTCTCGTCGGACTGTGAAGATGGTTTCTGGGTTGAAGAGGCCTACTGTGTTGGAATCCTGCAAACTACTACTGCCGCTATCTCTACAACAAGCACCACCAGCGCTGCTCAATCTTCCGTCACATCTATTACCCCTCCCGCACCAACACAGTCAGGTATCCCTGCTGACTGCGACAAGTATCACGTCGTTCAATGTGAGTTGCCCCCAGAGTGAGTTGTGGCGATGTGCGGAGCATGGCTGATGAAGATGGATCATTTGCTTCTCGACCAGCGGGTGAAACGTGCGCCACGGTAGCAGCCGCATACGGCATGACCCAAGCTGAGTTCTTCGCCTGGAACCCGGCTGTTTCGTCTGATTGCGAAAGCGGGTTCTGGACCGAGGAGGCGTACTGTGTGGGTGTGTCTGGCAGTGCAGCTACTAGGACAGCGGTGAGTACCTCAGCTACATCGGTTGTAGCCCCGGCCCCCACCCAGGCTGGAATCCCTTCCAACTGTGATCAGTACTATGTTGTCCAGTGTAAGTCACCTTATTTCTGTCCTGTCCCTGTCTCCGAATACGCGAGAGCTGAGTTTCCATTTTCTCTTGATGGGTCCATAGCGGGCGATACCTGCGCGACTGTAGCAGCCGCATACGGCATCACCGAAGTTGAATTCTTCGCCTGGAACCCTGCTGTCCCATCTGACTGTGAGAGCGGGTTCTGGACTGAAGAGGCGTACTGCGTAGGTGTGTCCGGCAGTACGGTCTCGACCACGGCAAGCACTTCGGCCACATCCATAGCAGCTCCGGCCCCTACCCAGACTGGAATACCCGGCAACTGCAATGCATACCATGTTGCACAAGGTGAGGAGATTCCCGAGCCTTCCCATCTCGTTTTTCCATGTTCTGAATGAAGGGGAGCAAGAGCTGACCTGTGTTCTCTTCGTGCTTGTACCAGCTGGCGACACTTGTGCGAGTGTGGCGGCAGCCTATGGCATTACTGAGGCGCAATTCTTCGCCTGGAACCCCGCCGTCGCGTCTGATTGCGAGAGTGGCTTCTGGACGGAAGAGGCGTACTGCGTCTCTGTAGCCTGAGTGGGCTCTGTTATCGTCGAGTGGTAAGGGGGCTGTTGTCTCATGCTCGGTGGAAATATCGTTTTTCTGCGATGTTGGTCACACCGGAAAATAAAGAAACAAACAAACTCAGAATTTCCTAGATATAGCATACTCAGTTCTCAAATTACAGGCATGCTCATTTGGGCAAAAGTTGCTCAAAAATACCTCATGTGGAGCAAGCCAGGCTAGGCTAGGTCAGTCACTTCACGACCTTGAAAAAGCATTGTTTCTAGTATTCGTGGCAAGCTTGCCGCAATTTTCCCGGACAACCTTTTGGCCAGAGACTTGTGTGAACTGTCCACTGGCTTGGATTGAGTGGCGGACAGAGACTATAGATACCATATATCACTGCGGGATTTTGCCCTGCGGGGGAAGAATTTATTGTTGCTTTCTTGTCCCAAGCCTCCGAACGCGTTACTATTTCCGGACCCGTCATTGACGGCTCACTTCGTTTCTTGTAGATTTCTAAGATACATTGACTTACCGAGTCCAGCCTTTGAAAACCTTAACAGAAAAAGCCATTTGTTTCATAACTTCCGCCGGGTGAGGGCTATCCTATTGGAGGTCATGCTTTGCCGCGCTCCTTGAGGCTGGTGGGTGGGAGGGGCAGAGGCCAAAGCACAACCAGCGCCCGTGATTGACCTGCAGTCAGGCATATAAGAGGCCGGAATGGCTGAGATTACTCGAGCCAACATTAATGTTCTTAGACATGTTCTCCGTTCTCGATTACCTTATCACCTTCCATAATGGCTTCGCATCGCTCAATTCGCAATCCTACCTTTGAAATCGGCCTCATAACGGCACTGCCATTGGAGGCTCGAGCAATCATAGGGCTTCTCGACGAGCTCTACATTGGCAAGGACACTGTTGCCTATGCGCGAGATCCAGCAGACCTTAATGCTTACACAGCCGGTAGAATCGGGCGTCATGATGTTATTCTGATGCACATGCCGAGGATGGGCATCACGAGCGGGGCAGCGGTGGCGATGAATGCTTTAACCGGCTTCCCAGCTCTGAAGCTAATCTTGCTGGTGGGGATCTGCGGAGGAATGCCCCTGGCGTCTGACGAGACGGAGATCGTTCTCGGGGATGTGATCATCAGCAGGAACATTGTCCAAACCAATTTCGGACGGCAGTTCCCCGATGGCTTCGTCATCAAGAGCGATGTGGAGAGCACCTTCCGAGGACCAAGTCACAGCATTCTGTCATTCCTGGCGAAAATCGAAGCCTGTACCGATACCTGCGAGCGAAGAATGTCCGAGCACCTTGCTTCTCTTTTGGAGCTGCCAGAATTCGGCAACTCCCAGTACCCCGGTCCGATTAAAGATCGACTGTTCCCCGCAGACTACATTCACAGACATCACAATGCCCAGGACTGCGAGTGTGCGCGAGGTGACGGAGCTTGTGTGGCAGCCAGAACGGCTTCATGTGAGGAACTTGGGTGCCAGTCGGACCTCCTGATTCCGAGGCAACGGCTCCAGTGCCAGTCGGGACAGAGCCCGGTCATTCACCTCGGAGCCTTTTCTTCCAGCGATGCCGTTATAAAGTCCGGTTGGCATCGCGACCAGATTGCAAAGGCAGCAAATGTGATCGCCTTCGAGATGGAAGGCGCGGGCATCTGGAACTTTCTCCCGACTGTCATAGTCAAAGGTGTCTGTGACTACGCGGACAGCCACAAGAACAAAGCCTGGCAGCGATATGCAGCAGCGACTGCAGCAGCATGCGCCAAAATTCTGGTGGAACTTTGGAACCCATCAGTGCAGAACAATCCAGGGGATTTTGAGGACGGTGCTTCCTTCGTGGACCCTTTCCGGTCAGCCCAGGGTTCAGAACGATCTCACTTCTTCAACCCAGGATTCAGACCCATAGTTACTGAAGAGCATCATCAATTTTCCTGAGGTTGCCAAAGTTGCCAACTTGATCACATCCTTGGGCTTCAGTGTCACGGTATCTCCAAACTTGTTCTCTTCCATGACAATTCCTTTTAAACGAGATTACTCGTATCGACTCCTACCGTGGTGTGTGATTGATACCATATTCTCGACGCAGCGAGGAATCGTTCCACGCAATTCGTGATAATTGAGTAAATGGTAGACATACAATAGTGACTTAGGCACAGGCTTTCCGCCAACGGCCGGCCAAATAAAATCCAGCTCCGTTCTATTCGACCTAATATTGTCTCTTGAAGCTGGCCAGAATTTGCCGATAATCTTCCGCCAAGTGCGCAGTATGCGAGGCTCTGAGCCAATGGCGCTGGATGTGGTGGTCTAATAGCGACGGACTGATGCACTAAAAGCGCGCCGGTTGAAGAACATTTAAGCACAGCCGGTCACTTCCAACCTTTTTCCAATCCCGCAAGCTAAGAGGCAGCAAGAATCATGAACCGGCCAGCCCGACAGAGGGCGTATACTCGTCGCTCCCGCACAGGATGTCAGACCTGTAAAACCAGAAGGATCAAGTGCGACGAGACCCCAGGATCGTGCAAGAACTGCAGCTCGACGGGCCGGACATGCGAAGGGTACGAGACGGCCCGCCTCCCGATCGTCACCAAGAAGGGCAAATTCTATACCCCGTCCATTCACATCATTGATATCAGCTTTCCCAGCATGAGCTCTGATGAGCGGAGATGCATCAGCTTCTTCCAGACTCGCACCATGCCAATGCTGGTCAGCTTTTTCGAATGGGAAGTCTGGCGACGTCTCGCACTGCAGCTAAGTCAGGCCGAGCCAGCGGTCGGACATGCCCTGGTCTCCTTGAGTGCCATGCATGCAAGCTCCGAGACGAACGGTATGTCTCGGAGCAAGGCCATCAAGCATCGGACTCAACACCGTCGTTTCGCCATCGAGCAATACGGTCGCGCCTTGTCCGCCCTTCGCCGCCGTCTGACCTCACAAGACCCGCACGTTGCCGTGATTGCGCTCGTCTGCTGCGTGGTATTCACCTACCTCGAAGTCCTCCAGGGCAACAACGAGAACGCCTGCGCCCATCTCACCAACGGACTCCAGATCCTGTCCGGCGAGAAGGGCGACGCAGCCCGCGCGATCGTCCACGACAAACTGCAGGACTACCACCACGCCGACGGGCCGCCGGCCATGACGCCGCAAATGGCCCTGCTAGCCGCCATCGCGCACCTCGACATCCAAATCCAAGTCCACCGATACGTCTCGCGGCAGAGGGACACCAACGGGGTACGGGGCGCCAACCACCAGCCCCTGCGCTTCCGCACCCTCGACGAGGCCTGGCGCGAGCTCGACCCCATCGCCGACAACGCCCTGGGCTACCTGACCCTCGTGCAGCGCGCCCTCCAAGACCCTGGAATCATCGATGTCTTCCCCATCCTCATCGCGCAGCGCAAACTCGCCACCCAGCTCGAAGAGCACATCGCCGCCTTCACCGAGCTAGCGACCACCCAGCTCCGCCACCCAACCCCCAAGCAAGCCCGCTGCATGAACCTGATCCAGATGCAGCACCGCATCCTCAGAACCCACACCTACCGCGCCCTCCGGTAGTCCGAGGACGTGTGGGACGACTTCGCCCCGGACCTGATCGAGGGCCTCGCATTCGGCGAGGCCACGGTCGCCAGCCTCGAGGCCGAGTTCGGCCCACGCAACCTCCCCTCCCTCGTCATGGACATGGTCATCATCCTCCCGCTCACCTGGATCGCCCTGAAATGCCGCGACCTGCCCACCCGCCGCCGCGCCGTGCAGCTCCTCCGCCGCTGGCCGCATTTCGAGGGGCCCCACCACACCAGCACGTTTGTGGCGCTCGTCGAGGGCGCCGTGGAGCTGGAGGAGGCCCGGCGCGATTCCCGCACGGGGCTCATTCCCGCCGAGGCGCTGGTGGCGGACGTCTCGGTCGTGCAGAGGGAGGGCGCGCCGCCGGTGTTGGGGTATACCCTGGCGCATCTGGGGGGACCGTATCTCGAGGTGCCGTTTCCGGTGGGTGATTGGGGGGAGTGTTTAGGGATATGGCTTTAGTCTGTTATCCCGGGCGTTGTTGTTTGTAAGAAAGGGGGGTCTGGGGGTTCTCCCCCAGAATGCCCACCCCGTCCAAGCCTCCCTTCAGGAACAATAGCATTCTGGGGGAGAACCCCCAGACCCCCCTTTTCTTTCAGTGAGCTTATTCTGCTCTCTCTTTCCGGCTAGGCGCCACATGCTATTCTATTTGTGAAGACGTGGCTTTACCTGTGGGGTTGGTGTTGGGCTGCGGGTCGGTCTTTGTAAATATGTAGTTTCCTCCCTGCCATATTCCACAACCCAACGTTCTCACAAGATGGACTCAAACTATCGCAACCCACAACAATGATCCATACTGACATACAAATTCTCACTGCAGAAAGTTGTTCTCGAAAATAAATCGAGCTGTCAAGGCGCTTGAGAATTTCTTCACTGTCTTGATTACCAGGCAGACGTAGATGACCATAAATGTGTTAAAAATAATTGAGTTCCTACTCTTGGTTTTGGAGTATAGATGCACCTAAGGAGCAAAAACTGCATCGACCGCTCGCATGGCTTAGATGGTAAAGCGCAGCACTAGTAATGCTGAGATCCTCGGTTCGAGTCCGAGTGTGAGCACGTGATTTCTCTTTTTGCTTTTTCCTCGGCTGCTGCCCGCTCAGCGGACATCATCACCTCATCATTCCTCTCTTTCCCTCCCTTTCCTTTTTCGCGGGATTGGGCTTGCTCTACATGTTTCTCAATACAACGGAGAGTGCGGATGGCTCTTTATATATGGTTGTCAATTACAGTCGCACAGCATACATGAATTACATAGAGCACTTCGTTCATGCCTCGCGCACCACATCTCCCACAACCGAGGCCCCGTAAATTACAGTACACTGCAACCCAGCTAGTGCACCACCTCCGCCAACCGCTCCGCTTCCTCGTAGAATCTGGGCAGCGGCTCGAGCTTCCGCCGCAGGATCCAGACGCGGAAGTGCCACCAGGCGTTGTCGAGCTGGTAGCGGGCGTGCTTGCGGGTGGAGACGGAGAAGACCTGGTCGAGTTCTTCGAGGGTGAGTTCTATATCTGGTCAGTATGAACATTTCTCAACATACCAAGAACAGTTTTAAAGAATAGAGGGATGGACTCCCTGCCAGAAGCGAATCGGAGGGAAAGGCAGTAGACTCACCCTTCGTCTCCGGCACGAACAGCAGCACGAGCACCCACCCGACCACGCACCAGGCGGCGTACCACCCAAATGCGCCCTGAGGTTTGAACGAACTCAGCAGCAGGGGCCACGTGAAGGACAGAATGAAGTTGAAGCACCAGGTCGTCGCCGTCGCAAAGGACATTCCCACCTCCCGGACTTGCAGGGGAAATGCTTCCGCCGAGTACGTAAAGGGCACAGGGCCTTCGCCAGGGGAGTAGAAGACCTCGAACAGGTACATCCCCGTCGTGACCATGGCGACGCGGGCGCGGCTGCTGAGGTTGTCGGGTTCGATCCAGAAGGAGAAGCCGCACCAGAGGAGGCACAGGGCGAGGAAGGGGAAGGTGAACAACAGCAAATTGCGCCGGCCCCAGGTGTCGATGGTGAAGAAGGCCGGGAGCGCGAACACCCAGTTCAGGATGCCGGTGCCCATCGAGGCGAGCAGCGCCTGTTGGATCGAGTACCCCGCATCCAAGAAAATGGTCGAGCTGAAGTAGGCGATCACGTTGACGCCGCAGAATTGCTGCATGAACATCACGATCCAGCTGGCCAGCGTGGCGCGGCGGTTGCGCGGAACGGTGAAGAGCTCGAGGAACATGCTGAAGAAGTTGCGGCCCGTGTTGACCTGCCGCTCGAGCTGGACTTGCACGTAGGCGTAGTAGAGGTCGCGCGCGGCTTGGAGGGAGGTGGGCCGGAGGGTGCGGAAGGCGCGGAAGGCCTGGTCGATGCGGTCATGCTGGAGGAGCCAGCGCGGGGACTCGGGGCAGAAGTAGACCTGGGCGCAGACGATGATGGGTAGGACGACGGTGGAGCCCAGGATGAGACGCCACGAGAGGTCGTCCGAGAGGCCCATGAAGGCCACCCCCATGATGTTGCCCAGCATGATCCCGAACGCCGTCCACATCTGCCACATCATGACTAGGGCGCCGCGAATAGGCGCGGGCGAGCATTCGGCCGCGTAGACGGGCACCGTCGAGGATTTGGACCCGATACCCAAGCCTAGGACGAACCGGGCGAGGAACAGGTTGACCCAGGAGTTGGCCACGCCTTCCCAGATAGACGCAACGGCGGCGATGAAGCAGGACCAGAAGATCGTGCCTCGACGGGCGAGGTATCGATTCATCGGCTCCGTCAGCCAGCATCCGACCGTCGCGCAGGCGAGGTAGGGTGCGCCAACGACAAGGCCAGTCAGATAGTCTTGCATCTTCGGAGAAAAACGAGAGGACTTGATCCCGAGTTGCTGTAGAGCTATTAGTGCTCTCCTCTCCGTACTAGCTGGTATGCCTTACCTTCAAGTATATTGCCTGCGCGCCGTTGTTGACGGTCTCATCCATACCCTGGACAGCGGCAGCAAGGGAGCACATAGCTAGTTAAGAAAGTTAGTCAAAAGACAAGAATGGGCATATAGAAAATGTCTCACCAGCCAAAAAGTAAAGCTGCCATGGCTGCGACCATTTGTGGGTCTGCTCGCGCCTGAGTGTGTTCTTGTCTTCCTCACTCAGCTCGGGCAGATCGAGCGCTCCTGCTGGGTTCTGCGAGATGAGCGCTCCCTTCCGGAAGTCCTCCAGATATTCATCGAGACCATATTCACGACAGAAAATTTCAACGTCGTCCAGCAACTTCTCGCGTGGGATCCCTGCGAGAGGGTTCTCGAGGATCGCGCTAAGATGACTCGGGCCGGTGGTGCGCCTTTCCAGGTCGTAGACCGCATGTGCACCGCTGGCTTTCTCGGTATGCTCCACCCGAGCAGTTGGACTACTGTCCTTCATGGTCTTCTTCTCTGTAATTTCTTCCGGGGTCATTGCGGTAGATGTTCTGTCACTATCTTATTAATAAGGGCCAATTCCGTAACAATGTGACCGAATGAGAGGAGACTTGGCGAGCAACAGCTGTGTAGCTCTAAGTCTAGCCAAGCATACTCTACGTGCGACTCTTCGACAAAAAAAGTATGTTTTCAGTGTAAGAATAACCAAGAGATCTGAGATGTGGGGGATGGCCAGCCTTTTATCGAATTTCCGGAGTCAATTTGCATGATGCGGCATATACCACTTTCCTGTTCAACAGTAGCCCAGCCGTGTCCATATGCAGACTGGCTACGATGGGTGATCGTTCCATTCCGTCATTAGCAGAGGACCAGCGACAGATATGACGGAATCCACATGGATGAAGATAAGAAAGCTTGTTATGCTGTATAACCACGGCTGGCGACTGCGAGTTTCGGGTGCTGGTTGGTAGCCAGTTCTGCCAATCACAGCAGATGCGGGGAAGTGAAGAAGCGACCATGGTTGATATCAAGTTATGGAACATGCGAATGTAACCTCGAAAATCACAAGTTTATCGGATCCCGGGCTTAAAATCCCCACGGGGATTGGATGAGATGCGGTGGATGGGAGAAAGAGAGATCCATCTAGGCCCGTCGCTTGTAGCTTGTCGATCAAGGCTGGAATTGCTGTCTGCGATGAACCCAGCCTGAGGTGGGAGTCTGCTTCGATCTCAGCTGCAGAGATTCAGGCTCGCTGGACCTCTCAATCTTGTATCCTGTTAAAATGCTTTGTCCACTTTGGAAATCGAGAACAAAGCATCGCCGACGGTCGCACAGCAAGGAGCTGTATTATTGGTAGCTGAAGTTGCATCCGACAATCGATATCGCCGTAGGTGGCGGCAGGTTAGTCCAACGTGGCGTCCCGTACCAAAAGTGAATCCCGGCATTCCTCGATCGGTCGCCGGATACGGTGCGTATGGGGAAGGCGTTGACATCCCGACTGGAGGGAACGCTCTAGACTCCGTGTCTGGAATGACGAAGTGTTGATGAGTGAGGCTTGAACGTGTTCAACGAGGGTAGAAAAGAGTTCGATCGTACCTTCGGCCGGTTAAGCCTGATAGTCTTTGACTCAAGGCCGTTTTGTAGGTAATCAATAAAGCATAACTAGCATGAGTGAGGGTCACCGGGAGACAACTCCAGCCTCCCCAGGCGGATTTGTGGGAGTCATCCAGCCTCTTCACAAGGATTCCTTATCAGATAGATGGGCATGCAGTTGTTTAGGGACGTTGTCCTGGTCGAGAAACGCAATTCGGTGTCACGGGTGTCTTTGTGAGTAGCTGGATCTTTGGGGATGAGGGAAGCAAGGGAGATCATGGATCGGGTCTGGAACGCTGCAAAAGGGAGGGACCGGCTCCACTAAGCCTAAACCGGTAGGACCTCGGCAACGCCCGCGCCCGCCCGTGGGGACAGATCAGTGTGTGATCGATCGATCTCCCGCACTACTAGTCACGTATCAAGATGAATCCATCTCCGCTATCTGGACAGCTCTTTGCAGACTTCTTCGAATCCTTACTACGAAAATACTGCGTGTTGAGTTGAGATTATCACAATGGATTCATTTATTACCTGGAACTACGATTCGGTTGAAAGTGTCTTCTGCCCACTATGCCCAAACACTGCACGCCACTACATTCCTCAACCGCTGCAACATTAAGGTAGTCTACAACTTCACCCCGTTCGGACCCTTCTTCCGTCCAATGCTAACAGCTCTGGGCGTCGACATGGCCGCCCCGGCCCCGGCCTCCACGAGCCCTTGCCGCACCAGCCCCATCAGCTCATTCCCCGCCTTCACTTCCCCATCCTCCAGCAACCTTGCCGCAAACTCCTCGATCGTGGAGAGATGCAACTCACCATTGGCCCTCGCCACTTCTCGTCGTGGCCGATAGTGAAAGATCTGGGCCTTCTCAAACCCTTCCTTCCCAAAGATGCGAGGAAGCTCAACCACCCAGTCCTGCCGGCCGCCTGAGAATAAAAATGCGCAGAGCTGCTCCAGAGCCGGTGTCTTTTGGGCTGGGTTGACCTTGACCACGTGTGTGCCTTGATAGTTGTAGTCGTCCCACTGGATCCAGCCGCCCGGCTTGAGCATGCGGGACACCTTGCGGATGATCGGGGTTGGATCGCTGTTTTCGACCACCAGAACCAGCAAGCGGAGGTGGATCACGTCGAACTTCTCGACGAGGTCGGCGAGGACATCATCGTTCAGGTTCCATTGACGGAGGGTGATGTTGTTAGGGAGCCATTCGGGCGGCGGGGCCACTGCCATGCTCATGTCGAGGCCTTCGAAGGTGGCGTTGGGGAGCTCCGGGGCGAGATCGAGGAGCCAGATGGCTGTTCCGAAGGCTATGTCCGCGATGCATGGGTTGGGGGCGGGAAGCGACGCGGCGATGGTGGGGTGGAGATTGAAGCCGAAGGATTCTTTCCAAAGGTAAAATTGGTAGTTCAGACGAGAGGCGGCTGCGTTGCTGCGGCCGAGGGAGTAGGCTCGGCCGTCGGCGAGGTGGAAGTCCATGGAGGTTGTGGAAGCCATCTTGCTGGGAGGATGAGAGGCAAAGGATGAGACGAGTGTCGAGTCAGCTCTTGTTCTTCGGCGGTCGGGGCTGATCGAGTTTTATATCGCCATGCGTCGGATAATGAGGAGGAGGGGGTGGCAAGCTGGTCGGTTATAATTCCCTTGAAGATGACATTGGGTGCAGCTGAAGAAATCATCCTTGCAATATCCTCGTCCTTCCCCGCTGAGATCGCAGCTGTAAGTGTAGGAATGGACTCAGCAAGCCACATACCTGTGGTTTCAAGATCCTATTATGCAATTTCCGGGCTCAGGCCCTGCCGATCATTTGCGGGAGGACTTCCCCGCTTGTGAATCTGGAGCTGCAGGTGATCCACGCTGTCAGCATGTCCAATTGTCTTGGCTGAACTGACGCCTGCATTCTCTCCATCAGCGCGTAAACGAGGGGTTGTCTGCGCGAGTCACGGCTGCCTCGAAAATCCCGGCCAGCGTTGCGGGGTTCCTCAGCCAGCCATTCTAATGACTATCACGAATCGGGCAGGGAACATCGATAGATTCTCAATAATATCGATCGATATTATCCGGGATACAGAATAGGATACGAAGCATGGGCGCTGCATGTCAAGAACAGGTAGGGTGCTTTTTATGTGGGTGGTTGTGAGGAGTTCAGAAGAACCTGAAGTAAGTAACTACCGTAGAAAGGAAATCAGATACACGGTGCCAATCACGTGCCTGAAGTGGTACAGTACAACATCCGGGGTGGTGGGACGGGCAACACGCCGTCGACTTGTAAACAAACAACTTCGGTTCAAAACTTGAATGCTTCGCTTCCCCAATTTTGAAGCAAAGTCTCCAGCCCAGGACTCATCTGAGAGATCAATCATGCCCTGGCGTAAGAGGAGATGTCAATACTGCCAAGAGATTTATTGGAGCGACAGACTGCTTCGCGAACACTTGCAGAAATACGTTGGCGAGTGGCGTCTTCCGGCCGACGGCATCCATGACTTCTCGGAGATCACTCAGATCTTGCGTCAGCCTCGTCAAATGAGCTACGAGGCTGCTGATTATCTGATATACAAATGCTGGACCTGTGCCAAGGTCATCAAATCTCGCCGCCGGTTCATCGAGCATGTTGCTCATCAGCGCCACTGTGGCTTCACGTACAAATTCAAAGGAGCGACCTACCGCCCGCGGCGTCCATGGCCCTTCAAATTCAGCGAGGAGAGTGTGCTTATTCGCAAGAAGACATTTCCATTTCTCCGTCTTCCTGTAGGTCAGTTGTCTCTTTGCCCCATTTCCGTGTCGCTGGAGTGTTATTGCCAAGTGTTTCGGCAAGCACGAACTGCCGACTCCTACCATTTGTACCTCCCGTGACTTTGGCTGACAAAAGCATGGCAAATGGCCTAGAACTGCGATTGATGGTCTACGAACATCTGCTTTGTTTCAAGGAAATTGCTATTGAGCATTATCGGCATCATGATAACTACCCTGCTTTCTGGGAACGAGACGCCCCGCTACAACATAATCCCTGCAAGAATGCCCTGGCAATCATGGCCGTGAATCGCCAGATGCATGACGAAGCACGGCCAATATTCTATCGTTTAAACACCTTCACCTTCAGCTATTTCGATGCTCTCCCCATCTTCCTAATTGGCGTCGGAGAGAAGAATGTCAAGCTTCTACAAAGGGTGCGCTGCAGGAAAGTCGACACGGGCAAGGAGTACGTAGACATCACGAAATCATGCCTGAAAGAAATCTTCATGATGGGACGAACGCCGCCCAGAGCAGAGCTCGCACTTCAGAGTGTCGCATACCCGTCAATGTCACGTGGATGTTACGACCAACAACCGGTGACTTGGTGCGCGACGGGCAACTATCGTCTGGTCCCGGCAAATTTCTTGAAGCTGCGTGATTGTCCGCCACGAAGACGCTTCAGTCTCGAAGTTTCCCTACGGCCAAATGTAATCGGCCGACGCACTCCGCCTCGACAAATTACGGCTACATACGAACTATGCCTTCAGAAAAATCAAGATGGCGCTTAAACGGAGTGTTATCTCCGTGGATTATCGGGGCGGCAGTAGAGGGATTAGAATTGGCCCTCGCGAGGCAGAAAATCGCAGCTCCCTGATGGGGTGTGTACGCTGTCTTCATCACGGAGAATTTCTATGGTGTCAAATAGCATGGGCTCTGAGTAGAGCTAATGTTGTTGGTGATCATCAAGCAAACCGGATGTCGCTTGGCTTAGCAGGCGTGTAGACTGCATGTCCTTCCAGAAACTTCCACTTGAGATCCCGCGACCGGGCACAATCCATCCCCCCACACGCCGAAAAAGTACCTGTTCGATTGCAACTGATAGATAATGTCCTTGTTCATCTGCTGAAAGCCGCCTCGACACCTAGCTTGATGGCTTCTTCCTCACGCAAGAGAGAAGATGTGTCTGCATGGTTGAATCGTGCCTCAAGCTCGTTGTTCAGTCTGGAGCATGAAGATACATGGCATGTACCTGCAGAGTGATGCTAATCTGCAGGTTGTTGGTGATGACGCGTGACTCGTGCGTAATGCAGTAGGAAGGACAAGAAATGACTAACTGAATAAGCTGTGGCCGAGCCCAGAAAAGAGCGATCAGTACCCTTTTGAGAAGAATAAGCAGGCATCTGAAGAATTACTGCGTACACATTTCCACCCAGGACCTCTGCATCGGCAACGTGCATCACTATGCTTTAGTTCTACCTGAGTGCAACCACACAACTTCGGATTTCTTTCCTGCCGAGGTATCTTGAAACGGCAAACATTTGAGCATATGGGATGCTATGGATACTGCATACCAGCACAAAGGTACTCAAGACAAACCCATTTGCGCAGGCCAAGTGACGGGTCGAGTTGGAAGCGGGTCACGAATAAGTTCCGCTTACTACACATACTTAACTTAGTACCGAGAATGAAACGGCCAATGCTGTTTGGCTCGCAACCCGACACATCAACAGCACCAGCCAAGCTTTAAAAATACCCCAGACCAACGGAGTCTGCCCGATCCCTGAGTTGATAGGGTCTTCAGAAGCAGTGACAGTAATAGGCGCACGCTGATTCGTGGTGGTCGTCGATCACCCTCTCAATAGGGTTCGCTTCCCTGAGATGCTGCGGATCCTAGGTACGCGGCGCCAAGACCCTGACGTTGACCGGCCAAGAATTCGGCCCTCGTTCTCGGGCTGCGGGTGCCGCCGAGATCCTGAGCTTACGTCTCCCAATCAATTCGACAACAATTTGACAAAGTCGATAGAGCAACACGGCTCACCCTGGTCCAGATGACGCGGCTATATGCAGCGTATCTATACCATCGTTGACACCGACAATGGAGAAGATATAAAGACTACTGCTGTCTACGTGAGGCAGAAGAAAGAGGATCATCAACCAGCTTCCCTTTCTCTCCTGCTACCATCACCACCATGCACTTCTCCAAGCTCTTTGCACTCAGTGCGGCCACTTTGGCCTTTGCTCACCCGGGTGAGAAGCATGACATGAAGGCCGTCAAGCGCGAAATCCATCTTCGCGATGCTCTGGCCGCCAGAGGCCAACAGGGTGTGAACGCTTGCTCCTCATCTCAGGCTGCTCAGCAGGTTCAGCAGCGCAGCGTTGCTCGTCGCGCGCAGACTGCGAATGAGCTGCGCTCTAAGCGCGGAATTACCTCCGGTGAGTGAAGCATCTGTGCGTCGATGGGACCCGCCGACTCTAACCCTTGATTAGCTCCCCAAAAGTGGCGTCGTGACCTCGCGGCCCTTGAGAAGTGGGAAGCCATCAACCACAACAAGACCGGCCTTGTGCATCACGGTCTCAACGCCGACGCCGAGATCTTTGGCGCCAACACCAGCTCCATCTTGACCCCTACCATCACTGACGGCCCTTACTATGTCTGGGGCGAGGTGATCCGCCAGAATGTCAAGGAGGAGCAGTACTGCGACGGTGTCGATGTCTACCTCGAAGTACAGTACATTGACGTGAACACCTGTCTTCCTGTTCAGGGAGCTCTGGTTGATATTTGGAACGCCAATGCTACCGGTGTCTACAGGTATGTCACATTTACTTCATGCATGTTCTGTTTCACTAACACATTGGCAGTGGTATCTCCACCAGCGGCAACTACGCTGCCGACGGCTGGGACTCGACCTACCTTCGTGGAATCCAGGAGACCAACGAGGACGGAGTTGTGACCTTCAGCACCATCTTCCCCGGCCACTACGACGGCCGCGCCACCCACACCCACCTCCTCACCCACCTCAACTCCACCATCAACCGCAACAACGGTACCCTGCAGGTCGGCACCGGTAGTGTCGCCCACATCGGCCAGCTGTTCTGGAACGAGGTCCTCCGCTCCGCCGTCGAGGACACTTATCCTTACACCACCAACACCCAGGCTGTCACCACCAATGCTGATGATATGTGGAGTGTCCTCCAGGCGTCTTCCGCCTACGACCCCTTCCCCGAGTACATTTACCTCGGCGACAGCCTCGAGGATGGCTTGTTTGCGTGGATCCAGATCGGTATCAACACCACGGCTGATTACACCGATAACTCCTACTACAGCATCGCTGCGTACTACGATGAGACTGGCGGCCACCAGAATACTGACAGCTCTGCTTTCGGTGGTGGTGGTGGCTCGGGCTCCGGTGATGTCATGCCCTCTGGCTCTATGAGCGGTGCGCCTTCTGGGTCCATGGGTGCTGCTCCTACCCAAAGTGCTTAAGAAGATACTAGAGTGTAGTTGAGCGCATGTACTGTTCATTGACAAAGTCTGTATAGTATTTTAGGACTGTTCCATACACCATTCTGATAACATTAGCTAGAGTCCTGATCTTTCTTTCATCGAGTATAGAACGAAGCGTTTGGCGATCAGCAAGAGTTACCCACCTTATGACACCCAAGTCAACCACTAAATCATAATTCCCGCCGGTCCAATCGCACTCGGGGATTGAAGATACGGACACCAGATTCGACATCAGATGAAGACCCGAGTTGAGGCTGTCTCAGCATATGTCGGCCAGACAGCAATCGTTTTGTCTGCTCTGCTTTCGTCCCTTGTTGTTATTCTTATTATTTCTCAACCCCGCTCCCTCCATACGATGAAAAGCGCGGAGTGAGCTGACTTGCGTGGTGGCTGCGGCACCGAGGTAGGTTGGCCAGCCAAAAGTACCAAGTAAGCAGGGCCATCTGTCAGAGCTGGATGGCTGGATGGCTGGCTGGCTGGCTGGCTGGCTGGCTGGATGGCTGGCTGGTTGGCTTGCTGGCCGGCTTGCTTGCTTGCTTGCTTGACAAAAGAGTGACCTGGAAATCAGCAAAGTGAGTTATACAACCAAACACACCGCGTAAGTATTACCAGAACGGAAAATGGCTTCTTCTGCATGGATGATGCTGTCCAGTACAGCACAAACGAAGGCCAATCGAACATCGGAATCAAGCGTCTGCATCAGCACTAGAGCAAGTCAGATGCTCTGAGTCGCCACCTGACAGCGGGGGCTGAGATCGGCTTTCCGCTCCGAGTCTTCTTCAAGGTTCGACTTCCTTGCTTCCCTTTTCAGGATTCAGGAACTCCTCCCCAACTTTGAACAATGGGCTTAGTCCACCACCCGGTGGAAACCCATGGCAACAATTCAGGATTCTGGGTGGGGATAAATCATGGCCACGTTCATCTCGCCCCAGGTGCGTCGCAGAGGAGGCACCATTCGAGCGGACGTCTGCAGGGACCCATGCCGTCTGGGCAAGTGGCAGTGCCCTGATCCATGTGTGTGAGAGGGAATGGCTCTGCGTGGATGGGGAAGGGAAAGGATTCTTAGGCTACCTCCGCAACAGCGCGCGGCCTCTTTGGCGTACAAGAATGGCACCCTGGTAATTGTCCACGAGTCTGGGAGATTCAGCATGATCTCGTAAGCCCACGATCAACCCCGGCTCTTACCAACCACCCACGCAATGGGTCCCGTGGGATCGATTGTGTAGGAGCGAGGCCTGTATAGTAGTGTCTTAGTGTGCCTGCTCCACTAGATTACTACTCTTTCCGGCAGCGTAGCTGGAAACGTCGGAGGGGGAAGGGGAAGCGGGCGGTAATTTTCTTGTCTGTATGACAGCCTGGGATATGAACCTGAAATGCAATTGCAACAGGGGACATGCAGAGCACGTCGATAAAGCAGCAGCATTCTCTACGGATTCTTCGCTCGCCCGACTGCCAAGCCACTCACGAAATTGACACTCTAATGGCATAGGAACAGTCCAGCAACAGAAAAAAAACAAGGGGGGGGGGGGGGGGGAAAAAAAAAAGAAAAAAAAGAAAAGTTTATTAACCACCCAAAAAAACAAAAAAAAAAAAAAAAAAGGGAGGGGGGGGGGGGGGGTAAAAGAAAAAGGAGAAGAACGGAAATGTTATTCACACCACTAAGTACACATATACACAGCATTACATCTTTATACTCTCTGCAGCACAAACACCATCCACGGCATCTACCTCTACATAAAATCTAACCTAATACTTCAGCACCACCTCCTTCAGCTTCTCGAAATCCGGCAACCCCAGTCCAGTAACCGGATCCCAGCCGACGGTTGCATTCCAGAACGCCCAGGGGATGATCCCGGCGCCCGGGACGGTCTCGCCGGTCTGCGGGTCCGTGCCGTCGCAGCCGACCGACTGGCCCAGGGTGACATCGGTGAACCGCTTGCTGATATCCTTGCTGTACAGCAGCGGGTTTAGGTACCCAAGGGCGGGCTTGCCGGCGCGCAGGCGGGCGTCGTTGAGAAGACTGACCAACGCAGCGAAGACCGGGGCCGCGGCCGAGGTGCCGCCCGTGCCGACGGTGGTGTTGCTTTCGATGACCACGTAGCTGGGTTGGGTTAGCAAGGGGTGGGTTTCTGGTTTAGATCATCGAGTGGGGGGCAGGTTATGGGGTATGGGTATGGGTGCAGAACTTACGGAGGATCATAGCTGTGAGTGGAGACGTCGGGGAACGCGCGGCCGCTGAAGTTGGCGTACTGCGAGTAGTACTTCTTGGTGTCCTTGGCGATGTGGTGCGACAAATACTTCTCGACCGCGTCGTGCTGGTACCACGCCTGCGGGAAGTAGTTACTGAAGCCGCCGGAGCTGCCCGTCCAGGCGATCTCGGGCCCGTAGGACTGCGTGCCGCCGACGGCGGTCACGTAGGGGCAGGTCGCCGGGAAGGTCGGCTGGAATTGCGGGCGGTTGCTGCCGTCTCCGGCGCGGCAGGCGGAGCCGATTCCTGTTTTTTCTGGCGTTAGAACTGTTTACAGAAGGAGATATGTATGTGGGAGGAGGCGTGTCGGCTGAGCTGGGCTGGGCTGGGCTGGCTTACCTTCGTCGCCGGAGGATTCGATGATGGAGATACCGCGGAGACCCATCAGGCCGATCAGGTTGCAGACGCGCTTGGCGTAGTACTCGGGAACAGTCTGGTGCGGTTAGTGAGACACACGGTTCGTGTGGCTGAGGTAGTCGCATACCTGCTCGTCATCACCGTAGGAGTTGGAGATGACCTGGGGCAGAGCCGAGTTGGGCTTCGACAGGAGGTACTCGTAGTACGGGAGGTAGGGCTCGTTCGAGTCGTCCGCAGTCGTGGGCTCATCGGGGTCGGGGATGAAAGGACTGCGCATATTAGCATGCTTTGCTATCGTCATCCGCAGAGTAGTACAGGACTCACGCAAGACCGCCTGTGATGAAGGCCGTCACCGGAAGAGGATGCGCAACACCGACAATCAGCTCGACATCCAAATCGGCCTCGCCGTCACTTTCGGTCGCGGGGTCTTGGTCGTTGACGCCGCCGTTGATGAGCTCGACGTCAAACTCCTGGGAGGGGAGGTGGTAGTACTTCTCGAAGCCGGCAAGGTCGGAGTACGAGGCCGACTCGTTCAAGAAGTTGCCGAACCCGATCTTGCTTCCCGACGAGGCACTGGGAGTGTAGCTACCGAAGTTGTACATCTCCTTCAGGCAGGACAGGGTGATGCGCTCGGCGCAGGAAGAGTTGGAGCTTCTCTTGGCGTGCTGCGACGGGAGCTGCACCGTCAGCTTCGACAGCTCCGCCTGGGCGTTGTCCTTGCCGAAGTAGGTGGTCGGGGAGATCAGGTCAATCGTGTCGACCAAGCTCTCCGGAATGGAGTACTGGGTGGTGCGCAGCTTGGTGGAAGAGCCGCTTTGGTAGTAGGCAAATGTGGTGTTGAGGAGCTTGTTCACCGTGCCCACGGGCGCAGCAAAATTCACCATGCTGCCATCCTGCGAGATCTGGGTGATGTTGGCGCTGCGCAGCCAGCTGATGACGGCGTCGGCGCTGGCCACAGGGAACTCCTTGTTGATGTCCTCCAAATCCAGCCATTGGCCGTACTGGGCTTCACCAGGGGTGGCAAGGGCCGTGAGCTTGGCTTGAAGCTTGTCCAGGTTCTGACGGTTCAGAGCAATCGACAAACTGATGGTGTTGCTCTGAGCAGCATCCTCGAGATAAGTCCAGCTGGCAGGGACGGTCGCCAGCTTCTCATGGACGACGGCTTGAGCCGAAGCCGCCAGGGAGCACAGAAGTGCCGTGTACAGGCCGTTGGTATGCATCTTGACAAGACAGAGCGTATCCCACGAGAAGCACAACTGGGTTGGGGAAATGTCGGGGGAACACCGCCGTTATAAGTGCACGGGCGGGTCGGTGAGGTCATATCGCGCATCGACGTGTTTTTTTTTTTTCTTGTCTGCATCGTTTGGTCGGATCGAAGCTGCCTGCAGGCACACCGACGGGGTTCCTTGAATGCATTTCGTAATTCGTTAAGCTAATGCAGGTGAACGGGACCTGCAGATTACTGCTATTTGTTGTGCAATTACTCAGGGCACCCCAGACAATATGGGCTCGGCTCCGTAAGCGATGTCGTGATAAGAATGGGGTTGTTTACCCTCGACCCTCACTCGGAGTCCGTCGGGGTAAATCTGCCCCGCTGGATGATAAGGGGTGTTCCTCCTCAACCGCGCCATTTCTTGCTGTTGCCTACCCTTTGCAAATGTCTTACTTGCGAGACTGGGCGGCGAGGTCGGTCAAGGATGCACTATTGGGTGTTGTCGTAGGCTGTGAGCAGCGTTGCTTTCTTGACGATGGATGGTGCAATGGCCAGCAAAACAGGGTCATTGGCGAGAAGGAATTGTCGGCAAACTCGCATGAACTAGCCAAGGCGAACAAGCACGGCGCCGAATGCTTAACCTTTCTTGACTATGGCGTGGTTGCGATCGGCGCAATTCCTTCTACTCCAGTTATCGGCGCCGCCAGTTCCGGGGCAGTGGGTCGCATTCCCTCGGCCAGCCACATGAGTTGAAATTCGGGGAGACACGAGGTGCCCGGTTTCTAGGCAGCAAGCGTGCATGAGGTGAGGTTTCCATTTTTCGTGCCTCTATTCATTTTGTTGCGATTGAGATAGCACAGGACTCAGCCTTTCATATCAACCGGGTCCCATAGCTCAGTTGGTTAGAGCGTAACGCTAATAACGTTAAAGTCGAGGGTTCGAGCCCCTCTGGGACCATCTTTTTGCATCACTGCATACCTCCTGGTGTGCTTTGCCTTTGATTTTTGTTTTTGGAGCGCCATCATTGAAGAAACAGACGACTGGCGATGCGTGTAGCTTAGGTATCTTCGGATGGTGTTGTCTGCGCTGTTTCATTTCACTCTGGGTTGCCGGATGCTCTCGAGTGGTCCTTGTAGTTGTTTATCACGAATGTCCGGTTGTGATATATATCTTGCCCAAAGGGCAGGACAATGCCCGTGCGCTCATTGATATCGAGTGCCAGTTCTACACCGGTAGGAAGAAGAAGCTCATTCAAGGATTAATTCCTATTCCATCGGTTGTTAGCATGGTCTTTCCACAAATATGAAGTGCTGTGCTCATTCTCATAGACGTGAATAATGTCCACGCCCACAACTCTTGAGGCTCTCCACCCATCGGTACGGTTGTAGTTGACATGTCGCATCGAAAGGGGACGAAACGGTGATGAGTGATGGTCTTGCCAAACAGACTAAACAAGACAAATGACGCCAACCAGACAAAGACCACAAACTCCCAGGCACATGACCTTTCCTACCATTTCACTTTCTCTTCTACCGTCCTTTTCACCCGCCTCATTCACTCACTCTGACACCTTACTGCATACTTCTACTCAAGAGACTGTTGGTATATCGATACCACCCCAGGACACCTGGAATTTTCAGCCGATATGGGTCTTCCGCTTGACTCTTGCCAATGACAAGAATGAAGAAAGTCATCGGCATATCATGCAGTCGATGAATGATGATGCAGTGAACCCGAGGTATCGCCTGGGATTAATCAGCATTATATTGACTCGAAGCTTCCTGTCCGTCGGTACTCTTCCCCTGGCTTTCCAATTTCCGCAAAACCTGCAGAGTGGCATAGTAACTGAAAGGCAGTGCGAAGAACCACAAGCCACAGTTGATACTCGCTGTCGCAATCAGCGCGGTCGGAACAGCCTGGACGCCAAATCCCACAGCCACACCAGCCGTCTCAATGCCCCTCAGCAACGAGCTGTAGCGGATTTGATCGCCTGGGGAATCAGACAGATTGCCGATACACCAATAGATATAATTTTCAACAAAGCCAAGGCTGATGCGTTCAAAGAGGTACAAGCCAAACCCTCGTCCGAATGAGCGCTGATTGCCCCAATCCAGAACCGGCTGGGTATGGCGATACTCGTTTTGAATCACCACAGCCCATATCCAGGTAGTGCTGTTCAATGCAGCGATCAGAATATATGTGAAGATAGCCCGCTTCTTGCGGCTTTCCAGCCATGGTAGATCAACCAGTGACCCCCCCAACCAAGTAGCCAGTGTGCCTACGATAGCGGACAGAAAGCTTCCCAGAGCTCGCGACCGGACGGTGAAATAAGTCGCGAGATACGTGCCCGGATACGCCTGAATCCAGCCAAAGTACCAGAACAGTGGCACAAGCAGCAAGATCGACCTGCTACGTATTAGTCGCCACATGATTCGACCTTCCTGGCGCCACTCAATTCCGCGACTGGCTTCGATGCGTGTTCCGTCGTCACGTTGTACCATCTCTGGATTCGATAGCAGGGGACCGAAGACCAAACCGAGGCACTGAATGGCGATGAATCCAAGATACGTCTGGTACCCGACTTGGCCTTTATGGTTGACGTCGTGGTTAAGAGCAAGTGAAATTGCTCCGCCAATGATGTTCCCAAAGTTCCGGAAGGTAAACCACGTTGCTAGGTAGCGGCCGCGTTTGTGCTGCTCAGGGTAGCCGGTTGCTATGGCCCCTTCGACGCTCCAAAAGAAACCTGCACTGATGCCACAGGCCACCGAGCCAAAGTACACGAGCCAAGCGGCACCCGTGCGGTTGTTCAGGTATAGCCCTGCTGCATATAGCGGGTAACCAATGGACCCAAGCGTGAGGGTCCAGCGAAACCCAATGAGGTTGGTCATCCATGGACCTGCAAAGCAGGTAACTGTCATGAAAGCATAGAGGAGAGCGTTTGCGGCATTGACGAGATTGGGACTCTGGGAGCCGCCCACCCCGAGGCCATTCATGGCGCTCCAAATGCCAGGGGCACAAAATGCGCAAAGTCCGACGACGAGGATTTGGAAGAGCGTGCTCCGGAAGAATCGGAAATGGGTTTGTTGACGCTCTTGTTGCGAGTCGGACATACTTGCTATGTCGGCCATGATTGCTTCCTGATCCACTTTTGGACTTGTCGCCATGATTAACAAGTGCGAGAAGATTCTAGGTAGCTGTCTCTTTTGTCTGCTCTAGCAGATGCAAGGGGCTTGACTTATGTCTGCCAACACGACGATCGTTTCTATCGGGTGCTTGGTCACGTAACCGTGGCCATGCATGGCACAAGCAAATATACCCCTCAGCACATCTTGGCAGCGAATGATCCCGGTCAGGAGCACATCAACACCAATCATTGCAGCTCTTCGTTTCTCTGTGACCCTGTGAGATAAGAGACCGAATTTACCCCGCTTGTTGCTGGATGAGCTAGAGATTGCGACTCAACTCTTGCCCACGTTTCCATCAACCAAATTGTCTTGAAAGGCTACGAATTCAGCGAAATGGCCACGGTCACGGAAGAAATTCAAATCGGCGAGCTCTCACTCGACGGGCAACCGCCACGAGATTTAATCAGTTTCAATTCTTTCGAGCTCTCTGCATCTAATCAGCGTTCACTTGGGCCTCCCCACCCAAAAGGAACCGTGATTCCGCTTGCCCTGCGTCCTACCCTACACAGCACTTCTGAAATTACCCTTGACAGTATTATCGCCACCATCGAATCTCTTCAGAGACAAGAGAACAGTCTTACGAAGCAACTCGCACGCCACGGAACCATCCTCTTCCGCGACTTGCCTATCCGCAATGCAGAGGACTTCAGTAGATTTGCCCACGCTTTCGGCTATAAACCACATGAAATTATCGGGATTGTGGTTGATAGACCCCTTCTTGCGCCTAACGTGGCACCGGCCAATGAGGCACCCAAGGAAGTTCTCATCTACAACCACAACGAGTCTCCACAAGTCCCTCACGCACCCGAATACGTCTTCTTCTATGGCCACCGTGCACCAAAGCAAGGTGGTGAATCGCCAATCTCCTCCTCCCTCGAGCTCTTCAATCGCGCTCAACGTGAGATCCCGGAGTTCATCGACGAACTGGCTGAGAAAGGCATCCTCAGTCGCGTGACGTATAAAGTCGAGCAGCAGTTCTCAGGCGGCTCGACACTGCGTCAGGCATTTGGAAAGGAGTTTCAACCAGGTGATGACGAGGAAACCAAGCGTCGCAAGGTAGAGGCGCAGATTGCGCGCTACGGACGAGGAGGATACACCACCTGGGAATGGTCAAAAGACGACGACGGCCAGACACAGCTGGTTCTCACGCACCGCCTCCCTGCCATTCGAACACAGCCGGGGACTAACCTTCCCACGCTCTTCACGGGTCTGGCGGCATATTGGAAGAGATGGCAGGTCAACTCGGGTGCACGGAGAAATGACACGCAGCAGCTTTTCGGGGACGGCACGCCAATTCCAGACAAGTATCTGGCGCACTTGGCGAAGATCACGGACGAGATCCGGGTACTGCATCGTTGGGAGAAGGGCGATGTGCTGGTGTTTGATAATATTGTGGCGCAGCACGGTCGGGAGCCGTGGCAGGGGGAGCAGTCGGATCGCGTGGTCATGGCGAGCTTGTTTGATGGGGCAGCTGTCCCGGGGGCGTATGGGTTTGGGGACTGGGCCCAGGTGGTGCAGGCTGCGGAGTAGTTCTAGATTTGATGAAGTGAGTGGGGATGCGGCATGCATGCCATAAGTCTGAGTCTGTTATACTACAATTCTGTGTTAGCTCCAATACCGAGCTTCTGGTGGAACATGAATTACCGGATTAGGCAATCCTGCCTCCGAGCTCCGGTTATCTACAGAGTACACATGACTTGCATGGTGCGGCGCATCTAGTGATACTAAATAGACGTTCCTGGCACAGAGTAAGGTATAATCTGTCAGCTGCGAAACGATACCGTAGGATTCAAGTCTATTTGAACTTAACACAATCAAAGCGTGGTATGATCCCGAACATCGGCTGCGGAGCAGTATTACCCTCTTGACAAATATTGCTTGCATGCACCGCTATAATATTCTATCTATTGCCTTTTCAAAGGGGGTATGATTATTCAAGTTGCATGCCAACAATACTGCGTGCCGCGACCCGCTGCAGCGATAGTCACCTTCCCACAAATGAGGCGAGCAATGGCTAACAATAGCTTCTGTTCCTATAACCACGATCTAGACCATCGTCCACCATCTTCATAAATGAAGACCAGACATAAATATCACGAACAATCCTCCCAAATCACACCTTCATCAACAAACAACATCTTCGAATACAATCATCTCATCCCGTCTCATCAAACCAAACCAAGACCCTATTGCCAACATCAAAATGAAGACCTCCACCATCCTCGCCATCCTGGGCGCCGCTTCCTGCGCCGTCGCCATCCGCTGCACCCAGGGCATGACCTACTGCGGTACCTCCCTGGTCAAGAAGGGTAGCCCCTCTTCTCCCCTGTTCAAACTCGAGGATAGCATAAGCATCAACACATGCACACACAAACACACACAAACCCAGAACCCAAGCCATCTACAGATTAAACCGCCAACCCTCCCCAAGCCCTCATTCCCCGATTCTCAAGTATGTGCAAGCTAACAAACTTTTTTCTTCCCCTCTTCGGATGGAATAGGCAACTACACCCAGGACATGCAAACCGCTCTGCAGCGCGAAGGGATCGCCCCGTCCTCCCACCAGTTGCTGGATTCACTGTACCTCTGCACCGCCGACGAGGACTACCTGATCTACCGGGCGACGTGCCGGCGCGGCGCGTGCCAGGACAACGGCGTCAACCGGGATGATATCTGTATCGGGACAGAGGAGCAGCCTGAGGAGCAGGATCTGGATCTGGATCTGGATCAGGGTCAGGAGCAGGAGCAGGAGCAGGAGCAGGATTTTGGTATGGGCCAGGACCAGAATGCCCAAAATGCGGTGAGTTCGAGTTCTATTGGGTGAGAGGTGGGGTATCATGGGGTGTTTGTGTGTGCTGATGTTGATGCTGATGCTGATGCTGGGGGTGGTAGAGGCCTACTACTAGTGTCACCTTTTAGGGGGTGATATTGAGATGATCTTTTGGGTTAGGGGAGGGGGTGGGGGTGTTATGCGCGGTTGGTCTGGGCGATGGGTGAGGGAGGGTTAGGGTTGAGGTTGGGGATGGGGATGAGGTGGTGGGTTTAGTTTAGTTTGTGGCTTAGGGACTCTTGGGTAGCGCATAGCAGAATGGCATCGGGTTAATCTGGAGTTTTACGCCGTAGGTACATTTTTGTGACTCTTGGATTTGTTAGACACGGAGTCGTCTGTGCTATTAAGCTAAGCATCGCAGCAAGGATCTCCACGACATCAACCACCACAACCCCATCACCACGAATCAATCACCACCGCACCAGGGATCTTGCCACACCTAAGACCACATCAAAGAAGTCAAAATTCCAGGAATCACCGCTCCGGAGAAAGAAACCCATCCGGCAAATCAGCCCGCCACGCAAACGGCTCCCCAAAAGTCTCATCCTCCCCGACGACAATCCGATACGTGACCTTGGCAAACTCCTGAGCCTGCGGGGCCAGAGCCGGCGCCACCTTGCGATATGAATGCGCAAACGTCATCCAGCACCCGACCAGCCCCTCCGCCACAACTCCCCATTTCTTCACCCGCAGGCGTCTTCCACCCCCGCCACCTCCCGAAGGATACGGAGGCAGCGCGCCTTCTACAACATAGCCCAGCGCCTCAAACCCCTTGACTGCATACTCAATCGCCCTGCGCGGGGTATTCTACCGCGCCCAAAGCAGCGCCAGCAGTGGATATCCCTTCTCCAGCGCCAGACGGGGCACTTCCGCCGCGGGTCGGACGTAAGTGCTAGCGATTTTGTTGATAACATGCTCTTCGAGCTTCGTGGAATCCGAGACTCCATCCTTTAGCATCGCCAGCACGACTCCCAGCTCCCGCAGGAGTTGACGCCGTCTGTGCAGGTTGTCCGCGGGGGTCGCCTCGTGGTCGTTGCACAGGATGCAGGTGCACCGGAAGCCCCATTGGCGGAAGTTCAGGGCCGGCGTGCTATCAAGATCCCGGTCGAAGCAGCACCCGATGCTGTGGACGGTGCGATACATGCCTGGTGACTTCCGTGTCCGCTGGGAGGTCCCGGGCGGCGCGGACGATCCGCATGTCGCCGATGAATGCGCACTCCGCGGTGCTGTGGCAGGAGTGGTTGATCCGGGAGATTAGAGGCCACACGCCACAGGAAACGACGTCGGCCTTTTTGGCGGCGACGCGCCCATCGGAGCCCCAGGTCTGACGGTGCTCCTCGCGGCGACTGGATCGGTCGTTGAAGAAGGCGTTGGCGGCGATGATTCTGTCGAGAAGGAAGCTGGGGTGCCGTATATACTTGGTCAGCCTGGCGTACGCCTCCCCCTCTCAGCGAGGAATAAGCTCACCTATCCACCACCGGTGTGTTGTCCACTTCGCGCACGTCAACACTCTCGTATTCTCCATGGTGCAGCGTGATGATTCCTGGTATCAGCGACGGGGTCTTGAGAAGCTTCTGCGTCATCAGTCTCAACAGCTCGATATCATTTGCGGGGCTGATCCTCTCGCGTTCCGGGTCGACCCGCGTTATCAGACTCTTGCTGAAGTCATGCAGATTCACCTGGGCGTAGGCCAGCGCCTTCTCACAAACCAGCAGATCACCGGCTTTGACGGCCGTGATCGTGAAGAGTCCCAGCCCAGACGACTGTGCCGGGCGCACGGCGACAGGGCCGACGTAGGTGGCGCGGTCCAACAGCGGCGGGGAGCGCCTCGTGGCCTCGTCCGGGGTGGGTGAGGAGGACAGAGCTTGAGTGTAGCTGTCCTCGGCGGTCAGCTTCTGTACGCAGGAAACTGTGACCCGCGTGTCTTACCAATCGATCGCACGACGATATTCCCCGGCATTGAATGCATCATTCCCTTTCGCCTTCCACTGCATGGCACCCAGCTCGGACCCGAACAACTGTCGGCGCCACTGCACAGGCACGATGATGTCCCAATCCGACAGAACGCGCAGGTCAGAAGGATGATCCACGCGGATCGCACAAGGGCTAACACCAGGAACATGCAGATACGGTTCAACCACAACCAGCACCGTCCCTTCAGGAAAACCCCCCCGAGCGAAGACTTCGGTCTCCTGGTTATGCAGCTGCAGCATGATCACATTCCCCGCCTCGGCTTCCGCGACAGCTCCCACAGCGACGAGGAAGTCGGTTGGTGTCAATGTCCGTAGAAGAATGTACTGCCCGCGGTGGTGGGTTTCGAGCTTCAAGTTATCGACCATGATCTTGGTGAGGTGCTCTAACGGGGTTGTGCAGGGGGCGTAGGCGGGGGAAAGGGGGAATGAGAACATTAGCCCCTCTGCTGGGTGGTGTCCCCGAACCTTGAAGAGTTGAAGGAGCTCAGCACGAAGATGCTTGGTTGAGGGGTACTCCTCGCCTTTATGAGACTGGGCGAAGTCGTACAGGCGTTTGTGTTTGTGGAGGAAGTGGGCGTCCAGGGAATTGTTTATTCCTCGGGATTGGAGTGATGACATATTGAAGGTGAGAAGTCAAGGTAATGGGAGGATTTGGAGATTTTACAGGATCGGGGTCAAAAGAATGATAGAGATGAGATGGAGAGAGAAGGGTGGAAGAGTGAAAGGGTGATAGGAGAAAGGAGGAAGACGAGTGTATGTTGTCGATAAAGTAGTTGTTGTTGTGGTGTGGTGGTGGCTGTCTGGCGGAAGGTAACACATCCAATATTTACAGTGAGATTCAACTCCACTTCACATGAATGCCTACCTCGTTCCAAGATTACCAGACCTTAGCTCGATATCTTTACCGGGACTTCAAGAAACTACAAGATTGTTTGAAGTTGAAACATCGTTTTATGCCCCAAGTACAGTACAGTGCATGCAACCCCTGACGTTTTCCAGTTAGAGAGATAAGATGCTAATAACTCGGAGAGCAGATTTCTATACACGAAGTCACCAGTGAGCAACCAGGTTTTCGGTTTCAGATCTAGTCTTCTTCTCGAATTCCAAAGGTCGAACCTCTCTTGTACGTCGAGAGCATACACTGTCATAGGATTATAAGCTACCCGACTCAAAACACTATATGAAGTGCCATTTGACCATGTATTAACTGCGGTAAACCGTCTTATTTTACATCTCTCCCATTTGGGTGTGAACTATCTGCGGGAATTTCATCTACTACCGTCACTAAGAACCAGATGGAGGCCACGTCAAAGCAATATAACTGGAAACTCCCGCATACTACATCATCACCACAACCATATTCTTTGTGCAAGATAGACTGCACCAGAGAACTTCCAGGACCTTTAATACATCAAAGGATATAAAATACCTTCCAAATCATGCAGACACCCTTCTCATCACTAAACTCCATATTCACAGGATAGCCGGTAAGTGCCTTACCTCCCAAAACCCCCACCATGACACGCCCAATCTACTTCCAGCGCATCGTCGACGCCCTGGAACAACTCTTCCCCCCGTCCAAGGGATACATCTACAAGCGTGGCTGGATCCCCAACCCTCTAACCCAGGCAGAGGATCTGACCCTCAACGAGGTCCTCGAACTCTCGACTCCGGGGTCCACCACCTTCCTGGTGGTGGTGGGCGGCCACGAGCGGCCCCCGGAGAGGAATGCTTTCTTATGGCGGCTGAACCATCTGAAGATGCTGGTTCCCGATAGCGCCGGACGATACCTGGACTTTGAGGGAATTGTCATCGTTGGCAAGAAGTGTCGGTTCTACTCGCAGCATTGCGCGCAGCGGCGACGGATCTTGAGGAATGATCCCCGGGCCCTGCATGCGCGGAATCGGCGGAACGAGTACCGGATTGTGGGGGAGATGTCGGAAATCCATCAAATTCTGGAAGAGTTTAAGGTCCTGTGTCAGAAGAATGTGTTCTGGGTGGCGCCGCCTGGAGTGTCGCCGATGTCGCAGCCTGGCCTGCAGTAGGAAGTAACCTTTGCCTGCTTTGTAGGTTTGTAGGTCTCGTTGTTTCGTAAATGGGACTCATCTGCGGAGTCTTATGAGCATCTCTTTCCTATATCTTTGTTGAGGTCTGAGATATTGGGCGGTTGATTCAGCGCAATACCTCCTCTCAATTTGACCTGCTGTAAGACATTCATAAAAAGTTCAATCTCATCGTCAAGCATCCCTTCCGATGTTGCACTCTTAACGCACTATCGTCCTGATACAGACCTCGTACTCGGCTGATTCGAGGCTGCTACGCCTCTTGCTCGTGCAATTACTCTCGTAACCAACAAACACCTTGAATTGAACCTGGCCAACTCTAGCCTCCCAAACCAAGAACTCCATCCAATCACTAAATCACAAGATAGCACGTATACAGCAAAAACGAACAAACGCCTCCCCGATCCCCACCCCATAACCCATCCAAACACTCCCAACCTACCCGCCTTTAGCTCTGTAACCAACCCCCGTCCCCCCCCATCAACCACCGCACCCCAAAACCCCAAACCGGACTCACACAATTCCCCAAATCCACCGTAATCTGAGGCCCCTACCCCACCCCCACCCCCAAATCTCAATAAACCTTATAAGCCCTCACCCGCCGCGGCGGCTGCACGCGATGACTGCCCTTCCCCTCCCGAAACACGCGGTTCCGGCAGTCCTTGTCGCTGAACAGCTCGAAGGTGTCGGCGAAGGTGCTCTCGCTGAAGGAGACACGGTTGACCTGGCGGTTGTGGACGGGGAGGTCGTAGGCCTTGCAGCCCGAATTGAGGCGGCCGGTGCTGGTGATGTGGCCGCCGTCGGTGAAGTAGATGGTCAGCGACCAGGCGGTCGCTTGGAGGGCGAGGAGGGGGAGGAGTAGGAGTTTCATTTTCTTGGCTGGGTATGAAACGGAAGCGAGAAGCTTGGTTTGGGAGGGGGAATTGGTAAGGGCTTAGTGGACTGGTTTTGCTTTTCCCTGGTGATACCTAGGTGGGAAGCTGGAGAGGAGGGTATGGATCTTCGGGACGGTGAGGGGGGGTTATATACTGGGCTCGGTTGTCGGGTCGGAGAATATGCGGTTGTGTTGTAACACTGGGTTTGGGGGCCTGCGGGGGAGGATAATGCGCTGGGGGTAAGAAAGTATATTGTACTCAGCTGCAGTTGCTGGGGTGCGAGGGAAGGTTTTAGGGCTCGTATACTTCTTCCGGATACTCAAGTCTGCGTGGGACTGGCCTGATGGGGAAATTGATGGGGTTGGGCTGATTGATGGTACATCGGAGTTACCTCAATTGTCTTGGAATGAACACTACAGTAAAATGTCTAATTTTCCTCTGTTTATATTCACTGTATGACGGAACTAGGTACTGCGCGCTAGACGGAGGTTTTCCACACGTTGGTTCCTGCATCTCTCGTATGGTTTATGCTAAGTACTGCTTGGAGGAGACGAGATTGATGCCTGCCTTACAATAGCCAGATAGGTGATCATCTTGACCTTGATCTTGATCCGGTTGTACTGATGTTTCAGATCACGTACACGGCTCCACGCACGCTGACGAAGTTGATCGGTGCCCCCAATCAACCCCGGCGTGATGGTTACATGGCTGTTATACAATGGCTGTCATATAAATACTAGAAGTCTAGAGACAACCTCAATTGCGGGGTGCGAAGAACTGTATAGAGCCAGGGAGCGGAGGAATAAGGTAGATGATGCTGGGACGAACACTGGAATGTCCGTAATGTGCTCCAGGGGTTCCTGAATCACCTCATCGATAAACCCTCCGTACCAAGAACAGCATGTGAGAGTCGGTAGCAACTCGGCGCCCGCTTCCACGAAAGGAATTTCCATTTCCAGACTTGAAAATGTTTGGTTCCGGATGGAGATTGAGCCTCTTCTTCCGAAGCGAGACATTGCGCATCGGCCCCTAGTTTCTTGACGAGAACGCTTTGAAGGAAAGGCTCCCGAGTATCTTCTAGGCCCGACAACAGACATTTTCGGAGGGTAAGATTTTGGCTTTACAGTACGAGTTGTTCAGGTACGCACAAAATTGATACCAGATGACTCCTTTACAGATTCAGAGCTTAAGAATGCCAGAAAAGGTGGGTATAGCAAGCCACTGGTTGTGAAATTTTGGTTTGCCGGTTGTCACGGTACTTACGAGCGCCACTATATGATCGACTGTTCTTAACTAATTGCAAGAATCAAAGATTATATATATCCTATGCGAGGGATCAAGTTGCGTTTAGTCTATCTAACGCAAATAATACCCTACGGCCTTATTGCTAAGGCAATCGTGATATTGGTTTACCGCCATTGAACAATCTATGGGTAATCGAGTATAGTACTTAGAGAGAACCAAGGCATAAAAAGACTAGCGTGCGTCGCTTGGAGAGGCCCTGAGTACTCGGAAGGGCAGGTGTCTAGAAGTCTTTCGATATTGCCTCAGACCAGAGCTCTCCGGGCACTCGCTGGTGCAACCTGCTAGACCAGGTGTGTGCACTATCAACTCCACAAGCTGCGGGAGTCAGCGTGAAAAGCATCACAGTATTTTACCGGCCTTGACCCCCCTGACACAGCGATCGACTTGAATTGCCAACCAGGCGCCTGAAGGCGAGTCACCGCGAGGTGTAAAAAGCTAGAAAGAACATCTGTGATCGCAAGCACCAGCAATCAATGCAAACCCTTGATATTAAGTTCACTGAGACTTATCTCCGCTTTCAAAGCAAGAACCTCCCTCAAGATATACTTTTCGCCCAAACTCCCATTAAACGGATAATGCTTACGTCCACAACCTGGTATCCTCACACCCTTCAAGGCGGAATCTTCCCACTCAGCTCCTGCTCAGCAAGGGTCCCGCGACGGAGGAGATCATGAATCGCTAAGCCCAGCCCCATATCAGCAAACCCAAACACACACACAGACAAGGGAAACACACACCTTCCGGCGGCGCCCCAACCGGCTCACAAGCCGTAACCTTGCGATACAGAATCGGCGTCTCGGGGATTTGCACCTACCCGGCCAGTTCTCAGTCTCAGCGCATAATAGCCCTACACCGCACCGGACCCCTTCGCCGAAGAAACAAGTTTTTGGGGGATAAACATACCCCACTCTCCGCGAAATCCGCATACAGCAACTCAGCCTTATTCTGGATATTCTCCAGCTGGGCGCGCAGGTCGCGCGCCTGCGCGGGGATCCCGAACAGGGACAGGCGGTGGCGCTTCCGCAGCGAGCGCACGCTGTACCACTTCACGGCCGTGGCGGGGACGGTCAGGTTGTAGCGCAGCAGGGTGGCGATGAACTCCATGTGCACGTAGGCGAGCAGCAGGCCGTGCTCGACGCAGCGCTGCGACTGCCGCGAGGCGTTGATCAGCTTGGCGTCCGACTCGGCGCGCGCGGCGTACTCCTTGAGCGTGGCGCGGAGCCGCGCGCGGTCGAGCCGGTTGGCGTGCAGGTTGGTGGCGATGGTGGTGATGATTCCGGCCAGGCTGGTGAGGAGGTCGACGGCGTTGCGGCTGGTTGGGGAGGAGGTCATTCTTGCTGTTGCCTTGGTGGGCCGGGTGGTGGTGGTGGGGATTGGGTTGTTGTGGTTTGATGCATGGAGCTGGGGTTGGTCGATGCTTCCACAAGGGCGTTGCGCGCGCTGGTTATATGCAGCTCCCATCTGGCGGTGCACATGATTGCATGACGACACGAGGGGACAGGGAACCAAGGGTTTTAGCAGGGAAAGCCAGAGGAGGTGGCCTTGTTTGGGGTCAGGTGATGCGAATACGATCTTCTTTTCATTGTGTCGGAAGGTTAACTCTATTTTGGGAGCCAATCTGGGGATGGCGCGGTTGCGGGGAAGTATATTTTTGTCGAGACTTCAGCCGACATCTCCACTATGCCGAACAATGGGCGCCATATAAATATTGATACGTGATAATAGACATACTACGATCCAAATTAAGGTCCTTTCTTATTTACCGCAAGCGAGACAAACAAAAGGAAAAGGAGGCGGGCTGGTGTACTCAGTCAGGCAAGTAAGCCGAAGACAAAGAAAAAAAGATATGCATCATCCGTGAATCGAACACGGGCCTCATCGATGGCAACGATGAATTCTACCACTAGACCAATGATGCTGGCGGATCCGACCACTAGGTAATCCGGTCGGGTCGTTGTGAAACCGCGGTCTTTTTGCTATCATATTCCCCAAACCAAGGTTCGGATGGGAAGCTAACGCGTCTCTCGCCAATAGCAGGCAGCTGATATAGAGTGCCTACTAAGCACCCAAAAGCGATCCTCGACTGGGTGAAGATCGTCGACGTTCACCGGCTACTTATCAGTTCTTTCATTATCGAAGATCATATAGATAGCATTTCAACTTTAACATGTGCTTGACTAGAATTAACCCTCCTGGATGTTCAGAATCTCTCTATAGTGACGGTCATTCTTGGGCTTTACAAACTACCTCCATTATTGTTTCTAGAAATGCTACAGCGGAAGACATCCCGACGATTCTCGCTCCTACGAGCGCAGACTGATCTCCGCCACAGTTCGCGCAATTGCGCCCACGGCCGATGGAGCTTCGCACCCGAATGATAGACCCCTCCGACTGACCGTAACACAGTCCACGCATACAAGCTTTGTCGAAGGGAGCCGGGAAAGCAGCGATGTCGTGTTCGTGGTGTTCGTGCACAGTCGAATTCGTGGCTTCGCTCGTACAATATCCGCCATCGTCACCTTCCCACCCCGTCACTCAAATTGTTGTAGTCGTCATATATCGATGTATCCAGAAAGAAGCCAGCTATTCAATAAACCGAGTTGTGGTCCGAACCAAGGAAATCTATTGCGGCTGATGCAAGTCATGACGGGAGATGATATTATACACAGATGATGAAAGAAGTATGCGGAACGAGAGAAAAGATGAGGCGAGCGAGTTTGGCGATTCACCCGTCTTCCCGGCCATTGAGACCGGGCAGAATAAGACATTATGTATGCAGGAACACCCCCGATAAATCAGTCCGAGGGATGGTCGGTATGTGTCGGATGTAGTGGCTGGCAAGAAAGGGATGATTTATGTACTGTACGTAGGCATGGTTGGAATCGCGATCGATGGATTACAGCCGTTGGCCGGGACCGTCGTCGGGGGCGCAGCAGGAATCGAGACAGCTGCAGCAGCGACAGCAGAAGCAGCATCTAGCACGAAGGTTGGGGTTTAGTTATAGGTACTGTAGGCGAAGTCGGTCGGGTTAGGGTTGGCTGCCCCGGGCGACTTACCCGTCCTCAGCACTGTCACCACCGCGGAGTCGCAAGTCCATCCCTTCGCCGAGAATCTGCCATCGCCCAGTCGGATTAGTGTCCTGCGCGACAACATATTTTTTTTTTTCACCATGTGAATCAAACATACCGGTTGATCGGTGACAATCTCATCTGTGGTGGGAGCGACCGGACTCTTGGGTTGGACCATGGTCAAGGTAACGGGATCCCAGCTGGTCTCCTGCACAACCTCGGCTTCCGCAGGGCGGAACCAGCTCAAAACTCCCTCGAACATCATCGTGTCAGTGCGTCGGATCTGGAAAAGAAACTTTATTTGGTTCGAAGAAGGTTGCAGAAACACGCAAAAAGACCTCAATGGCAGCAAACGAGAGACTGGAGGTGAAATGAAGCGAGTGGAATGGAGATATGAAGGGGAGGGAGGTAAGAACGAATGTGAGTTGTTGAAGGGAAACAGAAAATGGGAGAAGGGGTGGAAGAGCAGTAAATAGCTAGATCGACGCTATTCAAACACTAAGACGGATTTTGCTGTGCCCGCTCGTGGGCTGGAGCCCGGCGGATGCCTTGATGGAGGTAGTATAATTAGCACAATTTCCCTTCGCGTTAGTACCTGCTCCTCTTTGGTCCTCCTCCCTCCTGGATAGGAGCTTCATGGAAGGTGAGTTTTGGTAGGTTTGGCCTCCCCGGGCGAAGTCCGCACCATTCCGACGGGTGCAATTGTCCGCGCGACAACGCCTGGGGCTGAGAGGCCCGCTCCGTCGTACGTAACGGGCGGAGTCTCTGCTTCGTGGCTCTTTCTCTATCTTCTCCCGCTGGTCGTGCCGGGTTACGTGGACTGCATGCCCGTGAAGAGACCGGGGGGTGGTTGGTGACAGAGCCGGGGGTGGCTCGGTGGTTATAGTGGGGGTGAAAGCGGATGGTTAGCTACTCGTATGTTACTACAGGAGTTGCGACCAGCGCCTCTGAATTGAACCGCGCTTGGAGCAAACCGCACGCTAACAAGGGAAAGACACTACTGGAATCCAATCTCATTGGATCGGTGGAACCCGAGTGAAGGGGGAGGAGAATTGTTCCTCAGACGAACACCGAGATCATCTGGAGCTCCTGCACACGGAACATCCTAGAGATAATCCTTTCTCAGCCACGGAATGGCCAACCGACAGACGTCAGGCGGGAAGAAGAAGGTTGGTGGCAGAGAACCCAAATCGAAAAAAAGAAGGGGGGTTAAATTGGAAATTGGCCACAAAAGTGCCGGGTTCCCCTGGCCAGGGGAACCAACCGAAAGCGATAGTCGACAGATCAGACGAAGCTATCCGCTTTTCTCCCCACTTTAGGGCCCACTCGTTCCAGCCAATCCCTTGTCCGGGACGCGTTGCCTATCCACCCTCAAGTCTCGATTCGTCGTGGCCGGTCACCGTTTCATTCATATCTGCACTTACCACGCGAGTGAACAAGGCGCTGAATCTTGACTCTGAGGGCGTTATTCGCAGTAACTCTGTGGCCCTGCGAAAGTCAAGGCGACAGCCCTAAATTGTTTGGGGTCCATCCCGTAGGCAAGTGGCCGGTCAAGTTGACCGGGAGGAACTATTTCGCCCGTTGCAGATAATCAGGTTTTCATTGCGAACCCGAGGAATCAACTCAAACCTCAATGTTTATCAGATTGAGACTTGGCCATGGTCTGACCAAATCAGGTTCCAGCCTCAAACTCGCGGGGTAGCAACCCACGGATCGACTGGCCTGCCGGTGCTTGTCAGGTCAAGCTTTTCAGACACTTGCTAGCAATTGAATGATGCCTAAACAAACCCACTTCTGGCTTTGTCTGTTGCGCCATTCGGTGAATCGGCCGCAGGCTACCGTGTTTGCCCATATCTCTAAAACACGCTTGCGCAGCCTTTGGCGCTAGAGGATAAATGGGATGATGAATACCCGGAACATACTGGCTCCTTCGACTGTGATCGCTTGATCCCCGCGAAAAAATCTTATTCCGGCTGCCTTAGCTCTGCTGAGCATGAATACTCACTGTCTCCTTAGTTGAACCAAGCATCCTACCACAGGTCTTATCTTCTTCCCCTTCCTCGAGTATCGACCTCATCAAGCTCACAATCAATTGGCCTATGTCTGAAAGAAAACTCGATTCAAAAAGGTTGATGATTGTTTTCCAATCTGATCCTCAACTTGTTCTTGATTATGCGGTTCCGAAATGAATCCCACTGCCGCAGTGATAAGATCTGGGGCGCTGAAGCGACAAGTTCATTAAGCCAGAGGTAATGCAAGACGCGGCGGACGCAGACTCCAGAAGCAAGGGGCCTGTTCTCTGAGGCTCGAGCTCAGGCACTGAATCTGAAACCATTGTTGAATTTGGTCTATATTCCTCAGTTGATACTCCTCGAGATCATCGCTAGAAGGCATATTGCTAGCCAAGCCACACACAAATTACAGCTTTGGTAGGAAGAATAGGTGGGGGAGGGTATAATAGCAAGTGCTAACAATTTTTGTGCTCCCGTACGCGCAGATCTGTACAAGCCAAGACATCCTGCATATTCACACTTCTGACTGACTAGAGAGAAAAGCTTAACTCGACAACAACTACAAATCTACCTCGAGCCTTTCCTTTTCAGCCTCCATTGTTTACTTGCTCATTGTGTTGGCGCGTGATCAAAGACAGATTCCTTTGCAGACATACTGCCATCACTTATGAATGGCAACTCGATGCACTCCGCACTCGCACTGTGCCTGCTTTGGACTTTTCGCCGGCGTTGAATTTGTTTATGTACGCAGCTTACAGCACATTATCGGTTTTTCGATACTTGACTGGGAGGAGCTCATGTCTGGTAGCCTCGATGCTTGGAGCTTGCTTGGGAGGTTCAACTGGAAATGACACCTCCAAGTCACTCTATCAAAGTGTACTGTACTTGCAGCATGGTAGTTTCCTTCATGGGACGCCTCCTCGGGCAGATCGTCCTTTTTCAGGATAGGCCAAAATCACGTGCTTACCTTCTTTCAAACATAACCAATCATGAGCAAGCTCACCGAAGCCGACTTTCAGGAGAATTTCCCGAAGCAGAAATTCTACACTTGGCTTCGCGCAAATCTCGCCAATCAACTTCCTGTTTCAGCTCCAGTCTTCGCCTCTAACCCCAAACAAGTGTTAAGGATGTTTCAAACTGGTTCATAATGACCTCAAACTGGACCCAAGCTGGAGGCTTTTCCATGGAACAGAGTTGCCGCGCCGCCACAGCGGGTTTTGTGCGCCAAGAGGCACGAGCAGTCAAACGAAGACTCCATTTCCCTCCCCAGTCCCCCTCCCCCATCGCCATGTCTGGGTCAACTCGAACGTGGTGTCAGACCTCTCAATTCCCCAGCTCCCAGTCAACAGCCAAGCCAGGATGAGACATCTCAAGGAGGAGTATGAGCTGGGGTACCACAAAGTGGACGAACCGGGGGAGGCGAACCCCACGCGGAAACGGCCTTTGTCAACCATGCTGTTGCAGCCCCGGGCGGTTGGCCCATGGGGAGCGGGCTGGGTCTTTGAGATCGTGAGCTGTGTCATCGCGGTGGGCGCCCTAGTAGCCATCATCGTCGTCCTGCACACATACGACGGCAAACCCATGCCGGATTGGCCGTACGGCATCACCCTCAACGCCTTGGTGTCACTACTCGTGACGGTCATGAAGGCGGCCATGGTCTACCCCATCACCGAAGGGTTGTCGCAGCTTAAATGGTCCTGGTTCAACCGACAGAACAAGCTCAATGACTTGGCAGTGCTGGACGCTGCTAGTCGCGGTGCCGTCAATGCGGTCTTCGTCTTGTTTCGCTTCCTCCCACGGTGAGCTCCGACAGAATACCAGAAAGAATCAAGCTAACCTATGCACAGCCATCTGGTGACGGTAGGATGCTTCATCCTTGTAGTAGCGGCAGCGATTGCCCCCTTCGTGCAGCAGGTCCTCAGCATCACCTCGCAGCCCATCCACTCGCCGGGCCAGTCCTCGATTCGCGTGTGCAACACGAGCGCGTACGTGGACTACGGCGAAGGGGCAGGACCTGGCATGAACAAAGTGCCGCTCTCCACGGCGGGGGCTATCTACACAGGGCTCTTCCAGAGCACCGGAACAAACAGCCAAGCCCTGACCATGACCTGCCCGACGGGCAACTGCACCTTTGCCCCGTACCAGTCCCTCGGGCTGTGCCAACGATGCGCCAACATCACCGACGAGCTAACCCTAACGACCGCCAACCCGACCAGCACAATGAGCACTTACCACTACAACCTGACCAACGGGTTCAGTTTTTCCACCTCCTGGGGCGGAATCTACCTGATGAACGCGACGACCGGCTTAGACCTGGTGAAGCTCGACGCCTCCGCCCTTCCTCCGCTGATCCTCAACTTCACTGCCATCAGCGCCGCAGGCTACGGCGTGCCGCCCACCATCAGCGCCACCGAATGCGCCCTCTACTTCTGCGTCAAGACCTACTCCGCCTCGGTGCAGGAGGGCGTCTTTAACGAAACCCTGGTCTCGACCGCCACCACCTCCAACTCCTCCACCGCCGCATCGGACATAACGACCGACCTCACCCTCTTCCCGGACCACTGCACCTCCAACCAGACCGCCCACTGCACTTACAGTGTCAGCTGGCTCAGCCGCCTCGCCCTCGCCAACTCCATCACCCCACTCCTGACAGGGAGCGGCTCCCTCTTCATCAGCAACCGCCCCAGCTGGACTTCCGACACCATCCAGGCCCTGTACGGGGTGCAGGGCAACTACACGGACGTCTCGGGGGTATTCACCTCGCTCGCGACGGCGTTGACAACGCACGCGCGCACCGAGGTCTGCGCCGCGGCGGTGAACGGCACGACCTGGACGGTCGACTCGTTTGTGCACGTGCAGTGGCCCTGGCTGACGCTGCCGATTGCGTTGGTGGCCATGACACTGGGGTTCCTGGTGGCGACGGTGGTGCGCACCCGCAACCAGTACATCTGGAAGTCGTCACCGCTGGCGCTGCTGTTCTCGGACGTGAGCCTGGAGGCGCCGCATCAGATGCGCCGCAGTCCGGATCTGAGTGCGATGGTGGCGGCATCGCGGAGTTTGGAGGTGCTGTTGGAGACGACGGAGGGGGGGTCGCGGTTGCGGGCGGTAGCTAGATAGCTTAATGGCTGCCAGAAATGATAATGTTTAATGTATTACGTGGAGTGGATTTGTGCGTGTTGCAGAATAGGGGTGGTGTCTAGCAGGCCGGGGGGAAAGGGGTAGGAAGACACCCTTGCATCAAACCAATCGACCCCGCAATTCCAGCTGCAGTGAAACCCTCCTTACTCAGCGTTCTGACGCATGCTGCAGTCACCACTTACCACTTCACCAGGGCCGGGGCTATAAATAGACCTCGCTAGATTGAATGCTGTCGAGGGTCCTTGCATGAGCGCGAATCAGGGTGGTGGCGTGTATGCGACCCTTGGCTGCGATAAGATTCACCCCCGCAGAATAGATTAATCGACCCGTGCCGAACCTTGTTCCCCAGTCAGCGACCAGCCGGGCTGCCCTGCCGACCTGATAAGCAAAACCGCGATAGCTTAGCTTAGTGCAAGCTGCAGCCGACATGGCACGGTGGTATTCGCGCTGCTGTAGCTCGCAGGCGAGCGGGGAAGCGTCTCCCGACCAGGTCTTTAGCATATAACCCGATGCACCCACCACCCACACACCCAATTCACTCGCAAGCCATCACTGCACCCACCACACCCACCAAAATGCGTCCCCCAGTCCAAGTAACCCTAACTTCCGCTCCCTTCCTCCTCACCCTCCTCCTCCTCCTTCTCCTCACCCCCCCATCAACCGGCACAATCACCAACCCCACCACCCTCCCCACGCCCCCGATGGGCTTCAACAACTGGTCGCGCTTCATGTGCGACCTCAACGAAACCCTCTTCGTCACCACCGCCACCGCCATGCAGACCACCGGCCTGCAGGCCGCCGGATACACGCGCCTCAACCTCGACGACTGCTGGATGGAAACGGCGCGGCTCCCCAACGGCTCGCTCAGCTGGAACACGACCAAATTCCCGCGGGGGATCCCGTGGCTCGCCGCGCACCTGGGGTCGCTCAACTTCACGCTGGGCATCTACCAAGACGCTGGCAACGCGACCTGCGGCGGGTACCCGGGCTCGTACGGCCACGAAGCCCTGGACGCAGCCACCTTCGCCGAATGGGGCATCGATTACCTCAAGCTAGACGGATGCAACGTGTTCCCGGCGGCGAACCGCACCCTGCAGGAGGAATACCGCCACCGCTACGCCAACTGGCACACCATCCTCAGTACGCAAGCGGCCCAGGCCCAGAACCGCAAACCCCTGATCTTCTCCGAAAGCGCACCCGCCTACTTCGCGGGCACCGCGGATAACACGGACTGGTACAAGGTCATGGCCTGGGTCCCGCGCTACGGCGAGCTGGCCCGCCACTCCACCGATATCCTGGTGTATGCCGGCGCCGGCAGCGCGTGGGACAGTATCGTCAACAACTACGATTACAACGTGCTGCTCGCCCGCTACCAGCGGCCCGGGTACTTCAATGATCCGGATTTCTTGATCCCCGATCATCCCGGGCTGACGCTGGCTGAGAAGAAGAGTCACTTTGCGCTGTGGGCGGTTATGGGCGCGCCGTTGATTATTAGTGCCTATATCCCCGGGTTGGGGGAGGAGGTGGTGCAGGTGTTGCGGAATGAGCGGTTGATTGCTGTCGATCAGGATGCGTTGGGGCTGCAGGCGACGCTTGCGGTGAGGGGGGTGGCGGAGGGGGTGGATGTTTTGACTCGGTCGTTGGGGGATGGCGGGAGGGTCGTTGCGGTGCTGAACCGGGGGAATGGGACGGTGGATTTGGGGGTTGCGGTGGAGAGGTTGGGGCTGCAGGCGGGGTGTGAGTATGAGGCGGAGGATCTCTGGGATGGGCGTGTGGTCAGGGTGGAGGGCAGTTTGGTGGTGGAGGGGCTGGAGAAGCATGCGACGGGGGCCTGGAGGGTTAGGGTTCCGCATGGCTGTAAGGTGGTCCCCACGGGCATCGTGTTCAATACCGCGTCTGGGCGGTGTTTGACGGCTGTGGAGGGAGAGGGGGAGGGGAAGGGGGTTGGGTTTGAGACGTGCGAGGCGCTGGATGCGCAGGTCTGGCAGGTCACGGCGCAGGGCGCGCTGCGGCCGCTGTCGAACACGGCGCTGTGCTTGACGGCGGCGGCGGAGGAGGTGAGCTTGCAGGCTTGCAAGGGAGGGACGGACCAGAAGTGGGAGTATGCGATTTCTGGGAATCTGAGGAATGCGAAGACCGGGGAGTGTCTCACCGAGGGAGACGCGCTGGTGGGTGCTTGTTTGGTGGAGGCGGATACTCAGGTCTTTGGCTTGCCGAGTGGTGTTGCTCTGGTGTGATTTTATAGGGTTGGTTAGAATATACAAGTGTAGGTTGGCACCAGATTGGTTTAGTATGCAGCAGCTGAAAAACGAATATCGCCAGTTGGTTGATACCATTTCTCTCATCAGATTAAACGGATTATGGCTGGATAGTGGCTAGTAGATCAGTTGCCTCATTCACCCTCGCACCAGCTTCTTCTCCCTCATGACATTCCGTATCTAGTCCCCTCTCGTCCTGGCCAGCAGACGCCAAGGTACAGATATTCTACCAGGATGAAGACTCTGTCATGACTATTCCTTGATCGTGGGGGCGACACTCGTCCCTGGAATCGCTAACCCCAGCCCTCTACCTCTGCCTCGATTCTTTTCTCCGTTGAGAACAAAACATATCCTTCTTGTAGGTGCCAGACGTACGGCGAGGTCAATATTTTTTCCCCTTGGCAGCCTTCTTGGGCATCACCTTGCCCCCCACCATCCACATTGCGAATGACCCAGGATCGGGCGCCCGTGGCTTAGGCATGTCGTGCCCTGCTTGTTGTTAATAGGCCGGCTTACTCATTTGCTTCGATGCGCAAAAGGCCGCGGCGACTTATCAGAGAAAAGACCTACCTGCGGTTTCTGGGCCCGTGGGCTGTACTGAGACCGCCTCATTGTCAGGCGGAACCGAGGGCTCACCTGGTGACGAAGGCGTGACTGGCCTTCCGGAAAGTGGCCACATATGCATGGTGATAACCCAACCTGGTTGAATAGAAGATTCCCAAATTTGAGGTAGAATGATATCTCCATTGGGACCGACCAAATCATAATGCCCTGCCGCAACGTGAGACTCTAGCTCCTCCATGTATGAAAAGGACTGTCTTATGAGACTTTCCATGCCCTGAACCGGATTTCGATCAGCGAAGAACATACAGATGGGATTCGATTCTCCTACCTCCCACGTGCGACATGCGTCAAATGGAAACGAGAGTCTCCTCCCTACTGCATCCCTGAATTTGACAGTCAACCTTGTGCGGTCTGGGCTGTCTGAAGCCTCCTTTCGCGCGACTTCCAGCAAGCGGGCGGCGCTGGATGTCCTGATTTCTGAAGTCGTGTCTTCTTCGGCTGTCGCTCGTTGAAGCCTTGAAGCAGTTTCCTCTCGCCCGGGGCTTCCAGCCCTTTCTTCCATAATCAACTTTTCCAAGCTAGCAATTAACTCACCCTTGGCGGAATCGCTGGACGTCATATCTAGACTTGCAGGAGGCGATGATGGATATGACTGAGCTGGGTCATTAGATGCATCGATTGTTCTGTCGATGCCGACTTGCTCAGCTTTACTTTCGATCAAAGAGTTTTTCGAAGCGGATAATTGATTTTTCTCAATTGTCTCAAATAATTTTTGTAACTCCGCAAACAGTGGGACATCTCGCTTAGGTCCAGAATCAGCAGCAAAAGAAGGCACTTCATCATGATGCGAATCGAATGGGTTATGGGGCTCATCGGCCGAGTCGAACGAAAGGTCACCATCGAAATCATTGAGTGTGCTGCGGCTTCCTCTTTCGCCGTCGCTTGATGGTAGTGATCCATCCTCCCCAGAAGCTTGAGCGTTATATTCCACGAACGGCAGCGACTGAAGAGCTAGATACCGGAGATGACTTGCAATATGGTCTTCAATAGGAATATTCAACTTAGCGGCCTCAGCGCTGCATAGTGGGCAGGTTACAAAGAGCGGTCCAGACGGCTGGCTGCCACGTTCGGTCAGGTAGCGAAGCTGAGACTCCGATCCCTTGTGCTTGTTCCGGATATGGTCCAAATAGTCGGCTTGGTCCTCGAAGATCAGGATCCCATGAGCCTTGGCTGTGCAGCGCCATCGAACCTTGTGCTCGCGCAGGTGGTTGAGCCATTCCTCACTGTGACTATACAATATCATATTCGTGGCGCATTCTTCAAAGAGGCAGACATATGCGTCTAGATCGTGTTTGAGATGGTTCCTGATGGGCCGAGAAGAATTAATCTTGTTGTCCTGTTCTCTATGCAGCCACCACTACTCACCTCCATTTACGATCGTCCATCACATCCGCCCCGGAGAGGGTGCAACAGCAATAAGGACAGACGACCTCCGAGTTTCTCAAGATCGCGTACCTATCTGCAATGATATTCTCTCGTCGGCCAAGCTCCGCATCCTGGCTACTCGAGTGCTGACTGCCATCCTCGATGGATGTGCTCCGCTCTTTCTCTAGAGTCTCAAGCCGCTCGATGATCTCACCTTTTGGCGCGGGAGGATATAGAGACTCTTCTTGGGTGTTCATGCGGGTGGTCCTTGTGGTCCCCAGGACCGAGGGAGCCGATGCCTTTCTAAATTGCTCGGGAGTCAGCGTGGTCGCTGAGGTGGTGGCCCTCGACCCCGAAGCACTGCGAGCGGACGTTCTTTCTCGTTTCTTAACATGCTCGTGGTCCACCTCCGGCTTCTGACCTTGATCCTCGGCGTCTCGCCCGGGCACCGACTGGTCCATTCTCGCCTTGTCATGACGAAATCGTCGATATAGCACACGCTTCCTACGCAGCAACATTGCTGTTGCCAGTCGCTCCCTGAGCCAGTCATCACACTTTGGCCACTTCCTTCGAATTACCTCGGCGGCAAAAGTATCCCGCCACGCTGCCCCGACATCGTTACCCTCCTCGTCCTCAATCCGAAAGTGCTCTGCGGCCCTCAAGTTTTGACTATCGCGGCTGGCTCTCCGAATCGTGTTTGACAGTCGATACAGCAGCGTCAGGTCCTTTGCTATGGCCGATAGATCCCGTTCCTCATTCTGTTGCGATAGATCTGACAGCGCAGACCGTCGTTAAAGGATGAAGAGCGCAATACGGATTGAGAAGCAGTCTGCCTACTCACAGTGGTGCAGATGATCGTCCAATGTCTCCAGTAGCCCCCGCACCAAACGTTGAATCTCGGGTACATAACGAAGGCGATGGTCCAAGGAGGCTCTGCGCGGGGCGAAGACTCCTGTTTCTGAAGCCCATATTGAAAACCGTCCGAGCTGATCCTGAAGAAGCATGATCTCCCGGGGCGCCAGGTTGACTGGCTGCTGAATGCATTGCTGTGCTGAGTCTAGAAATATCCTTGCTGCTGTGGTGATCGATACATATGACTGCTCGTTCTCCATGATATCGACCGAGGGAAGTCACTCTGGGATTGCAGAGGAAGGAAAGGTAGGATGCAGTTGCACCTCCCATTATTACCTTCAGGATATGCGGGGATGACTTCTGCAAGGCTGCAAGGCCGCAAGGCAATGGCCCGGTTTTACCCCTCTCTTTAGCGCCCGGCCAGTTCACATCTTCCATTCTCCGATCTTCCATCTACCTCTCTTACCCATTCACACTCACTACCATACCTCATGTACCCATCACTGTGATATCTGCTAGACCAATTCAGCACAAGTAGATGCTATGGCTTGCATTATCGCCCACAAGTGAGCCAATCCGTTAAATGGTGCTCACCAGTGCACCTTTCAAGCCAGGCATATCATTCAGAGAGCATGCAAAATGGAACTCGTATCGACTTACGGCGAGACCGATTTTGCTGTCTTGGTGAGATCTCTCCATCCTCCACACCGGTGTGAAATGTGCAGTACTCATGGACAAGCCACAGCAAGCGCGGTCGAGAGTCTCTTCCCTCCTGGAAACTTTCGTCCTTTTCCGGGAGATCGCCGATTGTCTGACGAGTTGCGAACAAGATCGAATTCTCCGACAAAGCTACCGCTACCTTCATGTTCAAATTCTCCTCCTGAGCGAGCAGGTCGAGTCTTCGCACTTTCCGTCCAAGTCAATCGCCTTGGCCCCGCTGGCCTGGCTACTCCTCAAGCGATTCACCTCTTTGCTTCGTCCACCGGTCAAGAATAGTCTACAATCCCCGGCCGGAGCACTACAGAGGCTGGCGGATGTACAGGCAGGATGGGGCCGTTTGACGTCCTGGTCGGAGAAGATCGCATACAGCAGAACAAACCTCGCCTGGGAGACCAAACAGTTGTGGGATGAGGTAGCCCTCTTCCTGGAAGAATGCGCGGACGCGCTTGATGCGCCCGGGCCCGATGCCGTCGGCGAGTCACGGCCTCCCATCGCAAGGGTCAATGTCTCAATACCCACTTCCGTGCACGTGGAAGCGAACTTGGTCTTCGATGCGCTCCTCGCCAGTGCCCAGGCGTGTCACTGCCTGCCGTGCCACACCTATACCGCGCGACTGCGGCTGGCGACTTACCGCAGCCGGCGGCCGTTGGAGCAGAAATGTGTGTTTAGCCTCATGCTTAGCCCGAATGAATCGTACTGGCAAGAAGTAGTGATTCACGCTGCGATACCGGAAAAGACCTCAAAGGTACGCATTGCGGTCAAGGAAAGCACACCGAGGAAGAGGCGGGGGGAGACCTCCATTCTAATCAACAAGCTATGCGACCATGTTAGCCCCCAGCACTTCCGCCGCTGCCTCAACATGGAAGTGGAGAATGGGAAACTCCGGAAGTTCAAATCCGCAGACAGCCAGATGCAGCTGAAGACTATCCCAGTCCGTCTCGAGCGAATTCTGGAAGCCCACCCGAAGAGCTTGGGAGATAGAATCAAACGGGTGTTAGCGGTCCTGCTGGGGCATTGCGTCCTGCATCTGTATGGAACCCCTTGGCTGCGACCGGCTTCATTCAATTCGTCCAATATCATCTTCCTTGGCACCTCCGCCTCCGTGCCTTTGCAGCCCTTCATCCATTCCAGGGTCTGGGCACGGTTTCATGGTGATGATCAGTCGGACGATGAGGAGTGTCGCGACCCTGATGACCTCCCATTGCATCCACGTCCCGGCCTCGTCATGTTGGCGATCCTGCTCATTGAGATATACCAGGCAACCTCAATACGTTCCTTGGTCCGCTCCTATGGTGCCGGCTGGGAATCATTGGAGCTGCTGGACGAAAATTCTCGTTTTCATCTCGCGCGAGAGGCTTTTAGAAAGTGTAGCCCCAGTTTCTCCGATAATTACCGCATCGCGGTGGCCCGCTGTCTAGATGTCCAGTTCGGAATCGACGACGAGGACAACGAACTGGAAGATCACGACTTCAAAGGGCTTGTCTATATGGAGATTGTGCAGCGTCTCGAGGCCGAGCTTAGACAAGGGTTCAGTGATATGTCTCTTGACCACTTGGATGACATCGCGCCGAAGATGGATCTTAACAGCTTGGAAACAATCAGGCTCCCCGACTCGAATGAGTTTGAGGTAGACCTATTACAGCCAGCGGCTGTCACCGCTGGATCACGATCCTCGGCCCCAGCGCGAGAGCTTTCGATCCCCGGATCGATGCCTCCACAACTCAACCAGTTTGATACCCGTGTTTCCCATTATTCATCACCCGAACCCGTCCAGCGGAGCAGATCTGTTCCCATCCCACGAACTCAATCCCCAAAAAGGTTCGCATGTGGCGATTACACGGTGGGGTGGATCTCTGCGCTCGACAAAGAGATGGCGACCGCGCAAGCAATGCTGGATGAAGAACATGGCCTTCCGCACGACTACCGCTTCGACAACAACACCTATACCCTCGGATGCATCGGCACGCACAATGTCGTCCTCACGTGTCTGCCGGATGGAATCATGGGCACGACGGCCGCCGCCATCATCGCTCAGCGGATGTGCCAAACGTTTCCCCATATTCGCATCGGACTCATGGTGGGCATCGGAGGCGCGGCACCCAGCGTCACGCATGATATTCGACTGGGGGACGTGATCGTCGGGACCCCGCACCATGGGCAGTCAGGCGTAATTCAGTACGACTTTGGCAAGCGCACCGAGGCGGGCCGGATTCACATTGTCTCGGCGCTGAATCGACCGCCGGATGCTCTTCTGACCGCAGTCAACAGCCTCAAATCCAAACATTTCCTCTACGGCCCTGGCTTGACCCGGTACCTCGATGCAATGGTCCATCGCTACCCGCTTCTGCAGGCCGAGTTCGCGTACCCTGGCGCCGGGCATGATCACCTCTACCAATCGGACTATGGCCACCCCAGTCCCGCCGGATCATGCTCAACCTGTGACCCAGCACGCATCGTGCCCCGAGCCCCGCGCGCCACCACGGCACCCATGGTCCATTACGGGCTGATCGCCTCGGGCAACCAGGTCATGAAGCATGGGCCGACACGCGACCGGATGCAGGCGGAACTGGGCATCCTCTGCTTCGAGATGGAAGCGGCGGGCTTGGTGGATAGTTTCCCGTGCCTCGTCATCCGGGGGGTTAGCGACTATGCTGATTCGCATAAGAATGACCGCTGGAAAGGGTACGCGGCAGCGGTGGCCTCGGCTTATGCGAAGGAGCTCCTGGTCTCGATGTCCGGAATCTCTCACTCCAGAGACGGTGCAGGATGGACCGATCCATGAGCCTTGGCTTATGATCCGAGGCGTCATATGCAATTTCCCGCCTGAAGTAGCACGATCACCTTGCTTTGCGTCAAGTAGTTGAGTGATGATCTCACCACAAGGTATTATAGTGGAGGTCTACAAACGCGACCTGCAGATACTCAATAATCCTTCTGACCGCATCGCGCTCAAGCTCGTCATGCCGCTTTCCCTCCTATGCGTGAGATATGCATTTTTTTAGAACATGGGTCACCTCACCAAGGCGGAGAACAAAGTCTACATCACCCATTCCGGCCACCGACTCGCCATGGTCGCGCGTACAGTCCTAGTCCTTCACTCCTCATTCCCTGACAGCTTCTGGCAGCCGAGGCCTGGTTAGATACTGTCAGGAACCAGCCACTCTCTCCTGAGCTGGCGCTAGGTGGTGGACCAGGGACTTTGTCCCCCGCCCCCCACTCATCTCGCGCCCCAATCACCTGTTAGGATGAGTGGAATGGCTCTTCCTTCCGGTGACCTTGCAATGGGAGCAAGGATCTCTAGCCGTTCTAATACCTATCAGGGCAGCGCCGGAACCTCCATGAATGATTCGCGATCAACGCTGTTCGATCAGATATAATCGTCTGATGTCCTCCTATGCAGGTGGCGTTGACAATCGAATCGATGATTTCAGAAGCAACACAGACAGTCGTCACCAGGTAAGATCTTGTTGATGCAGGTTCAAAAGTGTGTCCTCCTTGGCAGTCACCCCGGTATTTAACACAAGCCAATCAGCAAAGGTACAAGTGTAAACTATCTTGTATGCCTATCGCTCACTTACAGCGGGGCCAGATATAACTATATAGGAGTTCAGGTACCCGAGAGATGAAAGTATGTTAGGCTTGGCTGATTGAGCCACATCAGGTCATTTTGGTCTCCTTACTATCATCTTCGATGAGGTGTACTGTACATACACACGTATATATAGTTGTGAATCTAGACAAATCTAACTCTTCATGATTGATATCTCGTCCTGACAATGTTCTGAGATCCGATGTTGTAGGTTAGACACCTTGCCAATTCATCGCAATTTGAAGTGTTCCTTTGCAACCCTTGTGCTGTATGCTTAATGTGTCCACCAAATTTTAGTTTTTTCCTTTTTTTCTTGCTTGCCTCTCGACCCACTCACGTGATCTAGACCCATGAGTCGAAACTAACCTAGATGAAACTTTGACCTCAACAACAAAGTCCAATACTACCTGATTGGTGGTCTCGTATTAAGCTATAGCAGAACGATTAAGGTGGATTCCCTGGCGGGTCCGACCCAGTCCATTCGGCTCCGCCGAAGCCCGAAGACCGGATGAGTTGGGGCTGTCGGGCAATCCGCACACACTCAAGGTTTCAACCTATCTGCAAGAATCTGACTTTTCGAAGTGGAATAACAAAAAGAGCGAAACAGAAGTTGCATATGTTGCTTTACTTCGGGGCTGTCTTCACACACATCCGACGAGCCGGAGCGAGTATACATAGTAGACAGGGTTGTTTGTTTAGACTGTTGGTTGAGGGAATAAGGCAGTGGGCCCGGGTCGGAACAACCTCATCCGTCGGGGTAGGTTACCCTGCATCCTTCGTCTCCACCGACCGCCCGGCTCACCGCTGAGAAACTGAGGGTCATTGAGGACACCCGACACGCCCAGCCAGCGGAGGTTAGCCCTACCTGACCTACCTGACTCTGTGAATGTTCCAGTGTGCAGGATTGACTGATTCTTCACGATTTTTCGAACATTTTCAAGGGAAAAGAGAAAGAGAAAAGAGAAAGAAGTTTCGTCTCTTCGTCAGCTAGAACTCAGGGTCTCACCCACTTTATCTCCATCCTGGGACTCCGGGGCTGTGTCCCTGCTTTTGAATCCTGGTGATAAAGGAGCGGGAGCGAAGGAAGAAGCTATCGTGGACCTTAACCCCGCTTAGGAAAAGTAAGCATCCTTTCCCACACTAGAGAGTTTGACCCATGTACACCTGCCCTGCTTCGTATTCTGACGCAGTCCTGGTGCAGTGCAAGGGGGGCACTTCAAACTCAGCATCTTCAGACCTGAAGAACCACACTCACCCTGGTAAGGCAACGGTTTGATCTCGAATCATGAAACGAGTTGAGCCTCACCACGCCCATGTATCCTATTTCTAGCCGCATGAGCCACGACCTTGGCACGTCCCACCCATCAACAAAAAGCAGGCGGAGCGGCCCCCAGGCTAAAATAGTGGCTGATGGCCCATCCTTCACTTGGCATCTGGCAATTTAAACTCAACTCACCGGGTCGAGGACGAGGACGAGGAAGGACGAGGCTGACAACCTTACGAAGCAAGTGGAAGTCTGGGCACACCGAATCCCGGACCCATCCTGCCAATCACCGCCGGGCACGAAGGCTATGCCATGCGGGCCACGATTTTAGGGGTCACTGGGCTCGTGATCGTCATCCGTGTTTAAATAAAGTCGGCAGCAGCGTTTTCGCGGACAGTGGGGCTGACAGCTCTTTCTTTTCTGGAGGAAATTACCCTTTTCCCACGCGGGCTGTCGCAAAACCCTTGTTGACATTTTTTGCGATCGAAACACACACCCCTAACACACCACCCCTGCTGCACCCGACCGTTCTTCACACTTCTGCATCAACACAGCATACAGCACACAGCACACAGCACACAGCACCGATCACACTCACAACCATGACCACCTGCAAAAGCGGTTCCTCGCCGGACTGCAACTTCACCTGCCCCAACGGCGGCTCGTGGTTCGTCTGCGACACGGCGCCGTACTTTGTGGGCTGCTGTGCCTCGGACCCCTGCCACAACACCACCAGCCCGGCCTGCCCCAGCCTGTACGCCGCCTCGTTCAACGGCGCCATCTTCGACGAGATCCTCCCCAACCGCTGCCTCGACAACCCCAGCTCCGACTGGTACACATGCAACGGCACCTCCCCGAGATTCCTGGGGTGCTGCAGTAGCAACCCCTGCAGCGACGGGTGCCCGGACGACGACCTCCTGCCCGCGGCCTGGAGCTCCTCCTCCGCCGGCCAACTCAAGCTCTTCCAGGACAACGCCAGCGCGACGGCAACCGCCTCCCCGACCTCGACCTCCACACAAACCTCCTCCCCTGAAGACTCATCAAGCCATCACTCAAGCCTGTCGGGCGGCGCGATCGCCGGAATCGCCATCGGGGCTGCTGCGCTTGTCGCCTTCATCGTGCTCGCCATCTTCTTCCTCCGCCGCCGCCGTCGACGGGAAGCCACCGCCGCCGAAGCGGAGCGCCAACACATGTACCCCGGGGAGTACGGGTATCACAGTCCCCAATCCTCACCGTATCAAGGTTCGTCCCAGCCATCCCGTTCTTCTCACCGCGCAGGGTGCTAAACAACGAGTAGATTCGCACATGAGCAGCCCCGACCCAGCCAGCAAATACCCCTCCGGCTCGACGGGCGGCTTCACCATGTCCCCGCCGGCCTCGCACATCGGCCCCGACGGCCGCCCCGTCTCCGAGATCTACTCCCGCGACGAGGACCATCTCCGCCCCACCCACGGGCTGGGCCTGTCGGCCCCGACCAAAGTGCAGCCCATCCCCGAGCTGGATAGCACGCAGCCCCGCACGACGGAGGTGCATGAGCTGGATGGGTTGAATGCGCGGTAGGGCGGGTGGTTGGCACGATACCGTATTTGCCGTTTTTGATGCCTCTGATCATGGGTATAGATGAGAGCGAGCGGATGTGGTGGACTATAATTATTTTATTCTCTCTGTGTGATCGGGATCTTTGATGAGATACAGGGCCATGGCACCCGGAGGATGTAATATGAGTATGAAATTTTGTACATAGTGTGGGAAAAGTGCGAGCTTATAGACACAATATCTATAGATTTGTGGGTTTCTCTGTACAGGGGGTTGTTGCGGATAAGTAAGGGGCACCGTGCGTGGAATGCTGCCCCCCTCATTCTTGGGGGAGGGCGAAGGGCCGGAGATCCCCGGCTGGCGGGAGTGGGATCTCCGATCGTAGCATCGCGGTATGTACGAATATGGATGCAGTTTCGGATATGAGGATCAGGGATGCGGTTTCGCTTGACACTGCTTTGTAGCTTGCACTGTGTTGGATTATTCAAAGCATCTGATTGGTCGACGATGGAAGATGGTAAGCAGTGGCTGTTTTCTCGAAGGATGTGAGGGAAGAAGCAGGTTGGGTATGGTACAATTTCGAGTTCGGCTGCGTAGAGCTGATGAATGTAGAAGTATGTCAGACTTATGCCGATTTGTAGTCGATATGTCTATAGAACGAGGGTACTGGGAAAGGCAAGTTGTGTTGACGACACCTAAAATTGCACTGAAGTTTAATATCTCATGTACTGTATGTAGTGGCAACTGATGATATGCTGTTCAAGTAGCTGTTATACTTGTTCTAATGGTCTGTACTTTCACCGTGCTGAAGCGTTCAGATGCTACAGTTTACCGTCAGGTTGTTTAGGTTCCCTGTGCCATGATTGGAAACAAGCAGTATCGAGCAGAACTAGCGTATGATAGCGCAGACAAAGCACTCTGTTCTTAAAGCAGATACCACCTGGAGCCTATCCTGCAGGAAGATGTCTGCTAGCAGTACTCTTTTGGCGAACAACAATGATGAGAGAAAACTCCGACACTCTTCTGTCTCGAAGTCCAAATACGGTATACCAACGGGGAACCTTATGAGCAGCAGGGTGACGAGCAGCAGCGGAAGAAGCGGAAGCTTGCTTAGTTAATTTGAGTTGGCTAGTGCTGTAGAGCCAGCCATACATTGTAAAAATCCAATACAATTGATTGTGTGAATCGGATTCCTATTTCCATTTATCGATACAATTTGCAGGGGCAAGCAAGGGGTTAGGGTTACGCTTCGCGTGGGCTGCCGACGAACCTTGTAGATCCTTTCACCCTACTTTAGTTGACATTCTTTCAACGGCCACTAGTGCACCCTTCCTGAATTCATTGGCGGAAGACTCCTGCCTGGATCTTTGGCCCACTTAAGATGCATTCTTTAAGGTTAAGCAGTAACGAACCCATGAACTGACAATGCAGCCCGTATAACAAGGAGTTGCCCCCTGCTATGTGGGAAGAAAGTTTCTTTGTTCTTGCAGCCAGCTTTCCCGGCGAGTGTCGAAATCTTTGGTCAAGTTTGTCAAGGGTCTGCGGTCATAATTCCGTTGAGGTGTCACAATGGCAGCGATGATGTACTGGATCTCGCTGCTGGCGGCGGCTTGGACAGCCCTAGCTAAAGCCACCACTACAACCTCGTTCGAGCTCTGCAATACCGAATACGCGTCCACGTCTTGCAGCACGGTCAGGACAGTCAACAGTCTTTCTACTGCCACGAGGTAGGTATACCCATCTGGTGCTTGCTTGGACGATTTTGCAGTTTGAGCTTGAGCTAACTCTGCCTCCAGTGTTGCCGTCCTCACGACCACGTCAACTCCCACGGTTACCTCAACCGCCGCCGCGAAGACCATCACCTCGGTGGTGACCGATACTGTCTCCGCAACCACAATCCTTGATCAAAGCACAAGCACATTCTCCACCACCATCACGTCCACTATAACCTTGACGGTCCAAGACATCGTCACGGACACTGAGACCGTCACCAGTGATACTACAGTAACGCCCCTCTTCCCCTCCTTGAAGTTGTTCAAATCTTTCTAAGCTTAACAATCAATAGATTACCTCAACACCCACAAGCACCGTGCCCGCCCCGGCCGGATTCACCCCTGCCTCTGCCCTAAGCCAGTCCTCCGCCACCATCCAAGGGGTCAAACAAACCGCCCTCGTCAAAGCCAACGACGCATCCACCCCCCAGGCGATCACCATCCACGCCGCCCAATCCACTGCGATTGTAGAGGCAGAACCCAGCTACGCCAGCGTCGTGACCTGCGTCGGCCTGGTCGAGATCCTCTCCACCAGCACAGTAAACAAACCCGCCACCCAGACACACACTGTAGTCGTGACCCCGTCCGCTAAAACAACGACATCAACCGCCCACATCACCACAAGTAACTTCCCCAGTTCTTCCCCTCAGCAGAAAAACACTGACACAGAAAAGCAATAACCCTCGTCCCCATCCCCGCCTCCACAACCCTAACCTTCACCACCAACTTCATCAAATCCACCGCCGTCGTAACCACCACCACCTCCACAGAGGTAAACCCCCCTACCCCTCCCCCTCATGCTATATCCTACACCTATACCTGCGTACTAAAATAGACAGACAACAACAAACACCGCAACAGTCCAAGCCCCCGCCCAAACCCAATACGCCGCCTGCGGCCCCGGCAACCAGATCACCACCGTCAACGGACGCAGCATCACCGAGGTGGTGGTCACGGGGAACTACGAGACTAATTCAGCGTCGACGCCGTATGACTGCTGCGTCGCGTGCATCGACCACTCCACCCCGTGTGCCGGGTATCTGTCGGCGGAGGGGGCGGGGTGCTACCTTCTGCTGCCGGGGGGTGCCAACAATGCCACATGTAGTCCGTCGAATCGGGATACCGCGTCGGTGGATTTGGGGAACGGGGTTGGGGGATTCACGGTGGGGAATTCGGGGTGTGGGTCGTTCGGGGTGCGGGAGATTTCTTAGTATCGCTGGATAGTGATGATAAGGGGTTGAGTGCGTTTATTGATGCAGTATATTGCAGTCAGCTATGACTAAAAATGCTAGCCATGTAGAGAGCGAACGGAGAGGAACAATACTCCACATGATTTGTCAGATCGTTACCTAGTAGATACCTCAAGATCCCGGTCGGTTCACTCCTTCAGTTTCTAGGTGCTCTTGCAACCTTTCCGCATAGTCCGCAAACAAGTTCTTACGCTCTCCGAAAGCCGCATTCAATATATCCAGCAGAATCCTCCGACCTCCAGTGACGCCGCGAATGGCCGGATCTGCGCCTGCGGCGACCAGAAGGTGGATGATCTCGGCATGACCCCCCCCCCCCCCCCGGCCCGCTATAAAAAAAAAAAAAAAAAAAAAAAAAAAAAAAAAAAAAAAAAAAAAAACGTCTGCACCACTCACCCTTCCCGTCGCGAGGAGAAGTTGAACAACTCCAAGATGCCCGTGGAGCACCGCTTCCGACAGCGCCGTGTGTCTCTGATAGGGATTGTTGATGATCCCCGGTCTCGTCCCGGCGGCTAGTAAGAGCTTAACAACGGCCGCATCGCAGGTAAGAATGTTGCCAGGCCGCCGCTAGTCCAAGCATGGCCAGGTAGCGGGCGGCTTTCTCTGTTCGACCAGGGTTAGAACGCTCCAGCCTGAGGCAGAAAGGTCTCTAGCTGCTGCCTCAGGCTTCAACGGCAAGGTTGATGCGGAGCAGAGTAGTTATACCAGTACAGTACATCAACGCAGACGCTCAACTTGGATGGTTAGTTCGCTACAACATTGAATTTGCCGCCTGACTGATGTATATCAGTCACAATAGTCGGCTCTAAGCCCCTTCGCGTGAACACTTTCTGATCGTGGCAGTGATGGTTGCCGGCAGCAGCGATGCATCCTAATTGGGGCTGTGCCGAGGAAGAAAGGCACTGTGGATGGTATTCCAACCTGTGATGAGCTGACCTCGAGATTCTAATATGAGTGACCATGTCCAGACCACATCGGGGTCGATTATTTGAAGGATCGCAGCTCTACAGCCAAATACTGAGTATCTCAATCCGAGCATGAGAACTGTATCAGACGAGGCGATGGAAACATGCCGGGGCAGAATCAAGCAATTACAGAATTATAGGCTGTGGGCCTTACGGACATCCTATTCGGCCACGGTGTCTCTGAATCACCTCAGTGATCAACCAACCATCCGACCCCTCTAATACTTGGTTAAGTGCCTTTCTGCCATCCACGCCATAGACATCCAGATCCGCTCCGGCGGCACGCAGAAGATCAACGACTTCAACATGTCCCCGCTCAGCCGCTCTGAAAACCAGCGGAACGCCTGCCGTATCCCTGCAATTGAGATCCACCCCCTCGACTAACAGGAATCAGGATTCTTTTGAGTAAATAATCGGCTACATTAGTATCTTCGTATATATATATATATATACATATGTATTTGGCTGAGCGGTGCTAAACTTTTTCTCGATTGAAATCCCTTGCATACGTGCTTCCGTGAGCAAACCCCCCCGCGCTGATAATATAGGTTGTGACTATAAAAAGGCCAATATTGAGGAGGAGGAGGAGGAGGAGGGGGAGCGGTTAATGAACTCTCGTGTACTTGGGAATGAAGCCCTGAACAATTTCAAACCGATCACACCTCGTGTCCAACACCTTGGAGCTGAGTAAGTAGAGTAGGTATTCAAGCTAAGCGTCATCGATCGACCTATATGGGTCAAGACTCTGAGCACCACGGGGACTCTTTCTGACGGCTTGCTTTCACGACCATGCATTCTCATTCTATCCTAGCCGCGACGCACTAGGACGGATACAACTGTCCCAGGCGCTTTAAGGTGTCTCTGGCTGCGGCCTTCCACTCCGTCTCACGGAAATCATACGGCCAGCCGTACTGCTCCTGCAGGACTTTTTTGATCATCGGGTGCTGCACAAATCTGAATAAGCAGATGTTCGCCTCTCCAAGAGCAGGATCCAAAATGAAAAGCGGGGAAAGATCACACACCGCACTGTGATACTCCTTTTCATAAAAACCGACGCAACTCCCCTGACCCCCCGGGATAATCTCCAACGATCTGAGCTTGTCCACATACTCCGCCAAGAATGTTGGCGCATGCTGGGCCGGAAGCCCTCGAAAGTCGGCATGGCCGTCCTCATCCTCCAACTGTTGCCAATCAACCGCTCGGATCGTATCTGTACTGGTTGGTAGTCAGGATTCACCTCCGGGGCGGTGGCTAGTGACAAACATAGCGCTGGAAAGTCAGCGACGATGGTACATACTTTCGTCCGTGTCCAGGATCAGGTGGATCCCTTCATCATCCGCGCCGGCGAGAGCGATCTCGTGCGGGAGAAGGAAGTCGGTTCGCGGCTCATCGAAGATCCAGCGACCCGGGTCGCGACCGTCGCGAATCTGCCGGTCCTCAATGTACGCGAATGCCGTGGACCACTCTTTGAAGGGGAGATCGGCCGCGATGTGGTAAGAGACCGGATATGGAAGTCGTCGCATCAAGGAGATCACCTTGGGACTGAGGTTGAGCTCTTGGCAGATGGCCTCGTTGATGGCATGGCCCCCGGGTGGGGGCCAGGCTAGTTCCTCCATGCCGTCAGCGCGGTTGTTCATGTAACCCAGTTGGACGTAGATGCGGTAGATATCGCTGACGAGGGTGACGATTGTGTCTTCTTTGTATGGAAGTCGTGCGACGGGGTATTCCTCCTTCTCCTCCTCTTCCTTCACCTGATCCGGCTGCTCTGGGTGGCTCGGAGGGGGAGAGATCGCGGGAGAAGATGCAGGAGCCGGCGTGGGGAGGCTGGCCATCTCTTGGGGGGAGATCCTCGGGTCATCACGGCGGTTCCAGATGATGGAGACGAGGATTATGACAAAGAACGAGATGAGGAGCTGAATGCTCGCGCTGAGAGATACAGCGCAGACAATTGAACAGAAGCGCATTCTGGACTAATGTCGTATTGATTGTGGAAAAAGGGATTCGTGCGAAGGGCACTCAGGGGATTGGAGTTGCTTGAAAAAGCCCGAAGACGCGGACCCGCTCTTCCGGCTTACTTTCTATGCTATGGTAGGGAGTACCTAGAAGTGTAAAGTTCATTTAGCGTAGAATCTAGCGTACATGGGTTCATGATTAAAGGGGGCAACTAAGGGTCTAGTCGATGGGTAGAGTGCAAGGGACGGATTGAATCTCATTCAATTTTCATTACCGCTAATCGGCTGGCACGTTCATTCAAGTGCAGTGCAGCACAGTCTATTACAGTAGAGCACTGTAGGAAAAGTGAAATACCGATAAATACGAGGTGTACTCATTAAAACCATGTTGGCGATTATGATCTTTCTCTGTTGACTCGGGTGCTTAGTAAAATGTTCGGCTGCATTGAAGCAAACAGAATAAATTACCCCAGTAAGCACTAAGCATCAGACTTACCCTCGTTGAGCGTAGAGCGCCAGGGTCTGTCCAGGGTCTCGTGTGGACCGGGGTACAGTATTTTGGGAATCGGCCACGCCACACCACGCAATTTCAGGTCAGTCGCTTCCTACCATGTTTTACTGGGTGCAGATCATGGCTGCGAGAATAAGCAAGTTTCTAGACCGGACTGTTGCACACAAAACTCCGTCTTTGAGGTTGGCACCCCCCGGCTACCATATCCGCTCATAAGCCCTAACGCCATCAGCGCAAAGGTTGGCCTTCAAGATGCAGTTTCTAGAAGACTGTAAGCAACTAGTCAAAGAGGCTTCAGTATTGTGGCTGCCTCTAAGCTTCCGCTGTCCGATTTTCCGTGTTTACGCTTAGGATATATTATCTACTAGGCGGAGTAGCTTGTTCCATTCTAGTTAGAGCAACACTTCATCTGGAACTCATGGAATCCGACTATTCATAGCATCCGCATGTAAGCCCATGAGTATCTGTGCCCCGTGTTTCGATGTTTGCACTTGGCATTCAGTGCTTGGACCGCCGCCAAGCACAAGCTCCGGGCCGTCACCGGTCTGTGCAGTGCGTGATTGGCAAGCATAGATAGCTCAATATTCCAAGATATGCATTAGGTTAGCTACACGCGAACGATAGGGTTGATAAGGCTACGGGGAGTGGCAGAGCCCTTAGCACCGCATTGCTCTAGCGCCGGGGTCTTGGCATACAGTCGTGATGTGGTTTCGCTATGGCGGTGGCTGGGAACGTTGAAGCTTCTCGCAACGTGATGACTTGCTGTCACTGTTGCGCGAGTACACGCTCTGATAACTGGCAATGGATCCGAGGCACAGCGTTGAATTGGACTGCCTACCCGATGCGGGGCCGGCACACGAAGACGAGCCCCTCCTTTCACCAACCACAGCGACACGATACCCCGCTATTTTGACGCCAGGGATCTCTATCGCAAATGAGGACGAGAGTGAAGCGGAGAACATAAAGACTGATTCCAGTGACGATGAGGTCCACAGCACGCCGGATACCCCGTATCCCAGATACGCCAGCAAAGGGCTGCTCGGAAAGTATATCCCCGAGATCGACGAGCACCATGTGCGATCCACCACGCGCAAGAGCGCCGCATCCAAGCAGTCAACCATGCTGCGCAACCAGTTCATCACAGCGGCTGTCATCTGTCTGGCGAATGTGGTGACACTGATCTGCTTTTGGGTGTTCTTCCCCCCAGATGAACGAGGCATCGGGACCATCCATATGGGTGACTGCGAGGAGATGACGAGCATCAACAGCGCCGCCCACGTGGCTCTCAACGTGCTGTCGTCGCTTTTCCTCGGGGCGGGGAGCTACTGTATGCAGATTCTAGTTGGCCCGTCTCGGCGGGAGATGGACGTGGCACATGCTCGTGGGGTATCGCTCGACATCGGGGTTCAGAGTGTTCGCAATCTGCGCTGGATCAAGTCTGGGAGATTATTCGAGTGGATAGGGCTTGGGGTATTGTCGATTTGTTTGCATTTATTGTGAGTTCTTACGGTTGCTGCTCCTATGATAGGGTGAATGCTGATACCCAGCGTCTGCGCTGTTCTAGCTGGAACTCGCTCACCTTCACATCAACCCCAGTCGTGAGCTATGCAACAGCCACAGTGACGAGCGACTTCCAGACGGTAGGGCGGGATTGGGCCTTGGATCCCATCCCGCCCACTCTCTCCGGCAAGAACTGGTCTGCGGTACACGACCTCTACACCCAAATGGCCAACTTCACCCATCTCGACAAACAAGGGTGCATCGATGCGTACATCGACGGTCTCACGACCAAAGGACCATTAGTGGTCGTCGCAGCCAATATCACCGCGGCGCAGAACTACAACCGCACCCTGCTCGACGGCTGGGTTACAGGGTGGGATGTCTGGAGCCATGCCCCCTGGTGGATCTGCGGGGCGTACAACCTACCGGAATACAACCGCCTGTGCACGCGCGAATGGGCCAGTACTTTTATCGATGACTGGGCGGTTGTCGCGTGGGCTCACCAGGAGGAAGGCCAGCCGGGATGGCCATTCTGGGTCAAGGTCGACTACTGCCTTGTCGGGGCCGAGAGCGATATTAGCCAGCGGTGCGGACTGCACTATGGAACGCAGGTCTTTGCTGTTGTGAGTGCGTGCACACTACTTCAATGCGGCTTTATCTTGAGGGTTTGGTGGTCGTACCGCACAAAATCTCCTCGACGCTACACGGAGAAGACTATGGTTCTGATGGGCGATGCCGTTGCAGAATACTTGGAGTATCCCGGTGATATGTCAAACTCGCAATCGGCCCATGTATACCCACAGGTCTGGCGCCCTCAGAAGAGTGTATCATGGTTCAAGACCATCCATCGCCAGGTTTGGGCAATATCGTTGACTCTGTGAGTTTCCCTCCCGCGCCCAGAGGCCGAACCGATGTACAGTGCAGTGCTAACCGAGAAACAATAGATTCATGCTAGGGATAGCCGCTCCATTAGCCATACTGGTCGACTCGGTGGTCTTCTGGAAAGGCCGGGGCCTGGACATGAGCCTCCCATCCATCGTGCAACTCGGCTTCGGGCTCAACCCAGGCTTCCTCGGCATGAACAGCGAAACAAGCAACTACAGCCTGATGGAGTGCGTCTTCCTGGCCAACATCATCCAGCTCCTCGTCAGCTTCCTCTACCTCTTGTACAACAACATCCTGACGCACCAGCTCGTCGCCGACCAGTGGGTGCGCTTCCTCCGGCCGGACGGGAAGAAGGCTCTTCGCGTGTCAACCCCGCGGGGCATGCAGCGCTCGTCCTATCTCCTTTCCCTGCCCCTCACCTACTCGCTCACGCTGACCATCGCCATGATCCTGCTACACTGGCTCGTCTCACAGAGTCTCTTCGTGGTGCAGACCATCGGCTTCGACACCAACGGCGAGAAGGTCAACTTCCCGCACTTCTCCGGTTCGGCCGTCGGGTACGCCCTTCTGCCCATTGTTCTGGCAACCCTCTGCGGGGTCGTTATGGTGGCAGGCCTGCTGCTGCATTCTTTAGTGCGACACCATCATGATGTGCCGGCAGGGTTCCCTGGATGGGGCGCAAGCAGCGCTCACATCGAAGCGCTGTGCTCGGGACGGCCCTCGGATGACGTTGACGCCCATCTCTTTCCCGTCAGCATCGGGGTCGTCGTGTCGGGTCCCCAGGACCAACCCTATCTGACCTTCTCAACGGATACCGGGTTGCGCTCGCCCGAGCGGAACGAGATGCTTATGCTCCCTGCACGGATGGCAGGACCAAAGGGTTCAAAGGGAAGGGAGCCGCGGGCGCGTCGAATGTGGGGTTCCTTGAAGACTCTGCCGCGGAGGCTAGGTTTTTAGGGTTGGCAAGGATAGAGTGAATCTGTGAACGGGATGAGGTTAACTGAGGGGGAATACTTAAGCATACAAGACACACCCAGCAAAGCTTTTATAAATAGTAACGTTAGTAGGCAATGGAAATTGCAAAAAGACAAAAACATACAACAGAAGGGATTCGCTGGTGGTCACCCACCCAACTACTAACCTCCCGGCGTGTGGCTTAAGTACGGCTGAGCGGACGGGAAGCCCTGTTTTCCACACCCTGTGGTCGTATGTGCTATGATTATGTAGCACAGCATTTATATACCAATTGTAGTATTTGTAGGAGTGAGCGGCCAAGCAGGAGTATCCCATGTCAGACGCAGTCAATTGCGCTGGATCCAGAATGCGCTTCGAGGGCTCTCTGAGTGCTGATTCTATATCTTACTACAAGCTCATGTTTCTTTTGAAACTACCCTGGCAGCAAAATGTGTCGGGCATGGTCATGTCCGATATATATAGTAACAAGATACGTCTACTAGTATGGATGCATGAAGAGGTTGGCAAAGCCCTACGACATCACCTCAAAAGAAAATGGTCGCCCGTGCAAGAGAAAAGGATGCTAACCAGAGACTTGGGCAATGATCTGGAAACAAAAGCGAGCCTGCCCGGAACATGAGGATCAACAGGATGTATCTATGAGCGGCGGGCCAAACGTCAACGTCGTCTCGAGGTTCAGAGTCACCGGCGCCGGAAATCCCAGCTTTCTCGCAAAGAGCAACTCTCGGCGCCCCGATCACGGGCTAGCGGGTATGCAGCCTGACCAACAGCACCGGCAGCAAAGTGAATGAGAATCGACCCGCCTTTTTGAAGGCGACCTAGATGCGCAATACCATATAACGCCATTAAAAAGACTGCTGGGAATTCCTCCGTAGAGGCTAGGTGGTCACGAAATTCAATGGTGGTATGGGCCTTGTTTAGAACCAATATTTTGAACGTTCCTGATGCCATACCACACACTTGATCGCCGAAGGCGAAGCCTTTCACCTTTTATGCAATCCGCCGCCTTGTTCCCCCATTACTCGTGTCCAATATATGTATCCGTTATTTGGTCGAGTGCTTGAATGAAAGAAAATAGCCCTCCACTTCTACGCAGGCCCACCGCATGGTAAACATATGTCCCAGACTCTTCAGGTACCAAAAGCAAGATAAGTGGGGAAATATGCAGTGCAAGCCGTTTCAGCACGTCCTCATGATCGATGAAGATTCAGCCGTCCGCCCGAACAAGGCAAGTCCCTGAAACTTGAATCGAGCCCAGCTTCTGCTAACCCTCTCGGTGGGATGAAAGAAACAGAACCGCCGATGAATCTCGGACCGGGATTCGAACCTGATCCGGAAGGCATTGGCTGCAGCCTGGAGCCTGGAGCATCATCCGGATAAATGCTTTCTCGGTCACCGGTGGCAAGTGGACCCTAAGATCCACCGGCTTACGCTTTTTCGAATTTATGTTTCTGCTCCAAATGCAACCTTAAAACCTGAAGCACTGATCTTATTGAACGTTAATGAGTGAGTTGACGTTATGACAGGCCGCATAAACACTGAATACGCCCTGGTGGCCACTATGCCAGTCAGCTTGCATAGTCAAGAAGGTAACCAGGGCTGGCCACCGGACGACGGCACGGAAAAGAATTTAAGCTTAATTGTCTAGGCTAGTCCTCATCGTGAGACAACTGATGAAGCTTAATTACCCCCCTGGGTCAATCGGTGGGTCTTTACCATATCTGAAGTTCTGAACCAGTTCTGGACGCGCGTTCGTAGCTTGGCAGTGGTGACCTCTGATCTCCCATCTAATCTCCGAATTGCACCTACACGTGTATCTCCGAGTAGTACTACAACTACCAGTACAGCACACTCCTATAAGAAAGGCTCCCATCCTTCATTTCACGGTGACTTGATTATCCAAACAGTCCTTCGCTCACTCTCTTTATCCTTTCTTTTTCCCCCATTGTCAAGTCTTCCCACCATGCGTCAATACTCGCGTGCTGCCGCGGCCGCCGTTGCTCTGGCAGCAACTGCCCGCGCCACCAATTCCTCGTCGCTTGCCACTCTCTGTACCGTCGCTCACGTCCAGTCGGCACTTCCTGCCAATGGCACTCTCCTCGGCATTGACATGATTCCCTCCTCCGTGACGGCCAAGACTGCCACCAGCTCCGGCTACGAATACTGCGACGTTTCGGTTTCCTATGTCCACACCGGCAGCAGCGATGAGGTCGTCCTCAACTACGGCTTCCCCAGCCCTGAAATCTTTGCCAACCGCTTCTACGTGGCTGGTGGCTTCGGCTACACTCTGAGCACCAGCATCACTGGAGGGCTGGAGTATGGAGCTGTGGGTGGTGCCACCGATGCTGGCTACGGCGCCCTCTCCGGTACCACCGTCGACGAAGTCAACCTCCTCGGCAACGGCACCATCAACTGGGACCCAATCTTCATGTTTGCCTACAAGGGCTTGGGTGAGATGACTACGGTCGGAAAGCCTTTGACTCGGGCGTTCTACAACCTAGACGATGAGGCCAAGGTGTACACTTACTTCGAGGGGTGCTCGGATGGCGGCAGAGAAGGTGGGTCTTACCAATGCAAATGAACGCTGGGACATACTGATCCTCTCGTTTTGTCCCAGGTATGAGCCAGATCCAGCGCTACGGAGACCTGTACGACGGTGCCGTCATCGGAGCCCCGGCCTTCCGCTACGGCCAGCAGCAGGTGAACCACCTTTTCTCCGCTGTCGTCGAGCAGACGCTCGACTACTTCCCCCCTCCCTGTGAACTGGAGAAGATCGTGAACGCGACCATCAGCGCCTGTGATCCTCTCGATGGACGCACGGATGGAGTCATCTCCCGCTCCGATCTGTGCCAGTTGGAGTTCAACCTGACCTCCGTGATCGGCGAGTCCTATTACTGCGCCGCGACCACCAGTACCTCTCTCGGGTTCAACTTTGGTAAGCGTAACGACGGCACCCAGACTACTACCACTCCGGCGCAGCGCGGTAATGTAACTGCGGAAGGTGTGGCCGTCGCGCAGGCCATCTACGACGGACTGTTCAACTCCCAGGGCGAGCGGGCTTACCTCTCCTACCGTATTGGTGCCGAGTTTACCGATGCCGAAACCGAGTACGATAACTCCACCAAGTCCTGGGGTTTGGACATTCCCTCCACCGGCGGAGAATTCGTCGGTCGCTTTATTGAGCTGCTTGACGTCGATAACCTTGATAATCTGAACAACGTCACCTACGATACTCTGGTCTCGTGGATGAACGAAGCGATGATTCTCTACATGGATACTCTGCAGACCACCCTGCCCGACCTCACCACCTTCCAGTCCTCCGGCGGCAAGCTCATCCACTACCACGGCGAATCCGACCCCAGTGTCCCCACCGCGTCGTCTGTCCACTACTGGCAGTCGGTGATGAAGATTATGTACCCCAGCCTGGGTTCTTCTAAGGCGATCGAGCAGATGAAGGAGTGGTACCAGCTGTACTTGGTGCCCGGTGCCGCCCACTGCGCCCGCAACAGCCTGCAGCCCAACGGCCCCTTCCCTGAGGACAACATGGCCACTATGATCAAGTGGGTTGAGAGCGGGGTCCAGCCTACCGGTCTCAACGCTACGGTCGATGCGGGCGCGTACGATGGGGAGGTGCAGCAGCTCTGCCAGTTCCCCAAGCGGCCTGTTTGGAAGAAGGATGCGTGGAAGTGCGAGAGCGACGACGAGGGAGCCGATACTTTCTACTACACTTTCCCTGCTTTCAAGCTGCCTGTCTACTAGAATTGTTGTCTACTAGACCCCAAATGTGGATCGCTTCCAGCGCCGTATAATCCCTGGGGTATAGGGAGAGTCTCCACGGATTACCCCGTCGAGCGTTACTTGGCCAATTTCTTCTTGTCTTCATTTTCTATGCGAGTTCACTTTTTTCCATTTACCTTTAACATCTTCGATGCTAATGTGCATCTAGTTTGTCCTATAGTAGACATAGATAATATTATTGAACAGAGTGGTGCTCCACTTCTCAACGTGTGGACCGTGGCCTCGTCACCCCTTCCGTCATCCCGAGCTTCACCCCTGGACACCATAATCAAATTTGGAAATTATTTCCGAGGTAGTACGCATTCCGAGTTAGGCTTCTGAGAACTAAGCCCTTCTTGTTTGTTTCAGATTAAGTATGACTCCCCCTCCCCATCTACTCTCAGCTTCTTCGATATGTTTCTATTTCATCCAGCGTATCCACTCACCTACCTAGCCCTTCAACGCAGCACCCTGCTCCGCGTCGCAGTGATCAAAGAAGTTAAGGCCACAAAAAGGCGGAATTCGTCCCTCAAGGCCCCCCCCCCCCCCCCCCCCTTGCCCAGAACTTTATACTGTGCGGTACATACCGCTCGAGAACAGAATCAGCCAGATACCTATTTTTTTAGGTGAGAGCAAGGGCCTAACTTATTGCGCGAAGATCCTCTTTACTCCTCCTACTATACGTACCAAGGGGCCAAGATCTTTATATTTCCTTTCCGTGACGATGCTTCCGACCATTCGTAAAGCTCGATCTACCGGAATAGAGCTTGATTAGTATTCCGATTGCTCTGCCGAGGTCTGAGTTCATTCCCGGTTCGCCACAGCAGTGCACCATTGCGGGGAGCCCGCGTGGTGTGATGTATAATCAACTTTATTCTAGACATTGACCCCAGCATCCATTTGCTATTATTGCTACAGGTGAAAGAGAGTATCCTCGTCTAATAAGACACATCTTACAAGCATACTTTAGAGAAAGTCTTCAGCACCCAACCGTCGTGTGTTGCAAAGGCTCAAGCCAAAGTTGTTACAACCAGGATGTCTTATGATGACGTGCTTTTCTTCATGTCTTCAGCAATCATTTGTTTCTTCTCTCCACAGGGTATATAGCATAGGGTGCACTGGAGATACTAGTTGTCCACTACCTGAAAACTGTGGCATATTTCAAGACCCCGCTTAGCTATTTATTGTCTCCAGCGTCCCGCGAAGTCCAGTCCCAGCAGGAACCTAAAGCAGTCTACAGCCCCCACCGCGCCAACTTCTTCTGCCCCTCATCCGTAAATAACAGCAACCCGTTCGCATACCCCACCCCCCAGATCATCGGATACCGCCAATGGAACCACATCGGATGCTCAGTGGCCCCGAACCACCCAAAATTCCGATCCAGATTGTAGCACAGATAGTTGCAGCTGCTGAGCACCAGCAACGAGAGGATGCCCGTCAAATGCGCCGCCTTTTTGCCGTAGTGGTGGTCGACGATGAACAGGTTAATCAGCCCGCCCATCGCGCCCCCCATGCCTAGCGGGCAGAAGAGGAGCGTCCACAGGACCTTGTAGTAGAGGTCGCGAGTGCCGCTCATGATGAAGACGCCGACCGCCAGAAAAATGGTCTCTGCGACGAGGGAGCTGAGGTAGAAGAGGAGGAAGGGGCGCAGGTAGATGGCGCGGCGTTTGCGGGCGGTGGGGAGGTCTGCCTCAGCGTTTATGATTGGTTGGTATTGGTAGGTGGTGCTTGGAGCCATTGTTCTGCTCTATTGTTGGTGTTATATGGGGTGGAATATGGAGAGTCCGGTGGATAGATGGGTTTCTGCCTACCGAAGTAATTCAGGTGAATGGCCATGAGCAAGATTTTATATGTTAATTCTCATCCCTGCGTGCATCGTGTCTTAATCCGGGGTTGGGTCTTCTTGATGCGCACGCTCCCTGCTTTTCTTCCTTTTGTTCGTGTACCTCGGCATCATTATTGATTATAGATCAAGTGCCGAGGAATTGGCATTTATTCTCAGACTGCAACAGCATTGGGTGTAGCGTCGGCGTGGTGCAGAGAACGAATTGTGAATTGCTTACGCCCACTTTCTCACGACACTCTACCGATCCTTCTGTTCGGCTAGTGAGCGAGTGCTTTATGCTCAAGTGATTGTCCATACACAGGCAAATCATGCTACCAGAACTATAATTTCTCAGAAGCCTCCCTGCCCTTCAAGTTTCTCGCCGCATCAACCACCAAAGCCACCTGCGTACTTGTCAACACCAGCTCCCCCTGTTCATTGTGGATGACCACCTCCAAGTCCGCCCGACTTCCACGGAGCATCCGCGTCACGACGTGTGAATGCAACCACTCGACCCCCTCTGCCGGAAGCCGGGTCTTCAAATCCACATTCAAGGTGACGGAGGGATACCAGAACGGCCCAGCCTTAGCTTCTGCGGAAATCGCACCGATCTGCTTTAGCCTCTGTATCTCCATCGCACCCATTCGGTTCAATGCAGGAGGAAACATATCCGCCAAGTACAGCACGGCTTCATTCGACCACCGAGCGGGTTCCCCTCCCGGCGTGAAGCGCGCCCATTGCTCGACCACCCCCTTCACCTGGTCCTCCAGTGTCTTGGCTGACGCGAGGGTAGACACTGGGAAGAAGAGCTCCGCATGTCCCGCTGCAAACAGTCCAGGCGGAGGGGACTGGTTGCGCACCCATGCACCGTCGCCTCCTTTCTCCGCTAAGACACGGAAATCGACCACAGGCGGAGAGAAAGAAGCCTGCCAAGGGCCTGTCACGGCTGGACCCACTTCGTACGCTGGTGGACTCACGGTGATGTATCCGACCACTTTCACTTCGAGCTTACGCTCATGGTCCCTCTTGTCCTGCACTGCAGGTGTGGTTCCTGGCGAAAGGCCGGGGTTGTTGCGGGGTTGTGATAGGGATACGTGGATCGTGCTGATCCTCGTCCCGGTCTTGACTTCTTGGACGGTCAAGACAGCGGGACCAGCGAGTGTCCGTCGCAGGAACGACAGTTGTAGAGCAACCGGCCCGGCTCTGCTTTGTTTGCGAGCGAAGTGCACAGCCGCGGTTCGATAAAAAATGCTCATGGTGTAGCCACCGTGTGGCACTGCGGCAATTCCAGTCACTGTTGTTAGCCTCTGCCGGGATCTTGCATACCGCAGGTGAGGGGTTCGGTTTTTCTTACCCTTCCCAATACACCAGGCCGGGTCAAACCGTGCAGAGTAGGTGTTGGGACCGATCGGGGTCACGGCGATCGCTTTTTCGAAGACTGAGGAGTGCGCGGGTTCTGCCATTGTCCTCGATCAAGGATATCAAGGGCCGAACTGCATGCAGTATACGGCACAGTACAAAGATGTCAATGATCCGAAAGATTCGTTGTCAGAGCAAATAATACATCAGTTTTGTTATCCTGGAGCCAGCAGAGGCACCTCATAAGATCAAACTCCTGCCGGTCACGTCATCTTGTCAGTACAAGTGCAAGCATTTCAACCTCGGCATTTCCCCTGCTAATGATTGGCGCGTTATTCGCACTAGTTCATGTCAGGGTTGAGGTTCAATTCTCGATGTGATGTATATTCAGGGTACGGTACAATACGATAATCCTATCGGTCCGAAACCACGCTACGGAGACTCCTCCATGCTACCTAGTATCATATGTCGGAAATAATCGGTGGAATCAAGGAAAACAAGGTCGACATAGCAGAATAACATGCGACATGCGTCACGATTAGAGGCCAAATGGAAGGTGGTATCTCATCAGAGGGATTTTGGGCTCCATTGCAGACAAAATAACGATACGCTGTCCCTTTGCCACCTTGTACAGTATCTCGTGTACGCATGTTCACTAATCATCCCCAGCTTACCTCGGTCCGCCCGTCCGCCAACCCTTTCTTACAGCAATGCAAAACGCGGGACAATCCGTGTAGAGACGATACATAACGGATCATCTGAACGTGTGATACTTACTCAAAACATTCCAGTGGGATAATCATTGCTCGGGGGATGATCACAATAATGTACACACAAGTACTAGATTTTTAGTAGCATGTTTATAACTGCGATGCCGATGACAAGACGTCGAGGCTCTAAGTGTCCCCCCCGCCTTTATGAAGTACGGGCAGCGGCGCCCTTCCCCACGGTTGATCGGAACCATGGTATTTAGGGATGAGGTAAGTTCACAGATCTAACGAACCATGAAATCATAAGCTGATCAAAATTACAAAGCCGATCTTGCCCAAGTGGAGATGGGGCACCGGGTCAGACAATTTCTGCCATATGTATCTCAAAGCACTATCTAGTTAGTGCTTGCCATTTCTTATCTCGACGAAATTCCACTTACGCTCCGAGGAAAGGACGTGATCTCGGTCTACGGAAGACCACTTTACGTTCTCGAAAATGATCATAGTCTACATTCCTTCAACTCCGCTATCTAGTACTAAAATGGTGTAGCTGGAAAGAGAATCCCTGTCTAGTAGGGAGCTAGTACCTCTAGTGTCTCCCCGCACAACTTCACAACTTCTTCACCTCAACTTGCCACCCACTACATCCTTTCGACGCCTGTTGCGAATCGTGGCCTCACCATGAAACCACTCTCTGCCAAGCCTCGACGGGCCGGATCTAAAAGATCGAGAACGGGCTGTCGCACGTGCCGGTATGTAAACCCGAGCTATGCACCACACCTTGCAGGAGAAGGCGACTAGAAAGGACATCATCTACGGCAGAACCCGACGCATCAAGTGTGACGAAACCCCCGGCAGCTGCCGCAACTGCACCTCCACTGGCCGCCAGTGCGATGGGTACGATTCCTACCGACAGCTATCCCTTTCAACCAACCGAGAAAAGCCCAATCACCGCCGTCAGGACCCCCCGTCGGCTGTGGCCGGCCCGATCGCGGTGGCGGTGCCGTGGGCCAGCACCTCCGACGAGCGCCGCTGCTTCAGCTTTGTCCAAGCCCGGACCCTCCCGGATGCGCTCAGCTTCTTTGACTCAGCCGTCTGGCAGCAGTTCCTGCTGCAGATGGTACCTCGGGAGCCTGCTGTTTGGCATGCCGTGGTGGCCTTGGGCGCAGTGCACCAACAGGTCGAAGCCGGGGGTGTGATCGGGCGTGCTCCGCGGTTCTGGTACTGGGTGGCCGTCGCTCAGTCGGCGCGGGCCTTCGCCTGCCTGCGGCGGCGCAACCCGCACGACCCGCAGGTCCGCGACGTGACCCTGCTCTGCTGTCTGCTGTTCACCGTGGTGTCGATCATCTGGCAGGATTACAGTGCCGCGCTACAGCATCTGCAGGCCGGAATGCAGATCCTCCGCGAAAGCGAGCCGTCGTCGCAGAGTCCCACATCCAGGCGATGGGTCGCTCTGTTTCGACACCTGGACACGCAGATTGGGATGGATGGGCCGGGCTTATGGCGCTGGGGAGAGGAAAACAAGGTCGAGACGGCGATCCACCCTACTCCTGATCCATGGTGGCCGCAGCCACAGCATCAGCCACAGCAGCAGCAGCAGGGCGACCAATGGCTTGAACCCCACAACGACCCCCTCTACAGCGCGCGCCAAGCCTTAGAACCCCTCCACAACCGCCTCTTCAAATTCGTGCGGGGGTGCTGGCGCATGTCCCCGGCTGAGCTCCAGGCAGCCCGCACCACACTGTCGGCGGAGCAGCTCGCCCTGGCCACGCAGCTACGGCCCGCGATGCAGCTGGTCCAGACCCTCCACCAACGCGACGATCTCACCCCCAAATCCCGGCACGGGGTCGAGCTCCTCGAGCTTCTGGTGATCACGATCTCGCTCGTCGTCCAGACCGGGCCTCTCCATCACGACCCCGAACAGCTGCGCCGGTTCACACCGCAGTACCGCGCGGTGCTACGCCGGATCCAGCGATTTATTGCCGACTTTCCCCGGCGACCCACGGTGACCGTCGACCTGGGGGTTGTCCCGCTCCTCTTCATCGTGGGCGACGGCTGCCAGGATTTCCGGCTGCGGTGGGAGGCGATGCAGGCGCTGCGCGACTGGCCGCATCAGGAGGGGCCATTTCACTCGGTCGCGGTAGCGGCGTTGCTGGAGGACCGGATGATTCGGGAGCTGAGGGCCTCCCTGCGGCGCCGCACCGCGGAGATACGGCTTTCCCAACCGGGGGGTGGTATGCTTCGCCCAGATGCTGACTGCGGCGATGAGCACGACGAGGAAGCCCGGCTGGAAGAGCAGCTGCGGGAGGAACTGGCGGCCATCACGGCGCCGACGGAGGGCGCGGGTTCCCGCTCCCCGCACACGGCCCGCAACCAGGAGGCGCATGTGGCCTGGTTCTGGCGGCAGGTTCGTCGTTCCAACGACCACTGGGGGTTGGCGGGGAAGGTGAGAAACCTGGAGTAATTCATTGCTGGGGAGTCATCGTACACTCCCTCTGTATCAGTGAGGGTCACTCTGCAAATACTGCATTCACTTTCTTATTCTGATAAACTTCTACTGCTTCAGGAAAGACAGATCGCCAAATTTCGCTTTCAACGGAATGCCAGTTAGCTTGTTGAGTGAAGTGTGCCAAGCACTTTTTAGTCCTATGTCTTTCCTGTTTGTGCATGTTACAACTGTTTATATGTGGTGAACGCTTTCATCGGGAGTCTTTTCCATCGACTGTATTCGCTGTAGGGAATGTTCATCGTGTCAGGAACCGGGTAAGTGTGGCTGGAGCATGACGTACTCATACGATTCCATACTTTGCAAAACCAAGCTTGGCTAAGCTTTGCTGGATGCGGGGGAAAGGGAAAAGGTTCCCGTTCAACTCGATAGCGGCAATACTCGGGGTTTGCACTGTTTGCTTGCGACTAGCGACGGGGTGACTACGGAATAGTGACGGGTGCTTTGATACCATTTTAGATTAGCGTGCACATGTGATCCGGGGGCGGGGCGGGTCGGGGCTCGTCACATTCCAGCTGACGCCGACATCCTTGTATCCCTCCCAGAGTCACCCCACCCTCTCCTCTACCTTTCTTGTTCAGATGGCGTCATTATCTGGTGTTACTCCAAATAGTCACCCTAATATTGCAGGCCGAAGGGTTGATCGAGTTGACACATCGCCTGATTGATCCCAAAAGCACATTGGTTCTGGATAAAGTCGTTTAGATCATAGCAAGCTCAACACGCACATCTAAACAAAGAAACGTCCTCGCCGGACCGGTCAGGCTTCGCCATGTCCACCAAGGAGAGAAAGCCGCACCACATCGAGATCTTAGAGGATGGCAACCATCGCCATCTCATCGAACCCGAGAAGCCCGCTGGTCTCTTCGAGAAGTTGTGCAACACATTCACCCATCACACCCCTCGCCAGACTCCGAGCGATCCAGCAATCTCACGATCCACAACTTCCGAGGGGGACGACAAGCCGGAACCATTCTCCCACCGGTATGGGAAATGCATCAAGATCCTGCACTACGGCTCGTCCACGTTTGTGGGCCTGTACGCCAAGAAAACACCGAGGCACTCGGGAAAAGAGAAACTGTACGCCGTCAAAGTCCGCCACCGTTCCCCCGGAAGACTCTTAGACGAGTACCGCCGCGCAGCGATGGCCATCTCCTCGGTCGTCCAGCATCCGAACGTCGTGCGCACCATAGAGCACTGCTACAATGAAAAAGGGGATCTGCACTCCGTCATGGAATACTGCGGCGGCGGCAGTCTGCAGACCCTCCTTCTGCGAACGGGGAAGCTCTCCGCCGTGGAGGCGGACTGCTTCTTCAAGCAGCTGCTGCGCGGGGTCTCGTTCCTCCATGGCGAGGGGATCGTGCACCGACGACTGCGGGCGGAGAATGTACTGCTGACTGTGAATGGGGCGGTGAAGGTGGCGCATTTCGATAGTGCCGAGTGGTTGCCGAAGGACTCGCGACCGTTGCCAAAAGCGCAGCCCCCGTTGGAGCAGGTGCCGTATACCGCGCCGGAGGTGCTGCGTGGTCACGAGCACGATCCCCGGGCCACCGATGTCTGGGCCGTGGGCTTGATCTATGCGTTTATGCGGCTGGGCATGCTCTTGTGGAAGGTGGCTAGCGACGAGGATCGGAATTTTCAGTGGTATTTGCGGACACGGGAGGATGTGGAAGGGTTTACTACTATTGAGGAGTTTGGAAGTGTAAGTTTTTGGGTCGGCCTTGAGCAACGGAAGGTTAGTTTGCTAAAGGATACCAGGATCGCTGCTGCAATGTGATCTATGCCATGCTCGATCCGAAGCCTGAACGCCGGATCACAGCATATGAGGCCCTTCATTCGGAATGGATTCATGAGGTTGTGCTCTGCGCTGTGGGGGAGGCGGGAGAGTGAATGCAGTGGCCATATACTGGAAGCCCACCAGTGGTCGGAAAGCTAGTTGCATGATGTTGTAGTCAACGCACGATGATAATGATAATGATTTATTCTCTGCAGCTTATTGCAAGTTTCAGTGTGGCTAGATGATTCGTACTTCCTTGGCCACTGGGGTGTTTGCTGGCTGGATATTCAAACATGGAAGCTAGAAAGCCAACCCGCTTTTTATATTCCCGGTACAGAACGTTTGGAAAAAAAAAAAAAAAAAAAAAAAAAAAAAAAAAACAGAAGCTTCCACGTCTGATTGCGCGGTAGAGCCGGTCTAACAGTGATATATCTAATGGAATTTGGGGATCAAGTAGACTTTTCGATTACCACAAATCAATTTGTAATACTTATAGCGATGGGGTTTCGCTTTAGTTGACTGATCAGCTTTCCCGGCTCCGGTCGGGTCGTCGCGCGAACAGCATTACTAGGTAAGTAGTCCCTCACCGATAGCCTGAATCCGGATCTTCAAGCTCTTCCTTTATTGTATCCGGGGTGAAGCAACTTCGTGTATTGAATCCTCGTGACTTGCGAAGAGAAATATTGTATAGACTGTACGAAATCGAGGATGAATGAACTCGTAGTTGTGTATGGTTCAATAAATGAATCCCAGAAACACCGCACTGTAAGGCATGTCAAAATCCACAACAGTAGAGGTAAATAGATTCGCTCTAATCATTTCATCGAGCCTTGAACGCACATTCACGCCAACCGTGAACCCACCGGACAAGCTCCGGGATGCGCCCCGTCAAAAACGTGAAGCATAGCACGACCACGGCGATGGGCACCGCGGTCGCCCAGTATACCCAAAAGCGTTCACTCCCCGGAGCATACCGGTCGGCCATGCTGAATATGCCCGTAACGTAGGAAAGCGGGATAAAGACCAGGGCGACGAGGCTAAGGCGCTTGACGTCCTCGGCCTGGGAGATGGACTTGCGGGAGTCGAGAAGCTGCACCAACGCAGTGTTGATGGGGTTAAGGATCTCGAGAGCGCGAGCATGCAGCTCGATCTGCTGCTCTAGGTGTTGGAGATCACCCACCAGCAGATGCTGCCAGGTTCCCGGCGGTGCAGGCGGGTGTCGCTCCCCCCAGTGTTCCACAAACCGCCGCATCATTCGGATCTTGTGCAGGCTCTGCTGACTCCGGCGCCGCCACCGGTGGAGTTCTAGCACGTCGGCCTGCTCAAAATGGCTTGCCCAGGGACGCGCCGCCTGGAGTGAGTACTCGTAGAACTTGACGTACCGGCCCATCACCAGGCCGTACAGCATCCACTCCGCCAGCACGATCTTGATCGGGTAGTAGACCAGCGACAGGATGTCAGGATCGTCTGCGTCCCAGTCCGGAGGCGGGACCTGGAGGAGCCGCAGCAGATCCTCTCGCATGTTTGGGTCTCGCGTGTCTGCCTTTGCGCTCCCAGAGGAGCGAAACGTGGAATAAGTGGGCAGGTCGCAGAAATCTTCGACATTGATCCGACGTGGGGCTTGGGGGATCCTAACCCTAAGGTCCTCGAACGGGGCGTCATTCCCAGGTTTTCGTGCGACAAGATCGGCTGTTGTGGGGTCCACGAGGATCAAGCCTGACCTGAGTCTTAGTGCTTGCAGACATATCTCTAAAGATTTTCGAAATAGGAAAAGAAAAAGAAAAAAGAAAAAAGAGAACAAGAAAAAGGTCAGGAAGACAGAAGAATGGGTGCGACGGGAATATTTACATATCCATATGCCGCCTGGCATTCGTTTCTTCAAAACCGAGCAGCAACTGCGCACGAGGCCGATCGCCCTTCCCGACAGACCGGGGAGACGTCGCACAATTCGGGGTATATTCGCAGGGAGACCAAGCTTGTACGGCAAGTGGGTCAGAATAGACTCAGCACCCAGGTCCAGAACTTTCTGATAGTGGAGATTGAAATATTCCTGCGATGCGATCCGAGATGGCGGCAAGGCCATCAAAGGCGGAGGGGGCCCGTCTTCGACAACCTGATAGGAGGACGCGATGTGACCACAAAAGAAAAAGGGATCGATGTCCCAGGCCGACCCCAGGGTCTCCACATCCTCGGGTCGGAGGTTCTCGATAATCGCGACGAGACCACTGGTCGCCTCAAGTTCCGATACTTTCTGAACAAGCTCAGTACACGTGATCTGGTGGAAGGGACCTGCGTCTGCCAGAACTCTTTCTGGGATGATCTTGATGTAACTGACTGTGCTACGAAAGAAAGCTGGGGAGGGGCGAAGGAGAAAATTAGACAGGGCCTCCAGACTTGGGTTACGAGCGGCCATGTGGGTTACATAGCCGCTGTACGAGGATGCCGTCAGACCCATCGTGGGTTCCACAGACGAGCCTCCATGACAAACGGGGACACCAGACATTGATAACTCCTGACCCCTCGCCGGTCCGGTCACGATTTTCCTTATCGGTCGAACATGAACAGCTCAAGGGCGAAAGCTAAGTCAGCCCCGTTACGTCAGACGTGCTGCAGCAGGCGCTGTGGCTGTTCGTTGGGCGTCGCGAATGGGGCTGTGCCTTGAGGCCTGGAGATACGCTACAACTGTGGCTGACTGCATTAGGTCAGTCACTAATTGATTAGTGTCATGCGGGTGTTGTTGCCCTGTCTTGGGAACTTATCTTGTAATTCTTCACTTTTATTCATCTCTTCCACTGTCTTGCCGGCCCTCTTATGAACTAATTTTGTCACTTCTTAATGCCTCGTCTGTTTTTGACAGGTCCTACAAGTATCTTAAAGTGCCCTTTTCTATTATGATCTGCCTGGGGCCACCTTTTGCATTTAGGGCTTTAGCCAGGTGCCATTGACAGGGATGATCTCAGATAATGATTCTTGCCACCCAACCACTCTTCTAGAATCCCACCGATGTATTTCTGAGCCACCCTCAGCCACACGCTAAATACCTGGGCTTCCCTTGCCCCTTTACGTGAGTCCATGTCAGCAAACCAAGTGCCCGCCGCAGCCGCCCAATGACCACTACTTGGGCACACCTCGACCAGAAGCAGGAAGATGGGTCACGCATTCCACCCCCCTTTAACCTTCATCTCCTGTTTGACTCTCAAAATAACTATGATCTGTTCCCTGCTCGGGTGCCTTAAGCTGTCCAACTACTCGCATCCCCGCCGCTCACTCACTTTTGCTCTTCTCCACACACAGGCGGGCGGGCGCGGACACCGTTTCTCCCTGTCGACACAGTGAAACTGTCGACGAATTGTGTACCTCCTTATCACCTCCCATTTGCCTGTGTCGTGTCGCATTCAGTACACACTGATCCTAAAACGGGCCTAGTCTGGATCTATCCGCTTTCAAGTGTAAATCCGACCGCAACTAAAAAATCACCTGTCGCCCGGTTTGTTGCTGCCATGGCGCTGTCTTTGCCTCCGAACGAGGCTCGCAACCAAGGCTCGCAGAATTGCGAAGACCAAGAGGATGGCTTTGAGGAAAGATTGAGTAACATGTACGATGCATTTCAGGCCAAGGTGGACACATTGATGCGTTACACCGATGAAGTTCTGGAAGTGTGTGCCGCCTCCCTCGCTGCGTCCAACATCCGTCACACACCAATCACGAAGCGGATCAAGTCTTGGGAGTCAGCCAAAGGCAGTATCCGCCGACAGCACCATGAGATGGTCTTATGGCGGCGTTTGCGCGCCGCCGTCGAAGCCAAGGGCCGTCGGTGGGAAGAATACTGTCGAGAGATAGGCCTGCAGACGCCACAGAACGAGATGATGGCTCTGCAGACGCCCGCCGACATGTTCGCCGCACTGCAGGACTTCGGCGGGTTGCGGGTCTCTCTTTACTTCCCGGGAGACGTGGAGCGGGTCGCTTCCATCTTACAAGATCGTGTCCAGGTCGTCAAAATGGCAAACAAGCGTCAAGGCTCCGGGGAGAGATCAAGGCGATTGCAAGAGCTCATTGACTACCTCCAGACCCCAGAGTCTGTGAACAATCATGTCCATCGGCCTGCTCAGGTCAATGACCCATTGCAACGAGGGTTTGCGAGGACCTTCTCGGGCTACAAAGCGACTCACTTTACTGTCAAGCTGCGCGAGGAGGATATACCCGACGATCGGAGATATGCATGGAAAGACGTTGTGGTCGAGATTCAGGTGGGAACGCTCGTGATGCATGTGTGGTCGGAGATCGAACATGACATGATCTATAAGCCGGTTGAGTCGCAGGGAGAAGGAATATCCGACGACGAGGAGCGTCTGCTGGATCTTATCAATGGCATTGTGTTGACCGGAGAGGCTGCGCTGCAGCAGTTGGAGGCCAGCACAGCCAAGCGGCTGAACCGGCGCGCCGCGAACAAAGACACAATGGCGAGCAGCTACTTCGAACTCGCCACATGGATCGAGAAAGACTGTCAGCTGCTGGGGATGCCGATCGGGGGTGGTGAGTGGCGGTTGTTAGACCGGCTCTATGCCATACTGAAGGCCATGGATAAGCACAAGCACTCCCAGGTGACGGAACTTCTCGAGGCGGTCGCGAGTCAGCACAGCCACACCCGCCAGACGCTACCAATGGCCATGCTCAGGGCACTATGCCGGAGGTCGCCATTGTACCGGCTCAAGTGGCCCACAATTGATGGCTCCACCGTCATGGCATTAGCTCAGAACGCCAGGCTTTGGGCAATTCGCCTCGTACACAGTCTGAATTGGGCTATATATCTCGGTGTGGGCGAGTCGTTCGTCAACATCGATGTCCAGCACCCGCCGCCTTCGCTTTTGTCCTTCCTTGATATATTACACCCAAACTCGCCACAATACACAAGCGCAGAAAGTGCAGAAATGATAGCGGAATTCTGTCGTGCCATCCTCGACTCCGCACATTGGCCTCTTTCCACATCGGACAAAGTCATGGACGCACTACACGTAGCGAGGATGCTGCCGAGAATGAACGCGATAGTGTGCATCGCTGGCTCTGTAGGTTCTCGCTACATCATGATTCCCGATGCGATTAGTCAGATGCTGCCACTCAGCGACTTATCCAGTCATGGAATCGAACGTCCTCTCGATGCGAGCGAGCTATACGGCGTCCTTGACTTCATAAATTTCTATTTGTCCCATGATGGCGACAAAGTTAACTTTAACATCCACCTCTGGGACCGCTTGACAGGACCGTCGGTCAATCCACCGAATAGAACCCCGGCACACAACCGCTTCTTTGTCCCCCAGCTAGCAAATCAACATAGCAAGTTAGGTCTCTGGCAGCTGGATGAATGCTCCACACAGCTGGAAGTGCAGCAACTGGATTTCAATGACTTGAGCCAAGCCAGCCGAGAGCTTCAACGACGCCGTTGTGATGCCATCCCCGGCCCCTCGGATGAAATCCTCCAGCTCGCATGCTGCATTTTCCCTCCGGACCGTCATGAGGGTGTGCGCAGAGCCTGGAGCATGGCGAGAGCGTTGCGGCCCGAAGGAAAGTCGTTTCATGGCAATTTCGCTCTGTCTCAATTACATTCTTCCCTCGGAGCTAAGGGAAAAGATCGTGCAACGCGGCTGAAAAATCAAGTAAGCAAACATATTCAGAAGGTATCTGCACGCCTCCGCTCTTCAAGTAACAAGACCTCCCCCAACGAGTTTCAGCTGTCTCTTGAATCACTTCGAATAGAGTCCGAGCGGCCCGAAAGCAGCATGCTAACACAGGGGTTGGATGGTCCTGAGCATGCCGAGACTTTCCCACCCCAGGCTGTCCCGGCTGGCTTTACACGGAGTAGTGTTGGGGAACATGAATATAGTGGACTCCAGGCTATGTAGAAGGAACGATATACACGCGGCGGTCAGGCGAGGAACTGTACAGAAAGATATACAGATCGGCCAAAAAAACAGATTTTTCCGCCGTGGGGACTCCAGCACCACATTGGAGACAATTTCTTCAGTCCCATATATTGGGAATCTTGCAGGATGTTCCCATTCATTCCCCACAGAACATTCTTTTCGATCATACATTCATGAGCACGCAGCGTCGTTGTTTGGCTTTCCTCTCGCGCCACTGATCCCTTGGTCCGCCTTGCCTCGTTAATGTCCAGGAGTACAGAAGCCGTGGTCCCGTTTGCGCCTGCTTCGGACCCCTCTGCACCTTAATTCGACCATCTTGACACGGGTGCTGTTAAATCTCTATGGGAGAGACAGTAAAGAGGGCAGGTGGAAGGCATAATTCATGAAGCGCTTGCGGATTACCCCACTGATTTCTAGAAAGTCTGTCGGGTACTTGGCTCTAAGTCCAAATTCGGCGGCACACTATGTATACATCTTCACTCTAGTTGGCCACCCTCCTGAATACTGATAATCGGTATTTGATAGTCTATATACACTTTTTTTACTACATATGTATTAGGTTAAAAGGTTCCTTTGTTCTCGTTTTTGGATCGGGTGTTGAGAAGGAGGTTATAGCCGAGTGCGTAATGGGCTACTGCTCAGAGCGTCTTAGGTGGTCAGTCCCTTGATATTCTTCGTGACGGAAGAACGACCCCGCGAAAACAGACATAGGTGCGACGGTAGTTCAGCAGCGCGGCCAAGATCAAAATGGCTCAGTTGAGATCCATCATCCCTTTTCAGCCCGGAGCATTATTTGTGGGAAATCTGCGATATTAGATGCAACTGCAGCAAATCCCCAGAATGTGGACAGTTACCCCTAAAAACCAATCCATCGTGATGTCCACGGACTGAATTCTGTTGGATCGCAGAGAGGCCCGCAGTTGCTCCGCGCTTCTCTTCTGTCGAAAGACCTGATTTGACGGTATCCCGGGCCGCGTATGACTCAGGGATAGGAGGCTCGTCTTTCGTAAACAGTGCTCTGAACACGCTTTAGATATGCTCGTCATGCACTACCCGGGACCAGCGCATTTCAGATCCTTGCTTATGGACGGCCAAGCCCTTGCATGCCTTCTGCTTCTTTGCCGATCCCGTCCTACTACGCGTGACCGATCGCACCCACATCTCGAGCGATCTCAATCAACCCATCCAACGCCTGCTCCTCCGCCATATCGAAGTACACCACCTGGTCTGCCGACAGACAGCAGACGTTGCTGTCATGCAACTGCCATGAGCCGCTGTCTTCCGCGCTGGGGGGCTCAGGAATGAATGCCTCGAACTTCGTCGGCTGACGCTGCTCGCCCGAGAACTTATCGGGCAACAGCCACCCATTGAACCACAGGGGTCTTCCATCAGTGCCCAAGTGCAGCAGCTGCGGGGCACACACAGTATACCTCAAGTCATGCTCCTGACCCTCTGCCGTGGTGATGTTGTCGCGGTTCACCTGGGGCTTGCCCATGACCGCCGCCGCGCCCTCATAGAACGCGTACTCGGTATCCCCGACCAGCTCCCATCCCAACCAGAAGGTCTCCTTATCCCCTACACAAGACAAAGCATCTCTCGTCAGCAAACATGCCCCATGAAAAAACACAAGCAAACCAACTCACCATAAACCATATCATAAACTCCCACCAACCCCCTACTCTCATCGCCATCGCGATCCGGCCCGTTCATACGGGTGACCATCAACAAAGCCACAAAATGGCGCCACTTGTCGACAACGATCACCCCGGACTCCTGCATATGGATGCTCTGGCCGGTCCACATCCGACTCTGGCGGACGCGCGGGGACACCGGCGCGGGGAGGACCCGGCGCAGCCACGCCCGCTTCTCGTTTCCGGGCATGAACAGCCGGTCCTTGAAGAACAACGCGCCCGTGGATTGGTACAGCAGGTCGTCAAACAGCGCCGCCGGGTCCGCCAGGAAGAGCGCGTCCGCGTCGATGAAGATCGCCTCCCGGAAGCTGGACAGCAGGATCGCGAACGGCTTCGCGGCCCAGCCGCGGAGCGTCCAGCCGGCGTCGTCGACCATGACACTCAGGTCCCGGGTGACGACGGAGCCGGGCAGGGCTTCGAGCTCGTCGCGGATCTCCTCGTCGAGGTCCTCGTCGCCCAGGTAGAGGATCTCGATCGGGAGGGTGCAGCCGTGGGCGCGGAGGGCGCGGATCGAGGTCGCGAGGTAGGGCGCTTGGTCGTTGCCGGCTGTGAAGACCAGGCCGCGGCCTCCGTCGTGGAACTGTGCGTGCAGGGTCATGTGGTCCGCGGAGTAGGGGGTGATCCATGGGAAGAGGCGTTTCGCTAGTTGGGTTAGGAAGCTGCGCGATGTTTCGTAGGCGTGGATCGCGCTGGCGGGGGTGAGGTCGAGGTCCGCGGAGATTTCTGGGTGGTCGCGCAGGACCCGCACGATGTCGTCGCGGATGAGCATCTGGTTTGTCTCGGTGGGGACCAGGTGGATGGCTTCCCAGGCGCGGAAGAGGGCGTCGAAGGCGCGCGTTCGGAACCCCAGGTCGCGTAGTCTCTCTTCCCCGGTCGCTGTTAACGGGCTGGTGAGGGTGTGAGCGTGGGGTTCATCCGGGAGTGCAGCGAAGAGGTTTGCGAGGTGGTGAGTGAGGTTGTGGTTGTCTGGGGCTGCTTGAGGGTGCGCGGTGGGTGCCGGGGGTACCGGGGGTACGGTTGGCAGAGGGTCTAGCAGACCGACCGGCTGTTGTAATGGAGCTTTCTCAGGGATGGCATGGCTGGGTTCCAGTCTTTTCTGGATGGACTGCGCGTCCTGCTCCACGGGGTGGAATTGTCGTGTGCGCAGAGTGGCCTTGCCGCAATAGATAATCAGCACGACGAGTATTAGGGCTCGGGAGACAATTGCGCCTCGTCGCCGGTATTGGCGGAAATGCGACAAGGGGAACATTGCACCAAGGTGGGTGGTTAAGTGATGGGTTTGGTTGAGACGCAGTCGGTCAGTGCGACAACTGATCTTATAAGTGGGAGCATGATCATCGGGATGAACGAAAGAGGGGCGATCTGACAGGACACAGACTCCTATTTAGACCAAGCCACGGCCGAGTGGGGAAGGATTGTTTTTAGCCCCCTCATTTTGATGCAGGGCTGCGGCGGCAGAATAGCCGTGCTGAAAGAGTAACGGGGCCGTACGGACTCGGAGGTACACTTGCCATCTGGCCAGTTGACTCCCTCCCCCCCCTGACATCCCCCTGATCGTACCTGATCATCAGTATGCGTCTGTAGCTGAAGCGGGAGCATAATGAGCAGTCATGATGAGGCGATGCGGCCCACTTATTTTATAAGTTGAGGAGTCCGACCGTATAGCCCATGGACCCACACAGGCTACACTGGGGGCGATGAGTGCAAGTTAGCATGAACGACGAGCCCTAATCACGAGATCGAGATCGACGACGGGAAAACAGAGGCAAAGTTGCCGCTCGCAAGGGGTCTTCTACTGGTCCTATTCCCGGTAGGCTTCCTGCACCTATATACAAAGAACTCATCACCGGCGTACGAGCGGGAACTCATTTCCTTATTTACGCCCCCAGAAACGTCTGTCGCGCAGTAAGCACGGCGAAAGGGCTGTGCTGTTGGATCTTTGGCCCCGGAGGGCTAGCTTCTTGGCGAGTCATTGTGCTGCGAAAAATACCGGCCGCTTCAACTCGACCTGTCATCATACTCGAGTCGTTTAGCCCCTAAGTCGCGGTACTCCGAGTGCATCCTATCCTCTGCACGGCTGTAGTGCGAGCTTATTCATATTTTTCCGTAGGACTCGGTGTCTGATAGTGGACAATGTCTCGATGGCAACCGACCGTGGCTGTTACATGCTGGACAACTTGATAGTTCGGCAATCGTCATATACCGTAAATTACCACTATCTCATCCAGCATCTGCCGAGTTCTTTGTGTATTGTACTGTACTGCTCCTCGGATCCCTCTCTCCCACCGCAACCATGTCAGAAAACGAACCTAGAAAGAGACTTTGATGTGTAAAACTATAACAATTCACTCTTGAACAATGATATACATACCATCTTCTAAGACAAAGCTTAAATGTCCCTGGAGCTAGATAGTAGATCAATTAGCGGGTATTCATACGAGAATTGGCAAACCGGAATGTAGATATTGTGCGGGCCAAGTCTAGCAAAAGATATAATTCGATAGAGGTATGCATTTATTCTCCCAAACCACACTAGGAGCGACCAGAAGTCTTGATTAAGGCCGGCCCAGTGACCGCGGTGATAATGGAGAGTTTCCCTACTCGGAAGAAGGTTTCTCGACACATGCATCCGGTTGATCTTCCATGCCTATCTCAGCCTTAAGCTGGACTATCCGTATTCCGATTCTGGAACCGAAACAGTTTTCTGCGCCGAGTTGCCGATTGAGCCTTCGGCTCGTCCTGACTGTGCTGTGACACTACATCTTCATTTCCCTCGTTCCCAGTCTCGGAACCGTCACGAAGCTGCCGGTTATCCGGCTCAGGGGCGATGATGCCCTGCCCAATTTGTTGTTTCCAAGCCTCGGCGGAAAATCTAGCAACTCGTCTTTCATGCCCACTAATCCGGGACAGGAAATTCAGAATGTCATTGATGTAGAAGGCAATCGAAATGAAGAAAAGGGCGACCGGTACGGTAAAAGCCACTGAGTTTCAGTTCGCGTTAGTCGCTGAGGTAATTCTCCATAACCGAGAATATGGCCTCTGGTGTTCAGGAGATATGCGACTTACTTAGCCATTTTACCACATATGACAGGTCGAGACTGTCCGAGCTCTCGGCTTTGGAGAACTGCATGATGGGCAATGCAAAGAAAGAGGCCATGAATGAGGCAGGTAACTGCATCCGTTAAGCCGGATTTCTAAAACACAAAAGACTTCGAACTCACAAAGAGAATGGTGACTACAGTAAAGACTGTAATGGTGTTCCCCTGCATTCCGGTGGATTTGGCCTCCCAGAGAGTCGCGTGGCGCTGCCGCAGGTCCATCAAGGCATTCAGCTAAGAGTGAGTCCGTTAGTTGGCGATATAATACTTCCAAGGTGTAGCCCTCATCCTTACCGAGTTTACTGTCGCTTGTCCCTCGTTCTGCATGGACCGAACTTTGTCAAGGTAGCGTTCGACCGACTCCCGTACATCATCCCAGACTCGAGGATCTTGAGACTTTTGTGCGCATAAGAAAGGAGCTCTGATGGCCGCAATGACTTTCAGTTGATCTTCCATAACTACCCTTATCATCCGGAGTTCGTCGAGAATATCCTTAATCTCTCGCAGAAGGTCGGACTCAGTGTCTATATCCATAAGATTCTGCTGACTGGATACCCGTAGCATCTTGACGAAGCGCTGGTAGCAGGCAACCTCTCCGTCAGCCTACGAGGACAAGTCAGTGGACAATCGGACATCTATGGAAAGAAAGGCGACCAACTATCCGGCTGATTGAATTGCTGAACATATCCAAAAACCTAAAACCATCATCCACGTTTTTCATCGGATCAAAAAATGCCCCGGCGCATTCTTTGACAATGCCCGGGATCAGCCATAGTGGTCCTTTCCCGCCTTCTTTCTTCTTGACATCTGGAGAGATTGGATGCAGGATGTTTTCCAGTATATCAGTCATGTCGAACCGGTCTGGGTCATCAGGATTGCATTCGCGTCTTTGTGGAAAGCATGTAATCAAAGTGTCTGGAGAGTGCGTTAGTACAGTCAAAGGGTACTGTCCACAATCATAACAGGGTCCACTTACTCCCTGAGCACCAGAGCCACAACTGATCTACCATGATGACGATGGGTTCCTTTCTCCCTTCCTTTCTCCCATAACGTGCTACAACTTGATCTTTGTTGCGCGTAGATGTGTTGTCTAACGTATAGTAGAACGATTGATCAAGCGTTCTGCGGATATGAAGAGGATGCTTGACATTCTGCCTACTCGTGTACGAGTCAAAAAGACGCATATCCCGATCTGACGCGCAGGCTTCCTCCCTGTAGGCCTGTAGGGCCTTTTGGAGCCGCTCCTGTGCAGGCACTTTATTTGCTTTTGAACTTTCCACGGTGGTCAGAAACTGCCGGAGCTCCTGACCGAGAGCTGCAATTTTAGGATCACTGGACGGGATCTCCGCAAATGTGTTGAGGATGTCATTATTCTCTGCAGATAGCTGCGTCACAAGGGAAGGAATTCTGTCCGCCTCTGATTCCAGCAGAAATTTGCAGAGGCTGAAGGCCTCCAATCGCCGTTGCTTTCTCTGGGTCTCCCAGTGGAGGTAGGGCATCTGTGCGAGTAGAGAAGCTTAGTTTTCCACGACTATCTTCTCAATGCCGGTCTGGATTTATCTGACTGACGATTATCACAAAGTCATCTGTTTCATCTATTTTTTCGCAACCAGGCCTCATGAACGAGATATGAGACCTTTCAGAGCCACGTATCTGACGGCTTGTCCACAGCTCGTGGCGCAGCATCTTGTCCCGTTTCTGCTGCCCTAATAATTGCAAGATAAGGATCTGTTTGATGTCAGAGCTGTCATTTCACAAGGTTGGGCCAATTCAACGTTGTCAAGTACCTCTGCCCACTTCATCTGCAGGGCTGTCAGCTACCGCGTGGCGATAGGTTCTTGAGAGAAGACTTACATTATTGGCGGGAAGATGGATCCAAGTAAATGGCGACCGAGTCTGGTCCACGCCATTTTCTTTCAAAAGTTCGGGGATGGTAACCTCACTCCGAAGCAAATCTCGCCCGTCGATGTGATTTACGGTTGCTTCATAAAGCCGATCAACTGGTTCCATCTCGGAATCCAGACAGGTTGCATTGTCGAGGACTGCGAAGGCTTCCACCTTGAGGACCCGCACGATGGTCTTAGTAGCCGGATGCAACGGATTTTCATCTTCCGCCAGTCTCAGCGCCATCTGTAGAGGTGTTAAGCTCTCACTTTGCACCCGCCAGTCGGCCCCATGCCCTAACAATTTCTTCACGATAACAGGAAGCCGTTTTTTGACTGCTCGATGAAGAGCGGGAATCCTACCCTGCGTATTGTCATTCAGATGTGTCTCCCAAGCAGCATAGAGCTCACGTCGCATCCATGATGCATAGTCTAGAGGAAAAATCCCCGGCTGCCTTAGCCTCCACCCCTTGTTATCCTCGTGGTCTTTATCTAATCTCAGTACTAGCCTGTCACGGAAAGACAGTAAAAGGTTAACGATGTTCACATGCCCCTTCTGGACAGCGATGTCCAGCGCGCTCATGCCGTCTTCACTTTCGCGACAGGCAAAGTAGAGACAACGGGTGCCAGTCAGGTGCTTCTTCCGTGAGCTCTGCAACAAGACCTCTAACTGTGTCTCGACAGTACGATTGATCACTAGGCCCACAACCTCTTCACTTCCGTAGAAAGCAGCCCAATGGAGAATCGTCTGAGCGCTCTCGGTCTTGACCTCGAGACTTTGGTACCTTTTCAGATATTCCGACATGTTGTATCGTGCAAGAACATGCTGCAACGTGACCGAGGGCCCGTAGGTCTCGATCCGTTGCAAGCAGTTTTGCAGATGACCCCAGACGGCAAGAAGCGTGCAGCCATCTTGGGATGTCTCCTCGAGATTTTGGAGGTCATCAGAATGTTGAGCTTCCCGAGCATGCTTGAACAAATAGCGAACGGTATACTCGAGCAATGGATACCCCTTGAAGATCTGATCGAAGCTCACCTGGGCGCTTCTAGGTTTGGGCTCCTGAAATAACCTCCCACCGACAAAGGGCGGGAGTGAGTCCTTCCACTGATCACGGTAGTCGGGAAGAAATTCCTTTAAGCATTTGATCCCCGCTTGGACAAAGCGGCCGTGGTCCCCAGCAACAAAGTCGGCGTGGGTTAAATGCAGTGTTTCGGTGAAGAGAGCACCCGCTGCGGGTGATGCTAAGAACACCTTCAATGCTGGTTGGACAAAGGACACTATAACTCTTGGCTTTCCAGGCTCAATGGCGTTCGTTGTATCCGGTAAAAGGGTGAGTAAGCCCAGAGAGTCCGCCACTAATGCGGACCGCACATCCGAATCAGTCATATCACAGGGCATGTTGCATACACAGTAGAGATCCTGAGGACTCAGCAACCTTTGCGCCGTCAGCACACATTGCATCATATCCATTGCCCTTGCCCCGTGGGGGTTTCTGGATGTCAACAGATCTCGCAACAGTTTCAACCACATCTCTTCAAGCGGTCTGGGAAGCACTTCAAGACACTCATCTAATTTCTGAAACGGCACGTTATTTTTATTTTCCTCCAAGTGGCGTAGATAGATCGACGCAGCGGCAAAGCTTGTACCCGCCTCTTCAAGGATCTTGCTCACTGCTCTTTCGATCGAGTCATTCGACTCCACTACTCCTTGGCGAAACGTTGATTCCAAGGAATAACGAACCCACGACTGGATGTCCTGTTGATTGAAGGCATCGATCCGAACTTGAAACTGGGTGGGAAACGTTGAGGCTGCCGCTTCCACAATAGGATAATCCCGTTTCGAGTAGCAAACATGTAATGCAATATCAGTAGAACAAGCGTGGTCTACCAATCGACCGAGAAACGAAACCAAGCCCCCACTGACATCGAGCTCAAGCGCGGTCAGATCATCGAGAAACATAAATATCGACTTCTCCTGACCCAGATTGATTAGGGACTGGAGGAGAGCATCCTGCAAGTCCTCAATACTCATGTCAAGTTGGCCCGCAGAAGTCGTGTGAACCCAGTGTGTGAGCCCCTCTTCTGGGATTGCTTGGACTAGTAGAGCCTGCAATATCTGAGATAAATCTGGGATCTGCAGAGAATCATAGAAGAGTCTGATAATAAGAGGCTGGGGTGGCAGATTCACTTCTGACCGTAACCCCCAAGGATTCATCGCTAGCGAGGCGAGTAGACACGACTTCCCGGACCCAAACGACCCCGTAACGCACAGTACGCTTTGTCTCTGCCGGATCCAGTTTCGGAATTCCTTGGTGTGGTAGATCCAACGACATGTTCCTTTAGCTGCAATGCTGTTGTACTTTTCCACGGATCCTCCGAAGGGGAAGCGGCTGCCTTCCCTTAGGGCCGCTCTCAAGCGCTCCCGCTCAGCCACTACTGATCTGTCAGTATACCTGTCACCAATCGCTACAGCGACTTGCGAGTATGGGAAATGCATGCCTTGTTCACATGCTCCTAGAGCCTCTGCCACGTCGTCGACTCCACTCGGATCTACCATTATCACAGAGTCGAGCTTAAATCTCCTTGCGTGTAACTTATTATTCGGGCACCGCAGACCGTCAAAGGGCGATGGGAAGCTTCGAAGATCGCTTATATACCCCCACCAAATCTCCCACGCTATCACTTGTCGCATGTCGGTAGGATTGCGGGCGCTAAGATGCGTCCTCCTATAGGACGCCTTTTCATTTGGAATCCAATTCTACCTAATCTGACTCGCGCCACGTCAACAACGAATCTCCCGAGACACTAATGCAAGCATCGTGCCTCTCGCTCCTCCGTTTTGCTGGCCGGTACCGCCGTGGGTGGCTTGATTTAGAAAAAGGTCCAATCCGCTTATGGTCCATTTTGGTCTCCTATGTAAATGGACTACCGCATCGCTCATCGATTGCAATCCTTACACCCTCGACAGACTTCTACAAAGAGCAAAGAGCAAAAAGCAATGACCAGACTGGGGCTCGATCCCAGGACCTTATCGGTGTTAACGATACGTGATAACCAACTACACCATCCGGCCAATTGATGACTAACACTCAGAGCTCGAGTGTTCTTGATCTTGAGAGATGGCACATATCCATTCATCCCTCTAATCACGATCTCATTTCCCCCCATCATCCATCGAAATCTCATGCGCTACGAACCCCGCATGACAACACCCTGATTCTGACCTTCCCATTTATCATAAAGGTCAGTCGGGAGCATATTGGGACGCTCCGCGCGCGATATCACGAGCTCCTCGCGACGCGAATCGTAACCCAGCGTCGCCTTCTGGCCACTTCTGGGCACCGAGGCGATAATCCACTTCAGTAAGGCGACCAGCCGCTTCAGATCGACCTGATGGTTCTTCTCCCATTCTTTAAGCTCCCGTCCAACGTGTCTCGGCCAACACTCCCTGAACAAGCCCTTCTTATCGTAAGAGCCACAAACCAACAGCGAGGTCTGGGACACCCACATCTGGGGCAGAACTTTGTCCATCTCCACTTTTCTTCCGGGGGCCGAGGTTTTGATCTCGAGGATGGAGTCCAGCGGAATAATCAGGCCTTTTGCGCAAACCCTCAATGATGAGTGCCGGGGGATCGGAATTGGAGAGTCGGAGATATTCAACGAGACCAGCATCGTGGACAGATCGTGGCCTCCTCTCTGCTCCACGTAGCCATCAGCCTCGTATCGGACTATACAAGACAATTCTTCCAAGTCGTAGGACGTGATCCGGTAGTGACTGGTGCTGCCTGCGACACAACTGGTGGTGGTCGCTTTCTCAAACTCCTGACCGTATCCACGGAACCGCGTGCGAGGTATACGCTCCCGGGTCGACGCCTCCTCGCAGCAGAGAAGGGCGGTCTTGCCCTGTCGCTCAATGTGGATCGTAAGGGTAGCAAGCGCCCTCTTGTCGAGATTCGGGTTGATGACCGATAATAGCTTGCGGATGGTGCTGCGGTCGGTCACAAGGTCAACGCATCGAATATCCAGATCTGGCTGTAGGAGGTACAGCGCGCGGAAAAGGGGCTCCATTGGGCTGGCTGGATGGCGCGCCGCGTTCTCTGAATGACCGTCCTCCGCGGGGTCCTTGGGGACCTTGATCCCATATTGACCAGGTCGCCAGGGGGGTGTCCAGCGCTTGGGACACCCGGGAACGGCGATGGTAGGCTCGGGTGCTTCGATCCAGTTGTAGGATGCCAGGTGATGGACATTGCTGATGGTCGCTGCGGCTTGGCTAGTGGGTTTCAGGTCACTTAAGGGCAACGTGGAAATAATGATGGCTTGCATAGTAGAGGTGTGAGTCTCGCAGAAATGTGGCATGTGGGTTGAATGAAGAATGAACTGGATTGTGGCTAAGGTGGTGGCAGTTATAGCCAAAAAGGCGCGCAAAAAACGACAAGGCCAGTGCCGGTCTATGTGGCTAGACACATGTCATCCTTTTGAGTGAGCTTTTCTCAGGCTCCCAACTTGAAGAAGAGGGGGATTCATCCTGTCTTCTGACCTACTCATTGTCCCGCTGTTTGCCTATGAGCAAACGGTGATGCCACGCGGCGGCGTACATTTGACATAGCAGCTGAGTGTGTATCACCTCATACCGTCACAGTGACCTTCCACAAAGGACGATGGGCCCAGAACCACCGCTCGGACTTAATCACTATTATGCTGCATCATACATGTCCAGCCGGCATTATCCGCCCAACAATTTTCCTCCCAGAGAGAAAATCCTCGACCAGCATTGGGAAATATATACCCACAAGCCCAGTAGGGTAATCCACTTCATCCTGTAGGTTTAAAAACAACAAGGCCTAAGGGACTAAATGTTCCGGAGAAATACCCTCCTCATGGATTCATCGCAATAGCTTTGTCGGTCGAAGGCAAGTGTGAGGGACAAACAGATATCGACCCTTACAGAGGATGTGTTGCGATTTTGTTTTCAGAGTTAGCTAACTCTCCCATAATGAATGGTAGAATAACAACCATTAGTGGATACATTCAAGCACATACGACCACAGGGTGTGGAAAACAGGGCTTCCCGTCCGCTCAGCCGTACTTAAGCCACACGCCGGGAGGTTAGTAGTTGGGTGGGTGACCACCAGCGAATCCCTTCTGTTGTATGTTTTTTGGGTCTTCTTATTTATTGCCAGTATCAGTGTCCCGACATGAACTTCTCCACCCATCCATCTGTTAAGGACTAGCAGCCAGGCTGTCAGTATACCGTTGCTGAAATGGCTCCTAGCCAACATAGAACGAAGACGGGTCACACCTACTCCGTCCGTGACTTAGGAAGTCACGCTATTTTTCAGGTAGTGGGAGTATTACCTTTTTTTTTTTCCAACGTAGGGCCCTGGAGTGTCAGCCGAGGGATGTCTGAAAGCATCATGGATAACTAAGCCGCGCGCCGGACATCCAGGATTGACGTGCTGTCATGTCCATGCACGGCTTTGGGACTTCCGAACGGGCCGCGCCTTCCTAGTCTGCTTCAGGCTAGGCCAGGGGTAACGTTAGCCCACCAGGTACCGTGCATCGTCTACAACCCTGAGACCCTGAGACCCTGAGGGTAAGATCGGCATCCGCTCTTTCTGCTCCCCCCTCTCGATCAATTCCCTTCTACTCACTCCGTCCAGACCCCAGACCCCAGACCCACAAATTCACCCGCCCAAATGGCAGCACGAGTATCGCGAAGACTATGGCAGCTGAGTCGTCGACACCATGGCAGGCTGCCTATGCCAAAACAACGATCCAGGCTTCTCCCTTTCGCCCGCTTACACCCGGAATCGGGAGCGATCGTCGGACTGTCAAACGTGGCTCGACCATATGCCACACATACCGATTTCGAGCCACCAGTCCAGAGGAAAAGCTCCAACGTGGATGCCACCGCATTGCGTTCATCCGGGCCCACACAGCCGCACTGGGCAAGCCAAGACTCACCCATTGGTACGTACTGTACTGCACGGCGGCCTTATCTTCACTCCCTCTGCATCAATCTTGCATGGAGACATCCGAGGTAACAGATAAATCTATCACCAGTTGACCGGTTCCACGAGCCCCAATTCATCGCCAACTTCGTCGCGTTTGCCGTGGACGGCCACCTCCCCAACGGCACGACCACCAATCTCCCACTCCTACAACCCATGGAAGCTCGGCTCCTGGAAGAGCCGACCGCGGCGTGGGCTCCAGTCGATACGCCCGGTCCGCCCCCTAGTGTGACCTGCGCGATAGGCAAGGTCCTGGGTCACTGCGGCAGCCACCAAGATCCCTCCCGCCTCTGCCTCGTGGGCAAAAACATCCACCTGATGAAGGCCCGCCTCCGTGACGGGCTGGTCCCGCTCTCCGGGGCCCAGTGGCAGGAACAAGACCTCGACAACCCCGCAAATCTGGAGCGTGCCTGCGAGCATCTGACCGCCGTGGGAGTCGTCTTCGAGTACCTGCGAATCAAACAGGTGAGCACGAATCTTCGCGACCAGTTTAACTTGATTTCCGACGAGCTGGGCGAGGTGCAGTGGGCCCTGAACGCGCGGCGGCGGGCGAGGCCGGATCAATTGGCGGAGCTTCCAGACACCCTCGATCTCCGCGCTCTGTGGGCGGAATACGTGTGCGCCGTGTATGAGGTCATGACCCGCACCGCGCACGCATGGGTGGTGGGCCACCTGGCAAGGTTGACGGAGCGGATGGTGGCTGAATTCTGCGACACGGCGGCTGTTGATCAGACAGACCTTCTGGCTCGGCTGACGAAGTTCGAACGGCGGTGGCGCCTCCTCGCTGATATCACGTATCTCGCTGATGTCGGGATCTGGATGCCCCTGGAGGGGTATAAGGGGTACCGAGTGCCCACTGGCATAGTGGCGGGGTTGCATCATCCGCAACTACGGGACATGGAGGAAGCGTATGCGCAACGGCTCCCTGAGGTGCTCGAGGCACGGCTGCACGCGGCGCCTGACTTAGAGATCCCGCTGGCCAGCGAGATGAGCGAGATAAGTGAAGACGAGAAACTTTCGAGGGCCCTCGCAGGCATACGGAGAATTAGATCATTGGAGACGGAGGCGCGGGATCAACTTCGCTTGGAAATGCGCGGTTCGTTGTCGCCCCCGCTGACGGAGCTGCCTCCGGCTCCGTGGATCCATAGGGTCCTCCGAAAATGTGTGAGAACAATCTCCGATTCACTAGAAAATGCCGGGGCGCAGACCGTTGGGTTCGCCGTTTACCGCGCTGCATGTCATGACATCTCCGACGAGGAGTGGGGGTTGGTCAGAGCAAAGGTGGAAGAGCATGTGGCCACGTGGGGCGACCTTGAGCCGGGCGCGGAGGAGGTGAAGCCCCTCCTGAAGCTCGAGTGGTTCGATTGCAGGGAATTGGGTATCGATCCTAAAGATACCGAGGCCGTGCGAAGGTTCGTCTCAATGTCCACTATATTCCCTATCTACTTTTTTTTTTTTTTTTTTCATCATGCGGGAACCCCACTAACCCCAGCCATGAGCATCACGCAGCCACTTCCGCAATCTCCGCACGCAACACCCTCTGCTAAACCAATCGAGCTTTCTCATGCTTGACCCCTGGAGTGCTAGCTCATACATGCAAAAAGACCAAGACAAACTCCCCAGGGACTTCCGCCCTCATATCCTCGCCATCGATGCGGACTTCACGCCGTCATCCGTCCCCGACGAGAGAAAGGCAAAGTCGCCTGGCTACACCGGGCAGATGCGGATCCTTGGGAACCTGGTCTGGAGTGAACTCTATGCGCTGTCTGTGATGCAGCCGACAGAGTTGATAGACCTGTGGTTACTGGCGATGGAGCACCCGCAGAAGGTGTACACTGGGGCTGTGGTGCCAAGTCAGATACAAGAGTGGCGGGAGCAGAATGTGCTTCAGGACGCGATGATTGACTCGTATGAAAGGCTTTTGCAAAAGAAGGATCCCAAGGCTGCGCAGGCAGTGAGGGAGATGAAGGAAGGGAAGTATGGCTTTTGAGAGGCAAGAGAAAAGCAGTAGGATGGCGGCTTTCGCATGGCTAGAGGTGAACACCCTCCTCGTTTTTGTAGCCGGCGGAGAAGATTGATGATATGTACAACTGCACCCCCAAGACTGCGTCTGCCGATTTGTATCAGTCACTGTCGGCGTTCGTAAGGAATCCAGCCCACGTGATTCGAGGCGATGTACCAAGCGTGTTGCCCACCTTGAGAACCCAGACCATCCAACTACCAATAATGTAAAGAAATATCTAGAATAGCCGACCCCTAAGACCTGAAATTGTATACAGGAGTGACAGTCTTGCTGTTTAGTAGAAAGAGGGAATCGCAATAGAATTATAAGTAGAATTGTTCTTATGACAGTCGACTATAATACTTCGATGGTCCCGGGGAAAAGTCAAACAAATTTGATAAGGTAAAGCAGGTTGGGAAATCAATCATGACAGCCCTGGAAAGCCTCATTAGGTAGTACTGTCTTCGCTCATCAAAGCTGCTTATCCATCAACGGTATACCCTTCATTGCCCTCCAAGGCGTCTTCTTCTTTACAGGCGCTTCATGCAGCATCTCCCGGATCCCGACATGATCCTTCAAGTCCCAATTACTCATTCGTGGAGGACTACCAAATAGAAGCCGACGTGCATCTCTAGAGACCACCTTTTATAGAAGAGAATATGAGACTTTCCGCCTGGGTCGGGTCTTCGTCTTTTTTTCTCTCCCGTCTGCATTTCTTCACACGTACCATCCTGCTATCATCATCAGCAGTTGTCGTTTACCTCGTTTTACCTGGGCTCATGGGATCTCGTTACAATATTCGAAGCCAGAAAGTAAGAAGGAAGCAGAGAGATGGAAATATTGTCAACAGAACGAAAGTGACGAACCGCACTACACATCAGCTTGCCTTGCTGATTGAACAGGACATGTTCTCCTTGACATGCAATCAAGATAGAATGGAGCATTGCTCCTGACCTGACCTTCATGAAGACCCCGCCCGTTTCTCTCAGTAACTAGTACACTCCTCAACAATCTCCTCGACAGCCTCTCTCCACCTCATCAACAACGCATACACATCCTCCTCAGCGTGCATGGCCCGACTGTACAAGATACTCAAATCCATCACGCCGTCCCGGGCACCGCAGTTGAAGTCCAGCACCGACGGCCGGATGTTCCGGGGATCCTCCATGGACGTCTCCACCGCCAGCAGACGGACCGCGTCAAAAGGCCCCCCCGTGTTGCCGGTGTGATACGCGCCGGCGTAGTTGAACATGAGGACGGGCGCATCGGCCGCGCCCGGCGGATCGGTCGAGACGGCAAAGTCGGCGTCCTGAGAAGCCGTGCGCCGCGTCGCCTTGGTGCCCGACACCAGAGCAGGGATAACACCGGTCTGGTCGCGGCTGCTGCTGCGCCCACTGCTGCTGTCGCTGTCGCTGTCGCTGCCACTGGGGGTGTGGCTGCCGCGCGTGCCGTCGCTGTCACTGCCGTCGCTGTCGGTCGCTCCGCTGGGAGGGATGGCGAAGACCGCGTGGTAGAGATATGTGAACCATCCCACGGTTCGCGACAGGTCGAGCGCCTCGTTCTGGAGCTCGCGGCCGTGCGATTCGAGCGTCAGCTCGACCCGGCGGATCTGGCGCCAGCGGTAGAGGGCGAGGGCCAGTCCCGCGAGGAGGAGCTCGACCGGCTCGGTGCCGTGCATCTTGTTGGCATCCGTCAGGCAGAGCTGGGTCAGATCCGCGGCGAGACTCGTTTCGACGATTGCAACAGTGGCTTGGAGGTTCTGGTGGCGCCGCGAGGCAAACCCGGGTACGATGCGATGGTTCTCATGCGGTGACTCTGGACACTGGGCAGTATCCACGGCCCGGGGGAGAGCCGACTTCTGCCTCTCGCGGACATGCAGAGACCAGCGACGAAATGAATCGCCTTCGGGCAAGATCGATCCGCCAGCGAGGATTTGTTCGAGGTCGTCGAAGATGATCTGCCATGAGACAATGTCGACGGCGAGATGGTGGACAATGATGAGGCAGTAGGTTGCGGATGGAGTCTCGATCCATGCCAAGGCAGAAACGGGTCCCTTGGTAATGTCCAGCGAAGCCTGCGCTTGTGGGATGATCGATTCCATCGCTTCCTCTGAGGGCACGGAGTGACGGGTCACGGCATAATCCCGGGACGATGAATGGGTGGGAATGTATAGCCGGGGCGGCGCCAGAGAGGAGTTGCATCGAATGCGCAGAGAAGGATGAATCTCGGTGATGCGTTGCCACGCTTCCACCGTGGCGGTGAAAGTTACCGAGCCGGCCATTCGGAGCAGGTGAGCCTGATTGTTCCAGTTGGGATTGACCTTCTGCTGATCGATGTACCAGTCCATGATCGGAATCGGATGGATGTTACCCCAGCTGGTGAGTTTGGTGTCTGAAACCATGGTCACCGGAGACTTGTACCTGGCGTTGGCGGCAAGCGCGGTGACTGTCGGATGCGCGTAGACGTGGTTGACAATGAGGGTGAACCCCGATCGTCTTAGAATCGAGCAAAGACGAATGGCAGAGATGGAGGTGCCGCCCATGGCAAAGAAGTTACTGTTCGCGAAGATATCCCGGGCTTTCAAGACCTGACGCATCGCGTCGGCAATCAGGAACTCTTGCTCGGTCTCCAGCGGCAGATTTGCTCCTTGCTCATGGGCTTCGACACTGTACGACAACAGCTGGGTATCACTTAGCTCGGCTACAAGAGCAGTGGCCTGCTTTCTGTCCGTCTTCCCGTTTACATTCATGGCCAGGAATGAGACGGGAATACACAAGCTTGGGACAGCGTAGCGGGGGAGGGTGGAGAGGAGCTGAGTGTGAACTTCCGAGACAGTGGCCTGGAAGTCCGTAGCATCGAGAGCTTGCATGTCAGTCTGTCTCACGGCAGACCCACGTCCACTGGGTTCGAATAGAAGTGCTAGATGGCTTGTGTTGCCGCGGGTGACAACCATAGCAAGCGCATTATGCATCGCAGGATGTGAGAGAGCAGTGTTGGAAATCTCCTCGAGCTCGACGCGCTGGCCATGGATTTTGGTCTGCGTATCCATGCGGCCCAGGTAGGTGATCGATTGATCGTGATTTCTGATAGCGTAATCGCCTAGCACTTGTCAGCGAAATGCAAACCTGGAATATAGAAGGGGTACATACCGGTTAGGTAAACACGTCCCAAGAGAGGGTGATCCACGAACGCACGGTTTTCTTCCGGGCGATTGAGATAGCCACGAGAAAGCTGAACTCCTCCGATGGCCAACTGTCCGATTGTTCCAACCGGACACAACCCGAGCTCTTCAGTGACGATAAACGCCGTGTTTCCCGTGGTCGGTGTTCCGATATTGTTGGGCTCCAAGTCGCGACGCACCCGCGACACAAGGCTGTAGATACAGGTCTCGGTGGGTCCGAAAGCATTGAGGACAGTGACTCGGTCGGCCCAGACATCACGGACCTTGGTTGTCATTGATTCACCACTACTGGACAAAACCTTCAAGGCCGGCGCTTCCTCGGGGGTGAGAAGGCTCATCATCGTTGGTGATATCAAGATATGGGTGATTTTCATCCGGGACAAGATAGAGTGGAAGTTGGAAAGGAGGAACACTTTACCCCCCAGGCACAGAGTCGCACCGGTTGTCAAGGATGCGAAGACATCCATGATCGAGATATCAAAAGTCCATGGAACAAATTGCAAGAAGCGGCTGTCCCGCCCACACTCATACAAAGCACGAAAGGCCAGCGTCGCGTTGAGCAGAGGGAGATGCTCAATTTGAACCCCCTTGGGCTTGCCGGTAGATCCGCTCGTATACAAAATGTAGGCCAGATCGCTTGGTTGAAGGTTGTCAGCGACAACAGTAGGCGCTTCATTAGTGGACATAGCCGAGGGGAGATTGTACAGGGGAACCCGATGAGCGGTGGCCTTGTGTAGCTCCTGCAAGACCGTGTTCTGATCGCTATTGAGGGCCTGTGTCGTCAAGATCACTTGGGGCTGACAGTCCTCCACGATCGTGACGAGTCGAGCGACAGGAAGGCTCACTTCAAGAGGAACCCATGCCATTCCGCAATTGAGAACAGCTAGAATGGAGGCAATGCGATCAATCCCGGCATCCATGAAGACACCGACCTTGTTGTCGACTCCCTCTCTGAAAGAGATCAATCCGGCGGAAATATGCTCCACCTTGTTCCAAAGCTCCCGGTATGTCACTGTTTCTTTACCCTCGAAATCGCAGGCGATCTGGTCGGGAAACTGCGCAGCTTGATCACGCACGAGCTGGTGGACAAATTTGGGAGCGGCTCTCTCTTGATAGACCGCGTCAATTGTTCGCTGTTGGGTTTCCACCAGTTCTTTCTCTCCCGGCGTGAGAATATCCAAGTTACCAATCAAAATTTCATCGCCTGAGGACTGGCTGATCGCATGAAGCAGGCTCTCAAAATGCTCGCACAGTATATCGACCGACTTCCTCTGGATCCTACTCGTGTCGTACTCCACATTAATACTGACGTTCCAAAGCGCCTTCTGCTCACCGAGGGTCACAGAAAAGGTGACGGGGAACTTGGACTGTCCGGAAGTCTCGCTGTCTGTCTCTCGAAGCAGGTTGTGTGCGTCAATGAACCCATCAAAGACATCCTTAGAGGCCTCATGGTAGACAAACATCAGAGGCAAATCATGTGTGCCAATCTTGGCAGCGTCTAGGATTTGGTCGTAGGGAAGATATGACTTTTGCAACACCCGGAACAAATTGGTAGACATCGACTTGAGGAATGGGCCAAGTGGGCAATCCCCCGACAGTTGCGCACGCACCGGGACAGTGTTGATGAAGCACCCATACATGTCGGTGGGAACTTGGTCGGCTCTTTGCGAGGCAGGGATTGTTACTGTGGCATCGGCAAGGTTCCATACCCGTCGCAGCAGGATCATGTATAGGGAGAGGAAGGCAGAAAAGTTGGTCAACCCCTGCTTGCGGACCCAACTGAGGCTCTCTTGGGGCAAGGTAAAGTCGTAATGGCACATGGCACGCTGCGGCTTGCCCGATCCAACATGGAAGGGCGGAATGTTCACCGGAATGAATTCCGACAGATACTCCTGCCAGAAGCTTTTTGACTCAGCTTGCATGTCTGAATCTTGGAGGAGCTTCTGTTCTTGCTCCGCAAAGTCAGCATACTGCGGTCCCCGCCTGGTTATTACCACCGGTGTTGCGTCAACCCGACCTGCCCGTCGAGCGACCTCGTGCACAAGTTGTCGCATGGACTGCTCGTCGATGATGATGTGGTGGAAGTTGAGAAATAGAAAGCTAGAATCTTCCGGGAGCAGGAAGAGAATCACACGGCCCACTGGCCCCTCTTCCAGATCAAACACGGCTGCAGCATCCTTGATACACATATCCCGCATCAGGTGCATTGCATCATCCCCATCCAAGGAGGCAAGATCACATCGCCGGACCTCTACCTGAGAGGTAGTATGAAGTTTCTGTCGCAATGCGTCGCCGCCAGAGACAAACGTGGTACGGAAAATCGCATGCTCGTTTAGAATAGACCCGATGGCCGATTCAACTGCTTCTGGGAGTAGGCCGTCAAGCTTATAAAACGAGGGCACATTGTAGGTGGCGTCAGCCAGAAGGGCTTGGGCACAGTAAAACCGGGTCTGAATCGAGCTGGCCGGCACAAGGGCTGTAGATCCACGATCGAACCTGGACACCGCTGGCAATTCTAGACGTATCGGTGATTGCTGACTCGCATCGGGGACCTCTATCCCAGCAGCTAAACCTTCCAAGGTTGGGACCTCAGCAACATGGCGGAGGGTCAAACGACACTGGGGGAGATGTTTACGAATTTCCGACAGGAACCTCATCACCAAGAACGAGTCCATGCCGAGTTCGAAGACATTTCGCTCCATTCCCACTGCGCGCAATCCAAGGGTGCGGCAGCAGGAGTCGTGGAGTACGTGTTCCACCGGCGTAACGGGGGGCTTGCCTGACTCGTCCTCGGGAGTCTCCTGGTGGGTGATGAGGGATCGCAGGAGTCGGTGGTCTGCCTTACCACTTTGCCGCAGGGGAACCTTATTGACCTGGATCCAGATAGATGGGATCATGGCCGATGACGCCTTGGCCTTCATAGACTCTCTGAGAGCCTTGAGTCGGACGTGCTCATTGGGATTGAGCGTTTCAGCGATGAGCTCCGAGACCGGCCGTTCGGGCTCATCCGCCCAAACCACAAATGCGACCAGCTTCTCCTTATCCTTCATAACCAACGCGCGCCGCACAAAGTCACTCTCCTCGATCATCGAGTTGATGCCGCTCAGCTCCAGCCGTTGACCGCGAATTTTGACTTGGTCGTCTCCACGACCGCAGTGGATAATGTGACCCTCGGAGTCGTAGTAGGCCACGTCGCCGGAGTTCCAGAGTCTACCATATTTAGGATGATTGATGAAGACGCGGGCAGTGAGTTCCGGCTTGTTGAGATAGGCCTTGAACAGCTGGGAACCACCGAGCCAAATGGTGCCAATGGCATGTCGGGGGCAGAGCTTGCCGAAGGCATCGAAAATAAAGGCCACCACCGAGGCGAACGGGTGACCAATGGACCGGATATTGCTTGTCGGAGTGACGGGTCCGAAGTAGCTAAAAACTTGTTCAGCAGTTTGAGCATCAGAAGGCGCAGTTCCACTTACGATCCAACGGTATTTTCGGCCGGGCCACAGGCATTGATCAGCCGGGTTGACGACTTGGTCCAATCCGCGCGTACCTTTTCATTCTGCGGCTCCCCTGCAGTGACCAGGACGCGGAAGCAGCCAACAAAGGGTTCAAGTAGCGAGATAACAGTTGGAGTAAGGTCTGCGGCGGTGGGACGGAGAGCGCGGAAGACATTGTGCAGATCAGACAGAAGCAGCTGCCGGGGAGCCGTACACAGCGTTCCCCCCTCGACAAAGGTGTGGAAAAGATCCTCCATGCTGGCATCAAACACGGGGCTTGCAAACTGAAAGGTGCGATCTGAAGCCGTACCCTGGAACAAGTGGGCAGCAGCCTCTCGGAAATAAGTCACAGCGGAAGAATGAGGAATCATGACACCCTTGGGAGCCCCGGTCGTGCCCGATGTCCACAGAATGTAAGAGATCGTGTCCGGAGAGGCTCCACAAACGATGGGAGCCGTCTCTTCGACAGAGAAGTCAACCGAATGAATCTGCAGAGTTGGACAGGGCAGGTCTTCAGGGGTCCCTATGTCGGCAATTACCACCTTGGCTGAACATTCGGTGACGATGCCCGTCACCCTGTCGGCTGGCCATGTTCCATCCTGAGCCATCGGGGTAAAGGTTGCACCGGTCTTCAACACCGCCAACACTGATATCACGTAGATAGTTCCCTGGTCCACGAAAATGGGGACAATATCACCCACCTGGACGCCGTACTCTGCTTGCAACAGCCTCGCGAGAGTGGCAGCCTGTTAAAGTTAGCTTAAATGGCTGGGAATTACCATGGGAAAGCTTTACCTTGCTATCCAGCTCCTGATATGTTGTCAAAGTGTGTCGCTCACCATCCCAATGATCTACAGCAATGGAATCAGGCTGTCTAGCAGCAGTCTGTTCGAAAAGTTCGTGGAGCAAAACATCGCGACACGGTGGTTTGACGGTAGAGAAGTTGGCAAATGCCTCCATCATATCCCGCTGCTCAGGGTTGCAGAGGTCAATGTCCTTCAACGGAGTGTCGCACAGCAAAAATGCGCGTTGTAATAGCTGGGCATAACCCATTGCAATCTCTTGCATGTAAGAGGCCTCGAACTTGGAGCGATCATACTGGAAATCCAGAACAGTGCCATCTTTGCTGCTGGTGAGAGTCAATTGCAAGTCAAATGCCACCGGATGTGAATTGAAAGTGTCCCTAGTGATGTCCACAATATTGTTGGTAGCAACGGCAGCACCTTGCTCTTGGGCAACAAAGATGACCGAGTGCTCGCTGACCGTGGTCTTGAGCTGAGCGAGGACATCTTCGAATGGAACGACGACTGTATCCATTGCAAAGTTGACGGATGCAGCGGTCTGTTCGAGGAACTGTCGCAACGTTTTCGCGCCCTCACGGACCGAGCGGACGAGGGCTGTATTTACCATATTGCCAAAGACGTCACCACTTGATGCCAATGCTCCACGCATCGATACCGGAATGAGGACTCCCAGCTCTTGCGTCGAAGTGTACCTGCACCGGAGATTAGCAGCTACCAATACATCACTGATATCAAACGTACCGATGGAGAAGGAGTTGGAAGAGACCCAGTAAAGCAGAAAACCACGAGATGCCATCTCTCGAGCAAGTTTGTTTGAATTGTTCAAACTGAGATGATGGCACAAAGTTAACGATATTGGCAGACCCTCGAGCAGCAGCCTCCACGGGTGGGGCGGGCCAATTCGTGGTATCGAAAGGAGGGACATCATCCAAATGTTTCAGCAGGTCTGCCATGGACTTGTCGTAGAGTGGACTGCCAGGACCGTATTGGGACACCAGACCTGCGTACTTGACAGTTGATCCGAATTTGTGTGCCGAGGACCGGTTCACATAAACATCCAGAATGGTCTCTAGCATCTGCTGTGTTGTCCATTCGTCCACCAGGATGTGGTGGATGTTGTAAAAGATTGCGATGTTCTCCGCGCCACGATCAAATACAATGAACAACGCCATGGGGCCATTCTCCAGGTCCCAGCATCGTTGCGCATATTGGCGACTCGTCTTCTTGATTTCTGTGAGATCCTCCATTGCGACAAGCTCCACGGGAACTGCTGACTCGGACTTAAGCGTCTGTTGCAGACTGCTTTCGTCACTGTTCCACGTGAACGTCAGCCGGAAGGCATCGATGTGGTGGACGACATAGCGTATGGCCTCGGCCATTCGAATGGCAGAGACATCTTTCAGAGTCAGCAGACTGCAGACGTTGTAGGTTTCATCCTGGAGTCGTTGCTGGGCAAGCCACATCCGACGCTGGGTCGAGAGTGCCTCGACCTGATCATCATGATGCAGAGGTGCACTTTTGGGCAAGGCGGGGATTGGTGATGCGGAGTCCAGTCGAGCTGCCAGACGTCGAGCGTTTCCAGCCGAGTTGAGTTCGGAGAATGATAAATCTCGATTAAAATGATGCGACACGATGGCACGAAGCTCCATTAGGGGCAGAGAGCTGAGACCGATTGAGGTAAACGATGCTTCTGCATCGATGACTTGAGTGCCCAGCAAATCACTGATTACCTTCAGAATATAGGCTTCAGCCTCCGTCTGCGCTTCCTGCTCGCGGGAACAGCCGGCCGTGGATGCGTCTTCCATCTTAGACTTCACTAGTTGAGCCAGCTGTCTTCGATCTACCTTCCCGCTGGTGTTGAGAGGCACTGTGCCATGGAGGAAGTTGGTCGGAATAAGCTGGGCTGGCAATCTTGCCTCGCAGAACAATCTCCAGGTGGTATCGCTCAATACTACCTCTGCCGATTCCTCTTGCTGGACGACTGCTATCAATTGATTCCGCCAAACCGCCACCCCAGCGCTCAACGCACCTGGTGCAGTGATTAGGACATTCTCCACTTCCTGCACTTCGATTCTCTGCCCAGATATCTTCACTTGACCATCCTTTCGCCCGAGTATGCGGATATTCATGTCGGGAGTATACACTCCCAGGTCACCTGTACAGTAAAGTGAGAGGTTTTGGTCCAGCCCGGGCATCATCGTCATCGCTTGCACAGTAAGATCAGGCTCTCCAACATATCCATCGAACAGTTGCTTGCCTGCGATGCAAATTTCACCGACCTGGCCGACACGAGGAACAAGCCCATGTTGATCCCGGAGCAACACGAAGTTACCAGGAATGATTTGTTGGATGGTGGACATGTCGCCATGGTTGACAATTTGGGTAGCAGACACCTGCACTGCGGCCTCAGTGGGACCGTAGCCGTCGAAAAGTCGTAGGCGAGCGGCCCATGTTTCACGAAGGCTGGTGGAAAGCTTCTCACCACCAGACACAAGTGTCTGGACAGTGATGCAGCGGTCGGGGTCAAGGAATCGCATCACGCTGGGTGTCAAGTGTAGAGAAGTAATCGAGAATCGGGTCACGACCTCATTCAGATCCGATCTCAAGTCATCCTCAGACGCAAAACACAGTGTAGCGCCTGTGGACAAGCATCCATAGATGTCAATCACAGAAGCATCGAAGATGTAGTTGGCAAACAGCAACATTCGTGTGCCGGCTCCAGTGTTGTAAATACGAGCGGTCTCTCGAACAGCATTAGATACAGCACCGTGAGACAGAATGCAGCCTTTAGGCTCTCCGGTCGTTCCGGAGGTGAAAAGAACATAACATGTATCATTGGGACGCACCCCGGGTAGGGCAGGGTTGCCTGTGGATGCTGCACCATTCTTCGTGAGTGTCTCAATGAAGGCTGCCTTTAGACCCATCGCCTGGATGTGCTGGACCGTTTCAGGACAAAGAATGTCTCGATCAAGCACGATTATCCGTCCTTGGACCTTTGATATCAGTCTCTGCAAACGGAGCACGGGTGCCTTAGGGTCCAATGGGCAATATGCCGCACCGGCCTTTAGGATACCCAGCATAGCAACGATCATATGGGGACATCTAGAGAAGACAATTGGCACCACATCACCTGGACGGACATTCTCGCGGATAAGATTGAATGCAACTTTCTCCGACCTCTCGTCTAGCTCATGGAAGGAAATCGATTCCGTCAAAGAATGAAGGGCGGTATTCCTTCCATGCTGGACAACACTCTTTTTGAAGAGAGCATTTAATGTATCCCCTGTCGCATGCTCCCGAAGATACCTTCTGTGGGCATCGTACAAAGACTTCACTTGTTCAAACTCGTGATAGTCCGTCGCCATTCCCAAACTCTCAAGCTTCTGCTCGCCATCAGATAACTGAATGACTTCAGAAAGCAGGGAGGCAAACTGGGACAGCCAAGACTCCGCCTCTGCAACACGCAGGAGATCATTGATCCATTTGAATACAATCTGTGTGCCTTGCAAGGTATGCTCAACAATGACCATGAACGGGAATTCGGAGAATTCACGCCCGTCGATCTCCGACAACGTAAGACTCTCATCGAATTGCTGCACGTGGTGGGTATCGAAATTCTCGTAAACAAGCACCGTATCGAATGGACTTTTTGACCCTTGGGCCTTAGAAAATATCTGGGAGAGAGCGACATGCTCGTGGGGAATGGCGGAAGCAAAGTCTTGGGCCAAATGCTGAAGAAGAGAAGACATCGTTGCATGTTCGTCAAGGTGAACACGGACGGGGAGAGTGTTGATAAACAGGCCAACCATCTCATCGATGCCCTCCACCGCAGCATTTCGGCCGCTGGTAGTGAGTCCGAAGGCAAGGTCGGATCGACCAGTCACCCGGGCAAGAAATATGGCAGTCACAGCCTCGAGAACGATGGCCCCGGTGACCCTGTGCGCTTTGGCGCAATCGGAAATCTGTTCCGGTGTAATACTGACAATCAGCCTTTTGGTCTTCATGGCCGATTCACCTGAGGCTTGGAGGCCTTGCAGTGCATGTGGGCGAACTTCAAACGGTTCGAAGCCATCAAGATAGGATTTCCAGTAATCCAAAGAGGATCCTGGATCGCGTGCCAGATCCATGGCTAGAAATTGAGCGGGGGAGGGACGAGCACATAGGCTACCGACGCCATAGGCCTCCGCTAGATCCTTCCACATAATACCCAGGGACCATCCATCATTGATCGCGTGATGGATAGTGAGGACCAGGTGATGGGTCTCTGGGGAAGATTGGAAAACAGTTAGGCGATGGAAAAGATCTCCAAATGTGAAGCCTCGGTGGCGATCAGCTTCCAACCACTCTTCGAATTGGCTCCCCGAGGGGAGATCTAATACATGAGGATGGAAATTGCTGTAGTCTGTCAACGGCTTCACAATCAGAGCAAAATACTCGACGGTATTAGCGCTGTACACAGGAATGAAGGTGGTTCGCAAACTGGGGTGGGCCTCCTGTAATAATCGCCAGGCATTGCGCAGTCTCTGGAACTCCAAAGTCCCGTTCAGCGTCAGCATCACCTGCACAACGTAGCGACCATTCTGGGAGCTAGATTGCAAGAGCATGGCTTTCTGAATCTCGCGGATGGGCCAGACACCCTCCATGTGGGCCTCTTGCCAGGTGGTATTTGCTATCGCCTGTTGAATGTCTCGCTTTAGATCCGCCGACAGATCTCGAGATGCAAGAAGCTTATAACCCGTGAAGTTATCCTGTGGGACATCAACTTTTGATTCGGGCTCTGTGCTTTGCTCCTGCACGCTCTCCAGGGCTGCGAGCAACGTTGACAGCGAGCTGGTCCGGTAGAGCTGGCCAACAGTACATCCTTGGATTCCTCCAGCCCTGGCCCGCGAGCAAAAGCGAATGGCGGAGATGCTATCTCCACCCGAGTGGAAGAATGATTCTTGAAGAGAGACTTGATTGTCGGCAAGGCCCAACGTCTGTTGCCAAGCGCTGCGAAGTGCTTTTCCAATGGCATGAGAGTCGAATGATTCCAGTGCTGTCTCCCAGCTATTATCATCAGGGTCTGCACTGGTTTTAAGAGTCGCGTATTGTCGGACAGTGTCGAGGTCAGAAGCGGCGGTCTCCTCGAACCATCTCTGTAGCAGCTTTCGATCGACTTTACCTGTGTTGCCTTGGGGGATCCACGAAATTGGAACCCAATATCGTGGAATCATCACATCATGTAATCTGTTCTCCAGTTGGGAGCGGAGGTGCAGAAGGAAAGTGGTTGTATCGGGGGATATCTTCAATGCCCAGTGCGTGGATCTCGATGCCGGCGCGCATGAAGGATGATGCACAAACGCCACAAGCGTCTTGTCGGGCTGACCAGCAATCACAGCAATACACTTCCCTCCAGGAGGCAAGACCGCATCGGCAGTAGCTTCGACATCGCTCAGATCAAACCGAATACCATGAAGCTTCACTTGATCGTCCTCGCGACCGATGAGATGCACGTTTCCATTCTCGTCATAGTACGCCAAGTCACCGCTGTTGTAGATTCGCCCCACACGAGAGTCCTGCGAGAATTTGGAGTTTGCCGATTGAGGCGCCAGGTATCCTGTGCTCAGTTGCCCTAGTTTACCATCCAAATATGAGCCAATGTGCAAATACCCAACAGCCCCAGGCAAGACAGGGTGTTTGTTTGCGTCGAGAATCATGGCGCGCACTGGTGGAGTCATTCGGCCGATATTGCGCATCATGCCCTCGGGATCATCGCTGGGCGTGAAACGATGGATGAATCCAATGATGGTACATTCCGCAGGACAGTATATGTTATACACCTCCACCTTGTCCATCCACATCTTGGTCACTTCCCTCACCGGAGGCTCTCCTCCGAGGGACAGAGACTGGAGAGAAGGCAACGCGGAAGGCCCAGAGAGCGTGGCAACTACACTCGGGGTAGCTTCCATATGGGTGACTGCTAATGCCTGTAATGTAACCTCAAGATCGGTCACAAAGCTCTCGGAGGGGGCAAGGCAGAGAGTTCCTCCGGAGAGAAGAGGGCTGAGCATACTTGAGATGCTGACATCGAAAACAACGTTGCTCAGGAGTGGCATTCTTGTACCCGGTCCATGGTGGAAATAGTCAATCAGACCCATCAAGCATGCGGCTGCGGAGCTGTGTGGGATCGAGAAGCACTTGGGATTACCGGTTGATCCGGAGGTAAAGCAAAGCCACGCTCCCGAGGAGACCGGAATTGCTGGCTGAATGGTCTCCGCCGACTCGGTTGCCCAGCTCGTCTCCTCCAACCGCAAAATCGCGATATTGGCGGGCCTCGGGATACGATTGACAGCGGAGTAACTCCCGGAGTCAGTGATAATGAGCGATGCGTTGCTTATAGACACTTTGCTCTCGTTCAGGATACTTTTGTGAGTCGGGTCGATCATAAGAAACGTAGCCCCTGATAGCAGGACCGCGAGGACGCTGATTACCAGCTTTGGGGACTTATCCATGGCAATGACTACAACTTGATCAGAGATGCCGTAAGTTCTCGTAATGAACCGAGAAAGCATAGCTGAACGAGCATACAGCTGCTCATAAGTGAGCTTCTCCCCGGTCAAGTCTTCAATAGCCAAATGCCTGGGATATCTCTCCACGACCTCATGGAACAAATCCACTAATGTGAGCCCATTACTTTCAATCCACGCACGGCGGATTTGTTCGGGTATTATTGGAGCCACAGTCCAACTATCGAGTGTTCGTGCATCCTTCGGCGAGATTGGATTCATCTGTATCAGGGGTGCCTCGAGGCCAGATTGAACGACATCTTGGAGTAACGATGCAAAGCCACGGCCAAGGGCCTGGATGAAAGATGCACGGAAGGCATCAAATCGATGTTGCAGGATTAGACGAGGGGGGCTGTAGTTTGGATCGATGTGAACAATCAGAGGGAAGTCGGCACCCTTGGTAGGGAGCTGGATGTAATCCGCCGATTCCAGAAACGAACTGGCATCAGAGGCCTTTTCGGAATTTGCTCGAAGATCATGAAGCACGAACATCACATTTAGCTGGAGGCTGGAACGGCCGGTTGGTCTCTTTGCTGCTAGATTGGTGACCACCTCTTCGTAGGGTACGGAGTGCGAGATACAGGAGAGGAATGTCTCCTGTGTCCGGGCCAAAAGAGTCCTGTAAGTGTCGGTTGGTGCAACCGTAGATGGAATCAGAACAGTGTTCAGACAGAAACCCACAACGTCGATGAATTCAGCGCTGACGCCGCGCTCAGTCGCTGGGACCGCCAACAAAAATTCGTTCTTGCGACTCACGCGCGCCATGAGGAGTTGAAACAAGGCAAGCCATCCCACGAACGCGGTGGATCCAGCACAAATCTGTTCCTGAAAACTCCGGAAGATGTCAGAGTCGAGATCCTGCATGATCAACTGGCTCTTGTCCCGTTCTTCGACCGACAAGGAAGGGACATGTGGAGGCAAGGGAGCGAGGTCTTCGGGGCGCAGTGAAGCCATTTCATCGCCGATTCGTTCCTCCCACCAGTGGAGGTGATTGTTGTATCCTTGCTGTAGCAAAGTGGAGCGCTGCCACTTGGCAAACTCGCTGTATTGCACTGCTGGGGATGAGTGTGGGTCCAGAGATTGCTCGGATGAATAGATATCCTCAATCTCTCTCGTGAGAATATGGAATGACCATTCATCCATAGCGATGTGGTGGATGTTAAAGTGGACAATCCACTGCTGGGACCCCAGCTCATAGACTGTGACTCTCAGGGCTGATTCTTGGCTCAGGTTAAATAGAACTTCCGCGTCCGTTGCGATGCGGTCCATAGAGCTCTCGAGCACGGACTTCTTTTGTTGCACGCTGATTGTCTCCAAATCCTTGAAGCTGACCACTGTCCACTGTGGTGGAAGATCAGCGACCGGCCACACTCTTTGCCTCACAAGGGGCAATTGGTGGGCGCCCGCCTCCTGGCCATCAGAATCAACTTCATGATATGTCGAATGAAGAACGTCATGCCGGGCATAGACTTGAAACACAGCCCGGCGCAGGCGCTCCATGTCCAGGTCCATAGAGGGAAGGCGAAGGACGAAATTGCAGTTGTATGCACTATTGGCAAGCAATTTGTCGGCTGCGAATATCCGGTCCTGAGATGGAGACGTGATCGCCTCATCATTGTGAATAGATTTACCTTTCTTTGGAGGTTGAGTGGAGAGATCTGTCGTTTTCGTTTCTGCCTGCTCATCGACCATTCTTGCAACCTGCTTTACAGTCGGGCTTTGAAGGAAGTTGTGTAGAGAAAGAGACACAGCGAACTCGAGGTAGATGTGCTTCAACACAGCCATGGCATCAAGTGAAGAAAGTCCCATTGAGAGTAAATTGCTCCGAGCAGATCGCACAGGGCGGTTCAGCTGCTCACTGATCATCTTGGCTATTATCTGCTCTGTGGCAGTGTTTCCGGCCATGGCATCTTGCTCAAGGATACCACTGGCTGACTGTAGGTGAGACTCGAGCAAAAGGTCGAGACGCTTCTGATCAATCTTTTCGCTTGCATTCAGGGGAATTGCACTTACCGGGATAATATCGGGAATCATGTACGAAGGCAGCGTGGCACGACAGGCTCCCGAGAGACGGTCGATAAATTCCTGGCCGTCAGTGAGCAGCTCACAAGAATCGGACGGATAGCAGAAATCAGATGACTCAGACACGAAGGAATGAAGTCGAATCTGCCCCCCTGGATCCTTCCTCCACCTTGTGACTGCTTTGGCAGCGATAGTAGCCAACGCATGGTCAATCTCCTGCAACTCGACGCGTTGCCCATTGATCTTGACCTATACACAACAGTTGTTAGCCAGTTCTCGTTCCCAGAAAATATTCTTTCTCAGTCCTACCTGAGTATCAATTCTGCCCAAGAGCTTTAGATATCCATCTTCGGTCACTATACCGACATCTCCTGTGCCAAATAGATCGGGAAGACCTGGGCCCTGCGCACGGAATTTCGATCGCGTCATGATTTCACTCCCAAGGTATCCCAGGAAGACGGTCTTTCCGGTACAATAGATCTCACCAGACTCCCCTGGATCGGCAGGTTGCCCATCCTCTCGTAGAACAATGATCTTTGAGAATGGAGTAGCCTTGCCGATGATACTCGCCGAATCGCCCGGTAGCAGCCGCGAGCCGACTATGGAGGAGGCTTCACAGGGCCCTGATGTGACAGGTATGTTAGCATCGCGATCTATCTTCTCTGACGCGCCATACGCACCATAAAGATTGAAGAGAACTGCGGAAGATGCCCACGTGTCGATTATCTCCTGAGTGATCGCTTCTCCACTGGATAGCATGTACCGAATCCCAGGAACATCCTCGGGGCGCAGCATTGACAACATGCTTGGAGTGAGATGGATCATATTCGCTTCCATGTGATTGATCCAGAAGGCCAACTGGGAAAGAAGCTTGTCTTTCGTGACCAAGCACAAAGTCGCGGCATTGAAAAGCCCACAGAATATGTCCAGCATATGCACATCGAACGATGGGCCGGCAAATTGAAGGATTCGAGAATTGGGGGTGATGTCCTGCTCGCAGCTCAAGTAGCGAATGGGCTCGATGATATTGCGGTTCGAGAGCTTCACGCCTTTGGGCTCACCCGTACTTCCCGAGGTGAAAAGAATAATCGCCAGATCGTCCGGCTCACGGGTGGCAATAGGTTGACTACTCTCTTCCACGGCATGCCCTTCATCATCGGCCAGACATTGCTCGGCATTGAAATATGTCCCATCAATCAGTTGGGGGTCGGAATATCGTTGAAGAAAGTCTTGATTCGCCAAGATGACAGGCTTTTGCAGTCGCTTCAACAAGCCATCCAGTCGGCTTTGAGGGATGGTTGGGTCCAAGGGCACGTAAACGGCTCCAAGCCATTGAACTGTGGCGATACTGACAATTTGCGCAATCGACCGAGGTAAACACACCACGACTGAGGTCCCAGGAGGTGCTTGAGGTCGAAGCCTCCGGGCAAGTCTCTGCACCTTGCCTCGCAATTGCTCGTAGGTGATTTGTTCTTCGTGCTCCCAGTCAATGGCTACACCGCCCAAATTTGACTCAAAGGCATCTGAGAGAATGGACGCCACAGTGTCCTCAGACTCTAGAGTGGGTGGTTGAGGGAACATGGTCAAGTTGTTATTGTGTTACAAATATAGTGAAGTAGGTGATACAAAGAGAAAAAGGGAAACAAGTCAACTGACTCGGAGAAGGGATATGACTCTGAGGATAAGAAGAGAGAAATGTTTAACGATCAGGAGATCTTTCGAACATTGAAGGTCTCCAATTCTTCATATACTGTCTCAAGCCCTAGGCTAATCTACAAGGAACAACGAGATGGTATCGTCCAGAGCATTCCCCACGCCGGTCCCGGACAGGAACTCCTGGTCCTCGTCCATGATTGCCAATTCTGAAGAGTCATATCTTTCAGCACAAGACTTATCAACAATTATCGTCTTCTATACTCAATACTAGCGGCAACCACGGCCTCGGAGTTTGCAGGATGTTGAGTATTGGGGAAGGGCGGGTCCAGCATGGGGCCAAATTATGGCTTCAAGCCTACAAGATCCTTCGATATCTGGTTGCAAGACTAGTGGCGGTCATGCTTCATCCTAATCGAGACCATCCCTATCTTCCACTTCCCCTCATTACTAGACGGAACTTGTGGTATTCATTCCGATACCGCGGAGCGTGGTATGATCATTTCGTGGCCGAGGCAGGGACCTATATCCTCTGCGCCGTCTCCAGGTTGCCCAAACCTTTCATTTCCCTTCCACTGCCGGACGTGACTCCTCTTTCCTATCGGTGATTTTCCCCTGTCAGCTACTTATTTCCACATTCCCTTCATCATGTTCTCTACAAGACTACCCTCTATTCCCAAGAGAGTTGGGTCTCGCTTTATGACGTCCTCTACTGAGACCATTACGTCTTCTGCGTCCCCTTTGCCAGTCATCTATAATGATGCCTACCGCGACTTCAAGCCTGTGCAGACAAAGATGCCTTCGCGCAAGTCGCAGTGGAAGACGACCGAGGCTGCTTCTCTTAGCCGCCAGAGCTTCCTCGATGTTCTCTTGGGCAACACCCCGCTCATCTCCGAACGTGGCTTTGTCTCGCAAGAAACATCGGAGCGCTTCGAGGCCGTCTTGACAAAGAAACTGATTCCCTACTCACACATTGCTGGTCCTGAGGTTCAGAAAGTGGGTCTGGCGCAGTTTGAATTCCAGGCGCAATCGGCGGAGGACTTCCAACACCGATCTGATGGTATGTAGTCGTGTCAACCCCTTCCTCTAGGTGATTCTGGACATGGAATGAGACATGCTAATCTGTGTTCGATCCCGTTCCTTAGAGAAAGCACGCTACTTCGCCGAAGTGCAGAAGATTTCGGGTCTTCACGAGGAGCTAGCCAGCCAGACAGGCCTCAATTTGTGGCAGAAAGTGTTCAGCGCGATTGCCTCCCTCCTGCCCGACTACGAGGTGATGGTGGCGCAGGAAGGCCCCGGCCGGCGATACTTTGCGGGTATCTACCGGGCCATTAACGAGTCCACCCCGGTGCATTGCGATTGGTCTCCGTATGACTCGTTGACGGAGGACTGGATCATCAACCGGATCTCACATCAGGCGGTGTTCAACCTCTATCTGACCCCGGTGCACGGCGGGCACACAGTGATCCATGACCAACCTTGGACGGAGCAGGCGCTGGCCTTCCGCGACCCCAACTCGTATGGATACCATGCAAACGTGGTAGCGGGGACAAAGCACGCGATAATCCAGCCAGAGGTCGGCCAGCTGTGTATCTTCAACACCCGCAACATGCACCAAGTCTTCCCGGTGACCCAGGGCTCCAATCGACCGCGTCTGGCGTTCAGTAGTTTCATGGGGCTATTACCAGCGGTCAATGCGCAGGAGAAGCCCACATTGATTTTCTGGTCGTGATGAAGTCGCGATAAGATAGATAGCATGGCTTTTTGTTTGATTTTTGGCTTGTATGCTTTTTTGAATGAGATTGCCGTGCCGACATGCCGCTTATCAGGATTATCGGTATGTAATGTAACGTATGTACTGTACATACTAGATCAATCGGTACGGGACCAATACGACACTACTCATTAGCGGCCGACGGCTCGACCCCCGGCCGTTTGACTAACGCCCAACCCTAACTAGCGTGGCTTCCGCGGTCTGATTAGGTCTGATGAGTTTCTGCAGGAAGTGCGGCTCAGTCCGACCAGTCCTCCGCAAAAGGTGTCATTTTCCTCGGAAAACAGTCCAGATCAAGCCCTGGAAGCGAGAGCTTATCGTTTCTCGACCGCGCCGTAAGGCCCAGCCAGAGGTCAATCATAACGTGCTAGGAAACATTCTCGACCGATTCCTTGATGGCGCATTTTTGAGGGTAGCATTGGATGGCACGGGCTGCCCTCCCCGTGCGAGTGACTGGGAAAGACCACAGTACTGTACTAGTTGTCCCAGCGAGGAATAGACAATCGGGCGGTTCGATCACAATTTGCAAGGTATTGAAAAGATCAATTTATTCTTGTGCACGCTAATCTAGCCAATAATCTACAGTTTTGTCTGCTTCTCCCCGGCACCCTCGTAACTCCCGTATGTTGTCGCCGACCGCTGCAAGACGAATTCACCCGCCGTGAGGTCGGAGTAGATCGCCTGCGCCCCTGGCTTCAGTAACTCCGGCATAGACCCCACGCTTGCATCGCGGTTCGGTTTGGTGAAGTACGCGACCGAGTACCTTCCGGGAAGGCACTCGGACTGATTCTGCAAATCGCGCTGGGAGACGTGCACGCGGTGTCGCGTCGAGCGCAGCCCCCCGTTCGACCAGCGCTGGAAGCAATCTCCGATGTTGACGATCATCTCATACCTTTCCGACTCGATGGGATGAAAGATGCCGACGGAAGTGTGGTCTTCAACCTCGAGCCCACCCACCGAGTCTTGGAATAGGAGGGTGATGGTGCCGAAGTCGGTGTGCTCTGAGATGCGTGTCTTGGTGCCGTCCTGGAGCTGTCGCGCTTCGATGGGCGGGTAGTGGGTGAGGCGAAGCTCATTTTGGCGTTTGTGATGGAGGCGGTCGAACGCAGTGGGTGGCAGCCCCAGGCCCAGGGCCACTGCGCTGAGGATACGTTGCTGGCAGGCAAATCCAGCCTCGAAGTAAGACTCCATGAAGGTCCGGAAGCCGGGGAGATCGGACTCGGGGAGCCAGATATTGTTGTAGAGCTCGTCGTCGGCGGCGCCTTGATCGAAACATTCCTGGTCGTATACCAAAAGTCAAAGGATGCGAATGGGGAGGGCACATATCTTGAGGAGAAGACCAAGGCTGGACTCACCTTCATGTCGATCAACGGGGGAAGGACTTTCCCACCTTTCTTGCCCAGATTGCCGTGCACGGAAGTGTTCTCCATCCCCACCGCGCTATAACCTCGATTTGGAGTCGGGGTGGGTGGGTGCGGAGCTCTCGCTTTGACTTCGTCAGGCAGGGCAAAGAATTGCTTGCTCTTTGAAATCTGTCAGTTGGGTCTTGTCTCCCACACGGAGAAGAGAAGAAATACAGACCCAAGCAAATAGCTCGTCAATCATCTCTGGCGCAATGCCGTGGTTGGTAAGCTTCAGAAATCCCTGTCGTTCAAGGGCATTCTTGATGGCCTCCCCGACCTTTTTCTGATCCTGGAGGGTGCCAATTTGCATGGCCCCCAGGTCAATAGTTTCGAATGTCATGATGATACGGTTTTGGTGAATTAGTAGATGAAATGCAGTTCGACAGTAGGATAAGAATGAAGCATGCAACGAGAGCCTCCTGCGCACTCTGACAGTAGCACCAGTAATAGTAGTATATATCTAGGATGGTAGAATCCTCACCAGACAGATTCGGTAACCCCGACCCGGAATACCTTGTACTGTGGTTATGGGCTGTTAAGCCTCGGCCCAGCTGAAACCACACTCCCGCTATCATGCGATATTCTTCAATGGCACGATAAAGATGTGCTTCGAGTTCTATCCCCAAAGGATTGGACTCGGGATCCCCTCTCTGTTGCCGTGTATTGACTTAGGGATGGAGGGGATGCATGTTACCCCTCACCCGATATCTCTTATCATCGACACGAATAACGCTGCCATACAGTGAATGCTCGTAATCCAGGAGTGAAACCACGCTAAATTAAGCTCGTGGGGGCGGAAAATCGACGACTGGCATTAGCCGATTTCGGCGCATCGCGACGGTGATTGTCAGCAGGATTGCTAACGAATTTCCGATTGGAATCTGACACTGAGGCTGGTGAACTGAAGATCTCCTGCCCCCCCCCCCCCCCCGACGGAGGTCCGATCGTCCTGAAATTTTTAATCGCTCCATTCCGTAGATGTGACCCTCTTTTCTTCAGACGCAGCGGCCATTATGGGCTTGGCGAAAATGCTTAGTCTCTTTCCTAACCAGGTTAGTCTGATTAAGGGCGTAAATTAAAATATACGCATCCGTGCATGCCATGTGCTCGTAGATACTCGACTTCAAAAATGGGGACATGCAATTGACGGTCAACAGGACAGTAGTATACACTCTGAAAACCAGAAGAGAAGTGCAATATCATTTCCAGAATCGGCTCTATAATATCACTTTAGATAGATCCAAACTTCGACATGATGCGTAGCGAATTTGTGTGTAGACGGCAAGCCTGCCGCCTTAGAAATATATATATGTTTACAACTTGGTGTCAGTCCGATATGAGATCCCGCGATCATAACATTCGTCGTACTACTACTACTACTAGAACTAAAATAATTCGAGAGAGAATTTCGAGAGAATTAAAGAAATGAGGGACTGATCGAAAAGCAATATCATAGAACCTCCCAGCGGGGCAATGCAATTAAAGCAGATTATGTACAATCGATACAGTTAGATCAACTATTCTCATGATGACAGGAAACCTGAAAGCCTTTCCATGTTCTCGTAGATAAAATATCACGAATCTTCTTTGACCTTCTGTCCCATGGACCGATTGGCAGTCAGACTGGCCGTGATCGCTTCCTTCACCCCTCGATGCCACCCGTGGGCATCCAGAACGTCCATCGCCTTCTCCGTACTACCTCCAGGAACACAGACATCATTCTTCAACTGTGCCAGTGAGACACTAGGGATTTCACGCGCGAATGCTCCGGATCCAATGCAAGACTGCGTGATTAGATCCCGAGCGAGAGACTCGGGAAGTCCGAGGGACACGCCAGTCGCGACCATACTATCCATAAGACGGTAGAAGTAGGCGGGGGCGGACCTGGTACGAATTGTCGGATTAGCAAGACTGCCTTCCACAGAAAAGAGGTGCGCCACCATGACCCAAAGAAGGGATAAGGAGGAGGGTAACTCACCCTGAAATGGCAGCCACTACATTTAACTGATCTTCATGGGCCAGTGTGACGACGCTCGGCGAGATTGCCTCGAACATGCGGGTGAGAGTAATCAGCTGGCAGGGAGTGACTAGTGACGAGGGGAAGAGTCCGGTCGCCCCCTGGCAAACCATAACCGGGGTGTTGGGCATCGAGCGGACGATAGGCGTGCCTGTGGGAAGCCATCCTTGCAGTTGCGCGATGGTGATGCCTGGACAGAGGGTGATCACGACAGGAGGAGTGCGACTAGCTTGAATATGGGGGTAGATATCGGCACAGACCAGCTGGACATGCTGAGGCTTAGTGACGATGAAGAGAAAATGGCCTTCCTCGTCATCAGTCGTCTCCCCCTGCCAGAGCGCTGGATCCCCGTTGTCGAGAGTTATAGCAAGACCAGGAAATTCCTCACGCAGATAGTGAGCGTGTTGCTCACGTCGAACCGTCAGAGTGATCTTGCTGGGGTCTAGGTTCAAAGGCGAGGCTATAAGACCGGTGGCGATACCTTTGCCCAAGACCCCGCACCCGGCAATAGTGATGCGAGGAGAAGGGTAACCAGAGTTACGAGGAATCTTATGAATCATGATGAGCACAAAGTTAGCTAACTTGAAGGGTGAGCCTTCATGACCAGCGCGTCGAGGTGGTAGGATATAACCAGAAAGACGATGAATCACGTGATTTAAACGAGGAGGAAAGGGTCGAGGATGCCTGCCTGCCAAGGCCCGTAGACAGCCTGTCACCCAAAGGAGTTAGGTCTCTGATAACGTATCCACTAGCTAAAATTCGCCTAGTCTAGTCGAGGAAGCAGGAAGGTATCATTGGGGTTGTGGATGGTGTCACAGGGTGACAGCGAGTGTAACCGTGCGGGAAGAGCCGTCGTCGACCGCCAGCTCGAGCCCTATCTTTATCGCCACTATCAGCCGCTCGCTCCCCCCCGACATCGGCTCCCTCGCAATCAAGGGTGCCAAATCGAGATAAATACATCTTCTTTGTTGGTTTCGAACAGTAACACAGTAACAGTAGTAGTCTACTACCAATTACCACTTGAATCCTTCCAAGCCTCTGTTCTACCAATTGCCCGTCGCCATGGGAATTGCCACCGAGAACAATCTCCCGCAACCCTTTGCGGAGGAGACGATTTTCGCTCTGCTGGACTCGATCGGTCTCAGCCGTCCTGTCGCAATCAAGCCCCTGAAAGTGACTGCTGCTTTCCACATCATCTACGTCTTGACCTACCCCCGAGCAATCATTGCGCCACTCTTGCGATCGGACCAGCCCCTCCCCTCAAGTGGGGAAGAAGAGGAGGTGGACTTGATCCTGCGCATCTCCGGGGATCATGTGCCGCGCATCAAGACGGAGAATGAGACCGCGATCCTGACGTGGCTGCGCGAGCACACCTCCATTCCTGTTCCCGATGTTGTTGCCTTCGATGTGACCAGTGCCAACCCCTTAGGTTGCGAGTATCTGATTTGCAACCGGTGCCCGGGCCAAGCCATCTCCGACATCTACTCAACTCTCAGCGAGGCTCAACTCGACTCGATTCTGTTGCAGCTAATGAAAATCCTTCTCGAGCTCCATCAACACCAGTTCCCACGAATCGGAGGGCTGGCCTTCGACGAGCAGCAGCAGCAGCAGCAGCAGCAGCGCAGCATCACCGTCGGCCCCATGCTGGACGAGCATTTCTGGTTCACCGGTGATATCCCGCGCTACTTCTCCAAAGAGGAAACCTTTACGAGCCTCAACTTCCGCGGGCCCTTCAATAGCTTCGCCGATTACGTCTCTGCCGCCGTGCGATCTTACCTGCACGTGGCCGACATCCATCCCTCGCTGCAGAGCCCTCTGGCCCCATTCCGCCCACGTATCGCCGCCTTCCTCGATCGCCTCCCCGCGCTCGCCGGGAACACACCCACGGAGTGCAACTTCTACCTCGCGCACAAGGACCTCCACTTTGCCAATATCCTCTACGACCCGGCCACCGACCGCATCACCGCGATCTTGGACTGGGAATTCGCCGGCACCGTCCCCTATCCGCAGTGGGATCCGGTACGCGCCTTCCTGTGGAACGCGCAGCCCGGCCAGGGGTCGTTTGACGAAAAGTACCGGCTGCGCGATCGGTTCTGGCAACTCTGTCGCGAGCACGGGGCCGCGGTGTTGGCGGAGACGGAGTGGCGGGACCAGCGGCTGGAGAGTATGCATCTCGTGCGGAATGCCTTGCGGGGGATCACAACCAATGTGCCGCGCGGGCTGCACCCCGAGGCTGTAGAACGGTGGTTCGGTGATCTGGAGAAAGGGCTGGCTTACTTCCAGCTGTAGACGGAGGAGAGAAGAGACTCTGTGGGGGGAAGTCAAGAATTACTGGGCTTAGTTGTCGTCTGATGAACAAGTAGGGACGGATGATTATATTGCTGGTTCTATGGATATTTCAGTCAACGGGGGACCCAGTACTCCTGCTGCTCGAAGGGAAGGCTCCAGCAGAGACGGGTGTATTCGTGGTAGGCTGCGTACACATACATATCTGATGAAAACTACGGTGCCATCTATGAGGTTGACTCCACCAATTTCCCTTCCAACCACTTTCCAATCCGCACACAGTTATCATCCACCGCCACTGCAAACCGATCAGCCACCCAGAACACCACGAACAGCAACGTCGACCACGCCAGAAAGAATCCCATCAGATACGGGCCCGTTGCCTCGTGGCCCGTGATCCGCCACATCAGGGGGAATAGCCGATAGCCCAAGCCATGCATCAATGGCCCATGAACGATATAGATCGAATAACTGATCCAGCCCAGATACTGCACGAGCCGGACGTCGAACACTCGCGAAAGGCGACTCTCCTTGGCGCTGTGGGAGATCACCCCGACGAGGATAATGGCCCCCAGTGAGGGGAAGACGCGGTAGAAGCGCACGTCCCACGAGGGAAGGATCTTGGCCAGCGTCATGTAGCCCGGGGTGCGGTGAATGCACTTGTCTGGGGCGGAGAGGAAATACAGGGAGATCAAGACGAGCACCGCCCTGAGGAAGAGGATGAAAAGCCCCATGTTGTTGGCGGGAATGATGGTCTCAGGGGCTCGGGCAGCGTCCCAGCGGAGGGAGGTTTCGGCCAGCAAGCTGCCGGCCAAAAACAGGACCATCACCCACCGAACATGACCGTAGCAGTAGGCAATCAGACCAATCAGACTGGCCACGCGGTACCGGTAGCGGAGCCGCACCAGCACCAGGAGAATGAGGAACAGCAGGAGCGAGGCCCGGAACTCCATCGGGATGGTCCACAGATGCACGTCGTACTCGGGATAGGTCTCCTCCCAGGCAAAGATGTTGGTCATGTTCCACATCATTGACGCCCAGTGGGCAGTCTGCGCCCCGAAAGTGGGCAACCGGGGTTGGTGGTACTCGTTCTCGGCGGTAATGATGGTTGCATCCATTGCAACCTGGGCGGGATAATCCCAGGCCCCTGTCTGAATCAAGATCATGGTGATCAGCGTAGCGAGGGTCGTGGGCAGGAAGAGGCGGAACCCGCGGCGGAAGGTCGAGGAGCTCAGACTGGGGAAGACAGCCTCCAATTTGCTGGCTCGCACAAGCTGCCAGGATCGGTAGGATAGCACGAAGCCCGAGAGCACAAAGAAGATACAGACCGGGGCGGACCCGGAATAGACAAGCCGAATAATTGGCAGCTGGTGGAGGCGCAGATTGTGCTCGATGGGCTCGTTGTTGTGGGCGCAATGAGGTTCACGATGAGCCTCCTCGGGGGTAAGCCCGTAGCCGTAATTGACGAAGTTGTGAAAGGCCGAGATAATATGGTAGTTGACCACGCAGAGCGCAGCTATTCCGCGGAGCCCGTCAAGAGGGGCGGTGCGGCGCAGGGATGGTCGTTCAGCATTGTCTCGCCATAAACTGGTGATGAAGTATGGCAGTAGCGCCGTGAAAACGAGAGTGAGGCAGTTGGGAAGCTTCTTGCGGGCTTTTTGCAGCCATGCCTCATAGACATGGGGCTCTTGTTTCTCGGCATCATGTTCTCCATCGACATACTCGTCCAGCTCTAGTGAGGCCGTGCGGTGGGATAGAAGCGGCTCCATTAGGTATGAACCGGGGGAGAAAGAGAAAAAGAAAATAAAAAAAAATGGGGACACGAACAATCAGTCCGGGGCACAGGGACTATCCAAAAGTCATCCAAATGTTTGCTCTTCATATTTGTAATTCCGACGTTGCAATATTTACATCACAACAGGCATAACAGATGATGGAATGGCCCTGCAAGACCAGAGCTGCAGGACAGGGTTCACAAATCAGGTTAGAGCGGGGAAATCAAAGCTGGAAACTCCGAGTTCTCATTACACAAGCCATTGTGTCAAGCGTTTGGCTTGCAGCGATGATCTTGCGATCTGGCCAGAAGTAGGGCTAATTTAGCGCAGGATTGAAGAGAGAAACGGAGGATCGAGGCTGATCCTTCCAATACCTCGTAAAACACTAGCCGTATTATTCTTCCCCGCCGACTAAAAAAATGTCCCGATAGCAATCAAGCCAAAGATGCTCGCCGCGGCAACAAATGACAGTCCGACCATCGACATCGACTGATCCAATTGTGCCCCAAAGAGGCAGGTATACGACATCGCCGGCGCCGCGATGGCATCGAATACCGCCTCGAGCATGTTATCCGGCAGCAAGACTCCGTCGGACCCCATCAACTGCACGATAACGCCCCCGACTGCACCGCCGAAGCCGATACCCAGTGCATACAGCACGACTCCTAATTGCATTCGTAAGATTGGTGGATTCAGACCTCCTGGCATCGAAGAACGAGGCGATAACATACCTGTGTATACTATCATGAGTGAGCGTGGTGCTGATAACAGAACCGCCCCTATAGCCATGCACACTGCACTGCCTCGCATCGTCCACAGGTCAAGCTGATAGGGGCCAAAGAGAGGAGTCGCATCGGCCGATTGCGTCGGGGATTGCCGTCGCAAGAAGAGGGGTCGAATGCAATGCATGAGGATGGCGAGTCCCATCAGGCTGACGACAGGTTTGAGGCAGAGGAGGAACCCGGTCTAGAGCATTGGGGATGGTCAGTATCATTGCTCCGGTCCACGGAGTGCAATCTTCGCGAGGAGTTACCAACCTCGGCCATAGTCCCTTGATAACGGTGAGACACGGTCGGAAGGAGAAGAGAAAATGGGTAACGTCCGATGCGGGATATGAGGCATGTCGCAACGAGCCAGGAGACCCGCAGGTCCGACCGCGAGGGAAAGTCGGGCTTCCTTAGTTGTTTCAGGCAAGAAGTCGCCCAGGTGGTCAATTCGTGCTGTTCTGTATGTTGGTCGGCAGTACGCTGGCCAGGGTTCAGCGGCCGTTCATCGGAGGGTATCAGAAAGGCTAGTGGGAGAGTGACGATAGGGAGGACGAGACTCAGTAGTAGCGACACGTAGACACCATAGCTCAGGGCAAAGGAGGCTATTGCGGAGCCAGCAAATTCGGCGGCTAACAGGGTGGTGGTGATATGAAATGTATACGAGTGGCTGGGAATAGTACATGACAATTCACGTTAGTGTTCAATGCTCAAGTCTTTTGAGTTTGGTTCTGGCTTTCAAAGAAGGTGGTGATGGTACCGGTCGGATGAAGCTGTCATGTCACTAAGCAAAGACAACATTAGGGCTATTGTGGTTCGCGAATCGCCGCCGAACAGTCGAAATAATGAGGAGCACCACGTCCAGGCTAAAGGCAGTTCTGACCATCCTGTATCACGTCTGTGAGCTCATTCATGCCTCAAAATCCTCACCCTAAAGAGCCGGTTAGGGCATATCCATACCCACGAAGAGGATCCAGCCTTCTGCCAAAATTGTACCCCCCCAATTTAGAACAAGGATGAAGCGACGAGAGAAATGTTTCCGAATGTCTGTTAAAATAAGAAAGTATAGTATATCTAAATGGAGAAAGGCGAAGAGTCAGTACCGTAGCCTCGACAGGTAGAAAAAGAAAAGAAGAAGATGATGAAAAGTAGGAAGTGGAGATCATCTACCGGGGACACAGTCAAAGGCAACCTGCCATCCTTGGATATAAGAAGCATTGGGAAGGATCGCTCCCTGTGGATCGCCATGAGCAGACTGATATCGATGTTGAGAGTTCGCAGTGATTATAGACTCATAAAGCCGGAGATGGGATAGGAGCTGAACCGAAGCACACAGTTGCCGTAAAAACACTATCGAGAAACAGAGAGGTCTTTGAGATTTGGAGCTGGGTCGGGAGTTGGAGGAAGCCGGCGGAGATAGCAATGGCAATGTCTCATCAGAGCCCTTGCTTCGCGCACATTCATTCGAAACAAACCAAAGGTTAATGGCAGACGACTCAGGTAACGATATCCATGCCATCTCGGAAAATAGGTGAGGATGATAGAGGTCAGATCAACACTGGGGTTCCTAGAGTGTAAGGTATCTTTCATCAGAACTTTTCTAAATGAACGTAGCCGGTTGGATTGGACCGAAAATGCCCAAGGGACTTCTGCCCTGTGACGGGTGATATTCAAGTGTTCACTCCGGAGCTAAGAGCAACATGCTCGATATCCCGGACATTCCGGGTGACCAATTTACTCGGTGATAAGAGCCTGAGCAGGCGGAAACTTTGCAGGAGCGCGGACCAACAATCAGGGGAGGGGCTGGTGCGCATGAAGCCGGTAGGAAGTCTGACCAGGCTGGTAAATTCTAGCAGCATGTGGGCCCAGACGATTGGATTGCCCTAGTTATCCCGGGCTAGCTTCTCCTCCTCTGGTCATTGCTCATCAGCAACTCCAATTCCCAAGCTGAGCTCTTTCCCCCTCACTTCCATTCACTATCAATCTCTCTCGCGGCACTGAAAACCAAGCATTCATTCTACTTCGACAACTCAATATGCAGTCATGGGTGCTATTATCGCGTATCAGGCGCTTACTGGATCGCTGGATTCCTTCCCAACAGCCCCAGTACGAGCAGGTCGAAGCGATTGATTTAGAAGAGCTTCATGCCGATGGTTCCCGCGTGGATGTGGCACGACACGAGTATGGCATCCTGCAGGACTGGCTCACCTCTTTGATGCGCTCGATTCAATCAGCCGACTACTTAGAGCAAGCTTGGTTGCCAGGCACCTCGAAAGATGCTCATTACTATGTCCCACTGGCAGGACTGGCACGCAAATCCCAGTGGCGAAAGACAATTACAAGCAAGGAGTTTCTCTGTCCTCTATTGGCTTCAGCTGGACTGGAGGTATGATCCCACGGAAGCATTGTGACCCCAGGTAACAGTGCATTGACCAATTGGCATTGACTAGATGCTTGCCTCTCTCTTGACGCTTCTCCTCCCGTTATTCCTACGACGAGTTCTGCAGGATCCCACTCATATCGGGAACTTTGTGGCTCTTTTTCTAGCTAGTGCGGTGGCTACGCTGGCTGGACGTGCCAAAGATCAGATCTGTCGAGTCCTATCTGTTCGAGCTTCATCTGTCCTCTCTCTGGCTATATTCCAAAAGAGTGTTCGTTTTTCGAACCTGGCGCATCTACGGAGTCCCGTGGGAAAGGTCTTGGGCAGCTCCACAACCGATATGATGCTAGTCCGAAACTATGTGCTCAAGGTTCATGATATTTGGAGTAGTCCTTTGCAGTTGCTTCTTATCGCGTTTATGATCGTTCGCCTGCTTGGTATATCTGGGGTCGTGGGTAAGGATGGAGCCTCGTTGCGTGACCGAAACCAGTTATTAACTTGCATCAGGTTATGTGGCAATGTCACTCCTTCTTTTTTCCCAGACTCGGGCGAACGCTGCGGTGGGTGTAGCAGTCGAAGACTACCTGCGCATCGATGAGGTGCGCATCAATCACCTCAACTCCGCCTTCCAAAAGATCCGCGGTATCAAATCGTTGGGATTGGAGCCTATGTTTCTCAAGGAGATACGATCAGCTCGGGAGATGCAATTGGAAGCCCTATGGCGTCGCCTGCGCGTCGTCTTCTGCTTCTTTATCTCCATAAACCAGATGATTCCTGCAGTCACCGCCATGGTTTCCTTGACAAGCTACTGGTATACTGGCCATGAGCTGGTGCCAGAGGTGGTATTCCCTGCCTTGACACTATTCGAAATGACATTCTCGCCAGCCTCCAAATTCTCCCTCTCGGTAACCCGTCAGTTCTCTATTCTCCCGTGTGTCCGACGCATTCTCCATATCCTGCACCAACCGGAACATCGGCCTGCCCGTCACGAACCAGGGGAAGCTCCCCAGTCGAGCGATGCCAGCGCCGGCAATATGATCCAGTTCCATGATGCGAAAGTATCCTACCCGAACGTAGATGACAGTGCGACTAGCTTTGTTCTAGGACCGATCACCATGGGTATACCGGCTAATAAATTGACAATCATACACGGAGCCAGTGGAAGTGGTAAGTCCACGGTGCTAGCGGCCATTGGCGGGCAAGCTGAGGTCATTGAGGGTCAACTCCTACGAAATCCGGCAACGATGGCCCTATGCACTCAAGACCCCTGGATTATATTAGGTACTGTTCGTGATAACATCACGTTTTTGCGGTCTTACGAGCCCGTGCGGTATCACCAAGTCGTCCGCCTCTGCTGCCTCGAGTCAGACATTGCCTCGTTTCCGGGCGGCGACCTCGCAATAGTAGGGGAGAGTGGCGCTAACCTCAGTGGTGGACAGAAGGCTAGAGTCTCTCTGGCACGAGCTGTCTACAGCGAGGCAGATCTTCTGCTTTTGGATGATTGTCTGGCTGCAGTTGATCCCCGGGTGGCGCGCAAGCTGTTTCATGAGTGCATCCTCAAGCTGCCGCAGACCGTTATTTTAGGTAATGCTACATCTGCATTAGAAGGACGTCGAATGCTAAGTAAGCTCGTTATAGTTACACATCAGGCCGAGTTCATCCAATATTGCGACCATGTTGTTTCTTTGGCCAACGGCATGGTTGCGGAGGTAGGAAGTCCCGAGGAGTTACGAAAATCCCCACATAGCATTATTGGGTCAATCCTTGTCGGTGAGACAGGGACTTATAGCAAGGACCATTTGGATGGAGCTATGAGCATGGAATCAACGCCCAAGCCAGATTCTGCTGATTCCAAGCAGATCACCTTGGCGGAGGAGGAGCGCGCCCGTGGTAAGGTTGACACTGACTTATATCGATTCTACTTTGAATGTGCTGGAGGCCCTCGGTTCATAATGCTGCTCTCCCTCATGCTCTTTCTCACCGTTGCTGTTCGAATTGTCAACAGTTTCTGGTTACCATGGTGGATGGGAAATGTGCTATCTGTCTCGACACCTACTTATCTTACAGGGTATGCTCTAGTCGTCATGCTACAGGCCGTCTTCATTGGTATGTTTTGCTTCCTATAACCGACGAACAGAATTCAGTACTGACGATGACAATCACGCCTGTAGCCTCAGTTGGGGTGATTCTCGTATTGGGAACGATGAAGGCTAGCCGGAGTATCCATGAGGGCGTCGTCACCCGTCTCTTCCGCGCACCATTGGACTTCTTCAGTGGACAGCCTCTAGGTCGCGTCTTGAACCGGCTATCGGTAGATATCGATGGAATTGACTTTCGACTCATTAATGCGGGCGATTTATTGCTTATGGCTGCAACATCGCTGTTTGCGGCGGTCATTGTGCTTGTCTGGAGCTCCCCCTACCTTCTGCTGGCCTTCGGACCGATATTCTACTTCCAATATCGTATTCAGTCTCTCTACCGAGTGTAAGTGATGCGTTCCCTCTTAAACGTCGTTTACTGCAGTTTGGCAAGGACTAATGGAAAACCCCTGTACGCCAGGTCTGCCCGCGAACTCCGACGCGTTTGTTCTATCCTGGACTCCCCTGTCCTCTCCGTTATTACAGAGAGTATGGCTTCGATGCCGACGATTCAGACGTATGATGCACGAGAGCTGTTTGAAGAACGTCACCGTGTAGCCCTTGGTCGTGCTATTGTCGGAATTACCGTCCGCTATGCATTGGAAACATGGATTACACTGCGGATCGAGATGCTTTCAGTGGCCCTGCTGGGGTGTGCGGGTTTGCTCGGGGTCTTTGGTGTGCTCGACTCGTTACAGATGGGGCTCATCTTCACCCTCAGCATTTCACTGTCGAAGCATATGCACCAGTTTCTGTGGTCTTTGATCAATGTCGAGGTCGAGATGAACTCCACGGAACGACTACGCCACTACATGACTCGGATCCCAGTGGAAGATGATCACCGCGTGCAGCCGACGAGCCCAACCTGGATGGGGGATACTCCGGACGGGGCGCATCCCTACATTGTAATCAAGTCTTCCGACTCCGAGCCAGAAGATGAGATCATCTTCTCCAATGTCACTGTCCAATATCCGCGCAGCCACAGCCCATCCCTCCGCGATTTCTCGATGTGCATCCGAGCGGGCGAGAAAGTGGGGATCATCGGACATAGTGGTGAGTGTATCCCAACCCCCTCTTTCCCCATCGCCAGCTCTCGTATCTAACACCCACATCCTTGTCTAGGCTCGGGTAAATCGACTATCTTGGCGGCTTTGTCGGCCCTCGCCCCGGTGGTGCACGGTCGGATCACCATCCGTGGGACTCCGATCAACGACCTCCCTCTCACCACCCTCCGAAGCATGGTGCACGTCCTCCCGCAAGACTCGGTCCTATTCCCCGGCTCGGTGCGTCAGAACCTCGATCCGCAGAGCTCTCACTCCGATGACACCTTACTCCATGCGCTTTCCGTGGTGGGGGCATTCCACGCCTTTGACCTCCGCTGGAGCGGCTCACTGTCCGGGAATGGGGGAGCGCAGGCCGATCCTACACCCCACTGCACAAACAGCAGCGCTCTGCTCGACACCGTGATTGCACCCAGCGGCACGAATCTCTCGGCTGGACAGGCGCAGCTGATCTGTTTGGCCCGCGCTCTGCTGGCCAACCCCCGCATCCTTGTCCTGGACGAGGCGACCTCGAGTGTGGACTTGCAGACGGAGAACCATATTCAGCAGGTCTTACAGGAGCACTTCCGCGATAGTATCATTCTGTGTGTGGCGCACCGTCCGACGAGCGTGGCGTGGATGGATCGAGTGATCGTCATGGCAGACGGCATCTGTGTCCGCGAAGAAGGCCGTGCGGGTATTCGCGCGGATGTTTGAGATATGTCTCCAAATCACTAGGGCGCTATTCAGGTTGGCGAACTTTTTTTGTTGAACTTGTTGTGGTGAAGAAAGAAAAGGCCTGCCGCAATTGACTGTGAGGGTGGGTGTGGCAACTTCGAACTTGATTGAAAGTTGAAGGCAGTTTTTTTCCTACAAATCCAGACATTCAAGCGTAAATCACCCAAGGCGTTCAGGTAAAGACGAGGGAAAGTGTATGATATACTTCCTTTAGCCAAGAGAAGGCTCCCTTTGTCTTATAGTATACTTACTAAGTAGACCATTGTGCATTCTCGATAAGGTTGCAGTCTTGGTCTTTTCATCACGATGGTTACCGCAGGTTACCAAAGAAGATCCTAAACTGATTTCATCGGGACACCGTTTTTAGTTACTATCCAAAAAAATGATCAGAGTTAAAGATCATCCAATACTGCCTGTCACTTAGAGATTCATATGCCTTATCTACATTCTGTCGGTGTTTCTTCCTGGATCAGGGCCAATAGACTATCGTGCAGCCTTGATTACCAGATCCCTGTCTTTCGCTCTTCTAGTATATGTGAAGTTGACCAGCCGATCTTGTCAGTCGCATCCCCACCACAGTCTATGCTATACATGCCGGAAACCGGGCGGGATGCTGAAATCCCCAGCCTGTTGTTGGTCTTATCACGGCGCCGGTAGTGCACCCGTCGACGCGGGCACAGAGCCATTATTCTCTTGCCTGCCGTGCAAGGGAAGAGGGTGGGATCTAGTGAGCGGGATGGCGGTCCATGCGAAGATGAACAGGTCAGCCAGTAGGAGCACAGAGCCCACCAGCGCGGAGGCCTTGACGCCGGTTGTTCAGGAGCATGTAGTAGCCGGCGAGGGCGAGGGTGACGCCCATCAAACACAGGCACGGCGGAGGTCTCGGGCATCAGGGCTAGGAGAACACAGAGGGCCAGAGAGTCTGTAAAAACGCAAAAGCCAAACCTGCAAGGCATGGTAATCACTAATTAAGCTCTTCCCCAGTTGATTCTAGCTGATCGAATATACTGCTTTACATATATATATGCAAGGCCAAGGACGCGCGGCTTTCACGGTCGCATCCTAGGTATTGAGTCGCCTGGTCAAAAAAGAATAATTGCAACCATGCAGGGGGGTATCAATTATAACGATCAGAACGCTGAAGCAATGTATGCTCCCAAATATCCGACACAATCGCACTGTTGAATTTCGCAGATACTGTCAGCGGAAAATCTTGTCTGCGGGTCCATACGAGGGGATCACGGTGCGTAAGCCACAAAACAAGTTGAATCATGGCCTGAACGAAGGTACGTTGTGAAGAAGTATCAGTCAATACCATCAGAACCTATACTTGAATCTAGTACGCTCCTGAATGCTCCTCTATTGAGGAAGTTCAGTGATCACGGCCGGCGCCCCCTTCGTCGGGTCCTCAACATCCACAAGCTCGAAGATAGCAAACTGCTTATCAAGGTCCTCGATCTCCACTTGCTTGGTCTCGGGAATGAAGAACCATCCAAAGAGAAAAGCCAATGCTGACAGGGAACCATAAATGAAACCTAGTTTGCCGCCGAGATCAACATGATGCGGGGTGTCGGCCGTTTCCATGTAAGGATATGTGAAAGTCACGGCGAATCTATTCACACGGGTTAGGGTTGAACCGTGCATCGCGGAAGGGAAGGAAACAAGATCTTAACATACTCGGTGACTAGCTTGACAGTATATGCGATCTGAAGCGTCATCTCTCGGAGCGGAGAAGAGGGAAGCTCGGCACCCAGCACGTATACCAGGGGAGCCCAGCCCAAAGACCAGCTGAAGCTGAAGAGCAGAAGCATGGCTACAATCCCCTGCTTGGCGTGGACATTGCTGGAATCCGCGGTGCCAAGGCCGCCCATGGTCATTAGAGCCGTGGTTTGGAGTAAAGAACTGGTGTGGAAGAGCATTCTTCTCATGGTTAGTATCTGTATTGACGAGATGACAGTGGGAGGTTGGGTACTGCTACTCACCGACGTCCGACGACATCGATTATCGATGCACAAATGATAATGGCGCCAATATCCACAGCGTTCGTACCGAGGGTCACGCTGAACGGATTAACCGACTTCAGTTGCTTGACAAACAAGGTTCCGTACTGCGAGGCGAAAGCCTGACCGGTCGCCTGCTGGAAAAAGTTTGCCGCAGCAACCACAAAGGTACGCTGCCGGTTCTGGCGCGTGAAGAGATCCCTGAACGACTTCTTTTGGAGTTGCTCGGCCACCTTGGCAGAGAGAACATCGAACTCTTCTTGAATGGCCTGTTCAGGAGTACTCTTGGGCTTGAGGGCAGTGAGGGCCTGGAGGGCTTCGATCTGATGATCGCGGAGGAGATACCAGCGTGGAGACTCGGGGATGAACCAGACCAAACAGAGGACTATGAAGGGGATGACGAGGATCAGGCCAAACGGGATCCGCCATGCAGCATCGGTCGTCATTGTCTTCGTAGCTCGGGCCACGCCGGTGATGAACAGCCCACCGCACTTGATACTCAGCCAGTATATCACCCCAATTCCACCTCGGTTCTTGGCGGGTGCCAGTTCGGCAAGGAAGGTGGGAATAACGGCCAATTGCATTCCAAGGTAGATATCTACAGCCGTATGAGCCTCGTTAGCCAGATTTGAGAGACTTGTATGGAGTGAAATCACGCACAGTGAAGCGCTCGTGCCGTCTGAAGTTGAGCTTGGGTGGTAGAGCTAACTACGACCGAAGCACTTCCGAGAGCATAAACACTCATCGAGAAAATGCACATTCGCCGTCCCCATCTGTTGCTGACATAACCACCGAGGAAGACTCCTATCGAAAGGCTTCATTAGCAGCTGGTCACCTGTGGAATCGAACAAGAAATCCAAGAGAAGGCTACACTCACCGATAATTTGACCGGCAGCTTTAATACTGTTGTACAGGGAGGTGTCCAAAGCCGGAATCTTCCAGGTATGAGTCGAGGCGTCGTATTTACCAAATTGCCTGATGAAAGAGTCCATGGCCTGACACGACGAGAAAGCCTGGTCACTCAGACCATAATTGAAGGCCGACAGTGCCAACAGAGCTGTCGAGAATAGCAGCATGGAGCTGATATTCCATTGCCTTGAAACCATCTTGGCGGAACCAGACCGAGAACGTGCCAGGAAATCTGAATAGGAGGGGTAAGTGCCAGGATTTATCTGATCCGTGTTCGATTGATAAAATAAGATGGATAACTCGGCAGAACACGAGAGAGAAAGAGGGTATCCGCCCTAGCCAGAGAATCCCATTTGACCGCGGGGTTGTCAATCGGGTCGCATCTTACAGTACTATTTACCGGTGTAACTGTCTTTTCAAACATTAGTCATAGCATTGAGAGTCCTACTGATGGCGATGAAAAGCTGTTCGGAAGGGATCGGATGCACCAGACTCCAGTTGTGACAGGGCCTGGACGCTGCCTCGGTATTAGTGACTGCTCTACAGCCTTGTAAGGCCGAGAGAACCAAGCTTTGTTGGGCCAATTTTAGCCGGGCTCGGCAAAAAATACCCGTCGCATCGACGAGACATGCGTACGGGTTTTGTAATCCAGCCCCTCACTTTGCTCCACTATTACGTTCACGATCCACCTCTCACTGTCTAGCGAAAATTTCAATTTTTTATTCATGTTGCCTAGTGCACTGGAGGGTGCGACAACCGTTTGAAAGCTCAGAAGAGTGAGTACCCTTTACCATATGCTATATCTCATAGTAAAACACATTCATAGGATCAGAACTCGAGTAGCTTTGTGTAAATTCGTGGTGCAGTAATGCTTTAGCGGGACAAACGGGGGGAATAAGAATTGAAGAGGAGACTTTGCTGACTGTCCAAGCCCCCAAAACAAGCTCACACCAGTGAATCCTGTATTCAGGCTGGTAAGGTAAGCACCTGGTAAAATTGATTGCTAACAGCGGGGCCAAGGAATATCATCATACAAGGACGGCTTGGTTCGTGGACGAACGGAAGAGGAACGGAGATCAACAAGGCCGAAGTCTTACTGGGTTAGGAGCTAGCTAGGGCGCCCCGAAGGAAGCAATAACGCACACCACATAGCCGTGACTGGAAATGCCACGTATATATAAGATATCCACGTCTGACCGACATTGCCTCCTTGACTCTGCTATGCAGTCGGCATATCTCAACAATCTCCCAAGGTAGCCCACAAGACAAAAGTACATTTTTCACTCTACCGATGTGCAGTGCGCATAGCTGCCAAAGGCCAACGGTCTTCTTGCATCCGGTCCGTCGCCACTGGGATCACAATCTTGGGATCGGGATCTGACAAAAACACACTAAATGCCGAAGCCGCTTCAAGTTTTTGCATCAACGTGACTATCTGGTTTGCCAGATTCCGACCTTTGGGGATAATGCAGTAGTAATGATTATCTCTGAAGTCGGCAATCTCTCCTCGACTTGGAATTTTTGGCCTTCAAAACACCCGCTGCTTCTGGGAGTTTCCGGCCTCGTCCTTTGACGAGCTCCCATGTCTGAATGTCAGATCAATATTTAGGCTTTGCATTTCCTTTTTTCTTCCTTTGTTGGTCTGCATGATTACCTCGCTCGCCGTTCCGGCTTGAAAGGCTGGGCACGCCTTTATTGAAGGAATTGAAACGGTTTGATGGCTCCTGTAAGTTCTTCTCCATTTCTCTTTGATTTTCTTTCTCTTCACGTTACCTCTTGTGAAACAACTTGCCTTCCTTCTAGCATTGATGTCAAACAGATTTCCATCCTTGATGAGAAAGGTGGTGCCATCTCTTGTGTGGTGCCGTGGGGCGAATTGCGTTGCAATCTGTAGCCGGCTCGCCAACTTCTCCTCTTGGTAGCAGCACGAGGACGACGTTTCCGGTGAACACTGCTTCAAAGTTCATTGGAGGTCTATAAACTAGCAGAGCTGATGCAAATATATGTCGGTTTCATCTATGTTAATCGCCGCCAGTTTTTGTTTTCCGCAAAATTAGCACGGACGACCCAAGAACATAGACTTTCTCAGGTACGGTGGATACCTACCTTCCTGTGGCCCTGGAACTTCACACACAATAGCCCAGAAGACAGCCATGAGTCCTGTCAGGATGTGAAGCCTACTGAAAGACCATTTCTCTTCCTCGGGCTCGGTAAGCACAAGCTGCTGCAGGCGTTAGAATATATACTCCAAATCTTATGTCAATACTTCTATATCAGTAACCATGCTAGAGATGACACGGGGAATTGGCATGGTGAGTTCTGATTTGTGTGTCCTTCGAGTAATATATTATAAGTATTATTGTGAACGATAATGCTGGAACTACTTTGGGATCAATTCTTGTTGTGTGAAAGCTAAAATTACTTGAATGATTGAAGACCAGGACACATAGTTATTTGCGAAAAGCATACCTGTTATACCAGGGTGGGATGGCAGGACTTCCTACAAGAGGCTCAAGTACCTCTGTGAATAATTTCTGCTAGATATAAAGACCAAGTGATATATAAGACGACGAATAGTCTTCCATCTTCACAATAAGGCAAATGCAGTAGAAAGAAAAAGGCCAAAAGCAGAGAGCCGGGAAATGTAGTCTAGACTCTGTTATACCTTGAGTGGGCCTTGCTCGTGGGAGCTCGGCGTCTGTGCCCGCTCCGCATAGTGTTGGCCCTCCACATCGCTCCCTGGTTTAGTGTGTTTCATGAAGGGTAGTATAGCGTGCACAGTCCACCCACGAGTGCCCGGAGATCTAGGGGCTTCAGAGCGACTCTGCTTCTCTACTGGTGTCGCTGGTTCTGTGTGGGGCTTCTCGTTGTTATCTTGGTGATTCCCTCCCTTTGTCTCACCGCGGTGAAAGAGAGACTGACTCCTCTTTCGCATGGTCTCATACCAGCCCCCATGCCTATTGTGTTCCATACCTCGTTGAATGAGGATCTTAAGCCAATTGGCGTTGTACGCAAGTGCGACGAAAAAAGCGGAGACGACCAAGGAGACCCCAACTGCATGGCAAAAGACAGTCTTAATCAGTGCCAAAAATAGTTAAAACGCAGTGTATCGATCGGACTCACAGATAATCGGGAATATCCAGCGCCCTTGATATGCTAGGTTGCCATTCTCATGTGGGAAGTCCGAGATATCCAATGCGAACAGACTGGTCAAGAATGAAGCCGGTAGCTGCGAGTTTCAGCATCCAGGTGTTTCCCGACGTCCCGGCGACAGTTGTAACGTGCACTTACAAAGATGATCGTCACCACTGTGAAGCTCATGACCGTGTCACTCTGGCTTCGCGTGGCCTGGGCCTCAACGATGCCCGCCTTCTTCTGTTTCAAATCAAGCAATGTGTTGATGTCGGCCTGAATGCTTGTGGCGTCTCGCACCATGCCTTGGATATCGTTACTGGCTTCCGATAGAGCGAATTTCGATTTAGCCTGAGACCCGATTTTACCCAACTGACTCACGACGTTGTCTTGATCATGCGCCAGGGATTTGAGAATGTTCAGCTCGTCGAGAATGTCCTTGATCTCATGAAGGACGTTAGTTTCAACGTCGATCCTCTCGTATGGATTCTCGGATGTCGATTCGCTCTCCCAATAATTCTGAGGTTCTGAGCCCCTTTCAGAGGATACTCCATTCTGCTGTAATGGTTTTCTTGCTTGCGACTCTCCCTTCCTTGCCTTGAGGTTGAGGGCGTCCCGGAAGCCAGCGAACAGGAAGATTTCTTCATCGCGCTTTACATGAATACAAGTCAGCATCAGTGCTAGCTCGCGGGCCTTCCTGCATGCATACCATCGTTTGAATTGCCCTGCGGTACACTTCCAGAGGCGCGATTTTTTCCTTAAGGGGCGGATCGATCAGAATGTCCCGGGCATCGAACATGTCCCGGGCGGTATCCAATATCCCTTGCACAATTCGGATCTGATATGCCGGCAAGCTGGAGGCTTGCTCTTTCTTTTCCTCGGGAATGTCGAAATCGGCCTGATTCAGCTTGTCGAGAACTCGTTCCAAGAAGGTTTTCTCGCCATCTTCGACTTCCTGTGTTACGCTGGTGATAATGGTGTCTAGAGATACATTGATAGCTCCATTAGCTCGGCCACCCGGGCGAGGGTAACATGCTGATCTTACCGTCGTGCAGGATCCATAGCCATAGCTGGTTGACCTTGAGGATCTGAAAGCTTTCTGCTTCGTCTTTCTGTGACGCGTACGACCGGTCCTGATCGTTTCGTTCCTGCTCATGTGGTATTTGTTTGGACCTTTGCTCCTCGAGTGATTGTGTGCTCTGCCTGGCTCTCTTTTCCTTTTTAGTCTTAAACAATCGCGAAAGAGCCTGGTCGCGATCCCTTGTGTACGTATTTGAGATCGAGTCGTAATAATACTGATCTAGGGTAAGAGCCTCGTGGACTATTTTCCGCGTGTCCTGCTTCGACTCAGGCCAGCTGAATTTTCCGTCAGGCTGCGGACCGGTTTGCGATGTTGCCTTCGGACGCCGCTCCGAGGTACTCTGCGACTTGGGGTCCTGCTGTTCGGTATGGAGGTCAACCCCTGGCTCTGTATGGTCCTGGCCGTTGTGCTCGTTCTTCCCGTGATTCTGAGCTTTGGGAGGTCCAGCACCCCACGATATGTAGGGAAACTGTAGTTGACTGTTAGCGTCATCCACCTATTAACATACCAAGCAGCTGAGAGGATTTACAGACATAGAGAGCAAACATCGACACGCCCTCCTCCTTCACAAGTCCACACTGTGGTTTCATATAATGTTTCTCTCCTCCCGCGGGTATCTCCACCCAGCTCCGTTTCACTAGCTTCGCCAAGCGACGATGCGTGCTTTGACTATGCTCCTTCTCTCGAGATATTCTGACCATGAGTTCCTGTTGCCAATTAGCCCAGGATTCTGCAAGATGATGGGGCACTAATACCTTGACGTATTGCAGCTAGATGCGAGAAGGTCAGTACAGTTCACTCGTTGACTTCTCTGATGTTGAATGGTACACAAATCTTGGAGATGTCTCACATTGTTTGTGGGAATATGAACCCATCGCATCTGCTTTTGTTTCATCGGGCCTGAATCTGCAGACTCGCCCTGTTTCCCGGTGGTATGTTTTGACTCTCTCGGTGGTGCTGACGGTTGTTCGGCTGCCGACTTCTTTGATAGCGCCGTCGTCCCTTTGAAAAGCTCATCTTGCATAGCCTGAAGGTCGCGATATCCTGTGTCCATCATGATGCTATTGGGCCCTCGCCCGTACAAGATCTCCCTGATTTCCCCACGTTTGAGCTTGATCGCAATTTGTGCTTTAGCCTTAATGGTCACGTCAAGCACTATGGCGTAGGTTTTGTCGGTCTGAGGGACGGATCTCTCGTATTCGAATTCAGGCGAAAGCTTGCCATTGCTGGGTCTACGCAACGAAGGAGGGTTGGTCAGGAGATTCATAATTATCCCAGTAGCAGCAGGTCCGTTCTCTCGGTCGTTGGCCGGGTCCCCTCCGTCTCCATAGTTTTTGAGCTCATTCCCTTTTCTGAACAGGATCTCACCAAAATACTCCCCGCTGGAGAGCAGCCACCAAAGGGCGGTCGGGAATCGGTAGTTGACGACAAAGTCCAGAGGCCCCATACCTTTCGCCCTGGCCTTTCCAGCCGAGTAAATATCCATGAAACCATTCAAATACTTCTCTTCTCCGGTTGTGTACCGCCAGGCTGCGGCTCCAACCACGCGTTCTGCAGTGTTGCACCATTCACCTTTTCTGTGTGCGTCTTCCCCATCCTGCATGAGGCCAGGTGAAGTAGAGGGTTCTTTGGCTTCGAATAATTCTCGCAATTTGTTCCAAAGCTGTTCCTCAATCTCAGGCTCGTTATTCACGACGGCGACCGCAATCGCACTTTCAGCATCCTTCCCTTCCCCCAAGATCACATCTAATACCTGTGAGGCATCTTTCCTGTCAATCATTACCAGGAGGATTCGGACCATTTCTTCATGCCCGTTTTTCACTGCAGCATGCAATGGTGTGAAGCCGCGGCTCGCCTTGATCAAAAGATGAGCACTCCAATCATAGCTCAGAGCATTCATCCATTGAAGTCCGTCCACATTCCCACTTAAAGCAATCACATGCAGCCATGTTGCACCACACCGGTCTTCTAATTGTGCAGGGCTTCCCGAGTTCTGACCCATAACAGCTTCACACAGCTTTTTTTGTGCGTTTAGCAGCGCCCAGTAGAGAACCGGAACTCGATGGCCGAGCCTCTCCTGCTCCCGAGACTCATCCAATAGCCATTCCACAATGGGCGCTCTCTCGCTCTCTGGGGAACGATGCACTTGATCTTGCGCCGGGTCGGGCGGAAAGAAGAAACTGGACTCCAGCAGTTGGAAGATGATCGAGGGATCCCTTTTCTCGGAAATTGCCCAGCCCAGGGCGGTTCTATCCGCAGGGTCGCCGATTCTCATGAGCGTGGCCAACTTGATCGGCGGAACTCCGAGAAGCAGTCGCACAGTGTCCTCGTCATTATTCTCACATGCCAGCTGGAGTGCGTTTAATCCTGCTCCCGTTTTTGCTGCAAGGTTTGCACCCGCGTCAATCAGAGTAGGAATGACTGAGTTTGCCTGGAAGGTGGCGGCATTCAGTAATGCCGTATATTGCCATGCATCTCGAGTCTCGATGTTCGCTTTGAATTTGATCAGCATTTCCACGATAGACTTCTGATCCTTCATAGCCGCGACTATGAGCGCGGTCTCGTCATCCTTGTTTGGCTGGTTCACGAGCGCGGGGTGTTTCTTCACCAGTTCTGCAATGATTGCGAGGTGGCCTCCTTTCGGAATGCTGGTAGATCGGGTTGTGTCTCCACCCTTCGAAGCCAGATGCAGCGCGGTATTTCCATAATTGTCACTAGCTGTCGGGTCAGCCTGGTGCCTCAATAAGATATCGAACACCTTCTCATTCCCTATCTCAGCTGCGGCGAGAAGCGGCGCCATGGTATGGTCGCCGTTCACCAAAGGAGATCCGGTTGCTCGTCTATTCCTGAAATGTTGGATAGCTCGAAGCTGGCGAGTACGAATAGCAGGCAAAGATGGAGTAGATTCATCATTGACCGTTGTGGCTTTTGTGTCTGCGCCATTGGCCTCCAGAAGCTTGGTGATCTCAGGTCGCTCAAAGGCGGCGGCCAACATTGAGGGGGTTATTTTCTCCATTTTAAGTCCCATCACATCCTCGCTAGTGAAACTTATATCGGCGTTGATGATATCGAGGCTGCGCTCAAGGATTTCCAAGAGGTCCACTTGACTACCGCACAAAATTGCAGCTTTCAATGCCTTGAGCGGTTCGGGTTCTCCTTCGTAATCCTTGGCATTCTTGACCGTGAGATTGACATCTGCTCCTCGATTGACCAGAAGCTGAACGAGGTCACTTCTACTCAGCTCGATGGCCAGCAATAGGGGAGTCGTCCACTCCTCTGAATTCTCGCTCTCTTTGCTTGCACCGTAGGTGAACGTCATGTTTGCAAGATCATTGTGTTCAATAACAAGGTTCTCCGCAGTCTGCGGTTCTCCGTCCTCGATCGCTTTGATAAGCTTTTGCAGTAGGCCTTGGGGCCGCTCTTGCTCTAGAGCTCTATTTTCGGCTGCGCCATTGTTATTATCTCCAACATCTGCAACAATGTCCGTGTGCACCAAATCATCATCTTTTCCAGGACTATCGTCGTCCGCTGGTTGATCGTCTTCCACTGGTGAACCGTCACTCCCGGTGACACCATCTGCCTCGAGAGCACGGCCTTCCTCTGGAATGTTGCCATTCGATGGAGTGCCGTCGCCTTCTGGTACACTAGGCTCCCCTGGGGGACCATCACTCCCGGTGAGACCAAGGTTGGTCGGTAGATCTTTGTATTCAACATTAATAGGGTAGGTGACGAGATCAGCTATCGAATAGCTCCCAACGTACCATCATTGCGACTGACCATGATTGAATTTCCCTGCCGAAGATAGGATGGATCGTGAAGAGATGGTGGGGGATACTAGAAAGAAACGGGCTCCGAGGGTCATAAAAGAAATCGGTCCCGCAATCGACGACTGAATTTGATTCGAGTGCAAGTTCTTCTCTCGAGCCTTTTGTCCCGTCACTGGCCGCAAAAAAAAAGAACAAGAAGAAGAAGTCAACCGCAGTGACAGGGCTAACAGAGCTGGGAACCAGAGCAAAAAGCTGTTTTCAACTTCTTGGTTGACGTCGTAAAAACAAGAGAGGAAATAGAAGCAAGGAGAGACAAAGCTCAGAGCAGAAGAGCGCACCTGCCATCGAATTGCCCTAATGATAAGGCTCGCCACCCGAGTCGGACAAAGATAGAACAAACAATCAAGCAATCAAGCATGACTCGCGAAAGCAGCCGGCAATCGCGACTAGTCGAATGGGTACCGTGGTCGCTCGCGAACCATCGCAGTTGAATCACATTTGCGCAGATCAACCTATAATATGCGGAAGATCTGCATCTCTGGATGTGAAGTTGGTTCGGATAGTGGGGTGAAAAAAGAAGACAAAAGATTGACAAACCCAGGTGTCGCAGGGAATTCGTAGCGATAGGTTTCTCCAAGGCTGAGCGCGCAGAGGAGATGCAGGGTTAGCGAGTTGATTTAGTCCTAAATGGTAAGTAGATACCTTAGCCTGACCACAGGCGACGAACCGCGTCATCAAGAACGCAAGAACAACAAACCGAAGAAGCAATTATGAAAGAGAAGTGGGCCGGCAGCTGAACTCGCCTCACGCAACAACTGCCCGTGTGACTCCCACCACCACCACCACCACCGCCTCCTCCCCCACTCTTGCCCTTCAGAAAAGCTTGAAAAATACCATCGTCTTTTCTTGACGGGAGAAAAGAAGACTAATGTTCTGTTGGGAAGTAGGTGAGGGGGTCCACTGTGACAATGGTAAATAGCAATGAGACCGGATGCATCCGCCCGAGACTAAGAGGAAACCTTGAAACAGCCCTGCCATTCCTGTTTAGGCAGGCTGTTCTCCGGCCCGCGGCAGTGCCCGTGCTGCACGGGCCGTGAGCTTCGGGGTCTGAGCGAGAGGCTGGCCTGCACTAGTGGTTATCAATCAGTACAATTACTGGATTCAAGGGGAGCATGGTAGTAAAGCCAAGGGAAGGTCTCTCAAATGCATCTCTGCTAAGCAACAGATCCACAGACAGCTGCAGCTTGCGTGACCCCCTACGCGAATTATAACACCAAAACGGAAGATGGGTCGAGTCATCCATGCCTTAGCCAGATCCAGTAGTTGTAATCATGGCCACCTGCATTGAGTATCTGAACCAGAAATGAAAGGTCATCTTGAAGGATATAAGACGAAGGAAGCACGGAAGCAGGGGGAAACAACTTGAATTTGTCTCCAGGTGAACGAATTCTTGTCTTCTGTTATCAAGAGATCTTACCATCGGCGTGCCTCGGCGATCCGGCCATGTTGTCCGGCGGCTCAGAAAGCGAGTTCACACGCAGATAACTCGCACTCATTCTCCCGCGTCATGGCATTTCCGTGCCTCACGTGCCAGCTGCAAGTCGACTGTGGTTTGAAGGAAGCGTCGAGGAGATAAGCGGTGGTCCAGATCACAGAATACCGAACTCCCCGTGTAGACTAGTCCTCAACAGCATCCAGAACTCATAGAGTGAATCGGGGACCTCGCTTAATTCACAAACCTTGCATATGTCCTAGCGCCCCTACCATTTCACCGCATGGTGGCTGACGTGATACCATCCATGCAGCACGGGGTCTCGTATCTGCAATACCAGGAGATTGGTAGTCACTGTGGCTGCAAGAGTGAACTACACCAAGTCTATACAAGACTGCTCTCCATACAAAAGAGTGGGATGCATATGACTCCTCCTCATAGCGATTCGGCGCATACATATTCAGGACAAACTTAGCCTGTGACAGACAAAAATTCCGACACCAGACTTAGAATCGCTCCGAGGAAAACAATGAAGGAACTGAGCTCGCCAAGGAGCTAGTGGCACTTTAGCGCCAGCACTGCCACACATTCGAGTGCTGCTCCAGCCTCTCATAGGCAGCGAAATGCGTGGGGCTCGCATCCCTCCTCCCTTTTGTTCGACTGGAATAATAGGGCTGGCAGGACACGGGTTCAACACCCCGCAGCGATTTGGCCAGTGGTGTTGAAGAACAGTTGGAGGGCCTGAATAAATGGTGGGGGTCCGTTCTTGCACGGTTCGGCAGGGCCGAAAGAGGCTCACATATGGGGATAAGGGTTCAGTTGGGCAGAAGGATTATGTGGGCCCCTCGAGCCCCAATAAATTCGAAATAGAGCTGAGGACCTAGTTACAACACTTTTGCACCGGACTGAAGGACTTCCCGTCGCAACGATCGAAGCCAGTGGAAGTGTGAAGACATATCTTCGTGAAAAGACAAGTCGCCGGCATCATCGAGCATCCCCACCGCACCTGCCGCCCGGAAGTAGAACCATGCCCGCAGATGCGGATCACTGGCAGCGGCGGCGCCAGTTATACAAGCCCATGTAAGAACCGCGGGGAAATGTCGCATCCATACATCGTCGTCGGTTAGGGCTAGCACATCACGGAGATCGCTGGCTAAGGCGTCTAGGTAGTCGGCAAAATTGCTCGTATTCGCCCCGCCGCTTATAATAGCGTGGAAAATCCGGAACGCCAAGGAGCAACAGTGGCACACGGGGTCATCGTTGGTAGGAAGCGAGATCGCGTTGCCTTGTGCCGCGTTGCAACCCCAACCAGCCGTCGATTGATGGACCACAAGCTGAAGTTTGAGCTCTTGGATGTACTGGAACAATGCTTGAATGGAGCGACCGGGAAACTCCGGTGCAGATCGGCTGATAAGTGTGCTGAGAACTCGTTCCTCGAGGCCAGGTGGTGGCATGGGCGGGCAGTGCGGTAGAGGTCTTGAGTCCATGTCAAAGACTATATCTGAAATAACATCGTTCCTGTAGTCCGTCAGGATTCCATCTTGTTCATGGCAGAAGGGCCGACGAACACGTAGATGAGAGATGCTGTTAGTCCTTCCAGGCCTAGTTTGTCCAAACCACCCCTTAGCTGGACGATCTTCGCTAGACCAGCTCGATGCACCTCAGCGGAAGCTCGATCTCCGGTGAGAACCTAGTGTATTGTTAGTTTTACCACCTGTGGATGGCGAAGTCACTTATGTTGCATACCGCGAAGAGTGCCAGCGGTGTGATTGCAGCTATCGTGCGGTCATCTAGCGCTGTTTTCGGGTCGGATAGACGCTTTTTGACCGATTTGATCAGTTCATTGTAATGATACAGGGTAATTGTACTCTGCTGGATTCCACGGCGGAGATCAAAATTGGAGGAGCCGGTAAAGAGAGTTGCGTGGAACAAGCAAGGGTCGCTCATCGCACCTCTCATCCAGGTAGTCTGCAATTTATAAGAGCTAGATCTATCGTTAATTGGCACGCGTGTGGCATTGTGACATTCGACGACTGGGGCCCAGGGGCTGTCAGCGCAAGCCAGAAGAGATCGAGAGGGATGTTTTACAGTGCTTGATTAGGCGTGGCATATACCAGCGAGAGGCGATGGGATAGGAATCTGAGACAGCTGGCGCCTGGATAGCCCACGAGATATAAACTTGACTCTCCACAGCGTCCCAGGAGCTAGGTGTGAGCTTTTTGGAACTGCGCGTGTGGTGACTCTCAGTCACCAGCGCCTTTGAGCTCTGGTTTGGGATACTTTCTGCGACGCGGTAAAGGGCATAGGAACACACTCGCTCAGCCCTAGAGAGAATAGATTAAAACGCGCACCTAGGGGGACATAAGGCTGAAGACAAACTTTTGGCACAAGGAGCAAGAGGGGTAGGCTCTGTCGCATTTTCTTTTTCGCAAGCGACAAGACTCGCAGGCAACAAGCATAACCTTCATCTTGAAGAAGTTGAGAGAAGCGGCGTGGTAGAAATGAGGCTGAGAGTGTGACCGCCGCGGTGAGCCTGGAGAAGATAAGATTAATCTGGGTCCATGATGAGTCTAGCCGTTTTGGGTCGTCAGGCAGCCTTTTCCTTTTTGAGACAACATACAAAGCCACACTTCCTTCACGGCTGGCCTCAAACTACCCAAGCACAAACACAAGCGACGATGACAACAATGAGAAGTTATCAGTCCAATTTATGCCACCAATTTGATTCTTTTCCTCTCGGGACAAATTGAGAGGCGACTATCGCTGGACGCTGAGGTATAGATGCCATGCTTTTGCCGGGGGAGTCACCTGCATTTCTCCCGTCTTGGTGTTGTGCATAATGTATAGAAAGTGAGAAAGCTCGTCAATGGGGCGATGTTCCTGACTTCCTATCCTTTTTTTTCGTAGGCAAAACGCCTGCCCGTGGACTGAAGAACCTCACAAATAGTGCATATTTCCCGGTCTGTCATCTACGCGAAGGCGTAGCAAAGACGTCAAGTTGAATGAAATGGCGAGGTAGTGGATTTATGTAAGGAATATGGAGGTGGGGGAAGACGGAGAGTCCCCATAAACGGTAGACTGTAGTGACCAGAAACGCAGTAAGTGGTGATGACACGGTCACACTGTGAGGAATTGCAAAGTGGTAACCTTTGGAATGCATTAAGCCAACTTGTAGAGATTATATAACTCTAGTCCCGGGGATGATTCATGTGGGGATCAGGGAAGCGCCGAGATGTGATGGGATGTCTGTAGAGTATTAGTAATAGTGTATGCAGCCGTACTATTGCATCTTGTGTGTATTGTAAGTCGAGAAGATATTTTGATGAACTGCAGTCAATTCGGACAATCATGGGGTGTCTAGTATACCTGTGACATGTTGATTGATCATCTGGATCGATAGCCAGGAAGACAAGTTGCTCTGTGAAAACTGACCTTCCATCCATGAGTTATATATGCATCCCTACCGTGGGAACTTTTTATTTTTTACCGAAGGAAACCGGTCGCGGGCTATAGATCGTATGACTTATCATTCAAGAACCCTCGGCTTGTTTGAATGCTTGTTGATCCCCTCGTACGAGTAGAACATGGCACCAAGGGGAGTAGCGGATGACTAACGGGTGGACTAGCCCGCCCCTAACATCCAACATCTAAGTTACTGAGAGAATCGATCTTGCCTACAAGCCAAAACAATACTTCACCGATTTCGCCGTGAATATTCTGAAGAGAACCCTGAGGTTGACGGAAACACGGCTTTCTAAGTGATCGCGAATCTAAAGACATCTGATTTAGTGACGCTATTGGCTGCAAGAATACGGTAGCAGCTGGAGGCCTGAGGATTCCCAGTCCTGACTATTTTGGTATTAATTTCTTACGTTTTTTTGTCTGCTAGTGACTCAGTCACAGTCAGGCTAGGAGTTATTGCTGTCTAGAATCGCCCCCTGTCGCCCACTAGCATAAGTACTCAGGTACAGCGGGGGTGTCTATTCCAGAAGTAGCCGTGGGAAGCTTGAGGGACGTCAATCTAGAACAGGAAATCCGCACTCGTATAAATTAGCGGGAAAGCGGATCGTTGGTTATGTAAGATTTGTGGATCCAAAAGTACCGGTGGGTCGGTTGTGCCCAGTCCGTCTGTAAGATTTCAACTTTGACTCCATACATCAATGGCCAAAACTTATACTAGGCAATGCGGTGGAATTCAGCAGTTAAATAGAGCTCCCCTGGTCAACCTTGTATAATACAAGGATCCGATTGGCAAGAAGTCGCGGCTATGTATTAAATATTGGTATCAATGTGACAAAGGTTTACTAAGAACGAATCGAGATGATGCCAGTGTAACATCCTCAAGTTTAGAGCTTTTGACGCTCTTTTCGGACATTCAACACTTTGACGACCGAGAGGAGAATCAAGAGATTGGTCTAGAGCCTCTCTATTCATCACCGCCACAGCAGCACTCAAAGCAAAGCAGGCCACAGCATCTATAATTTTCCAGCATTGTTAGCCGAGTCCAAAAAGGCAGAAATGGATAACATACACGCCACAGCAGACATTCCCGGCTTCACCACCGCCACGTAAGTTGAGTTCTGTTGCTTCATGTGTCGTCGCCTTGAGCATGGTTAGTCCGCCATATAACCACTTTTACGAATAAAAAAAGAGAGAGAGAGAGCTGTTCATACCGGCATATTAGCATCGAGAGCTTGGGGAGGAGCTGGAGAAAGTGGTTGTTGCATCGTCACAGTCTGGGGGTCCCAAGTGTGCTCGGGAGCTTCATTCGTAGAGGGCCTACTAAAGGGCGTCAAAAGCCAACTCAAAAACTGCATGCTGCGTGGTTTTAAAGGAAGAGGACAAGAGGAATCGATAAGACAGCACAGTCTGTAGTGGCTACTCGATCGGTGGCGACGACCTTTTATAAGTTTCCCGGTCAGAATCTCCAGTCAGATCCCAGCAGTCGTTAGCGTAGGCTTTTCTCAGGAGACTTCAAACGCGGAGTTGGTAGGTTGTATTGCTAGAATAGACTCCACCCAAGGCTGCAGATCATTGGCTTCATTGGGATCTTGCACAAAGGAAGCTGTGTGGCTCATTTCAGTTCGACAAGACAGGGCTGGTGAGGCGCCAAGGGAAATAAGAGGTGCAATGTTCTCAAGACCTCCCAACGGTAAATTCCACCGGTAGTGTGTAGATTATCCGGACGAGAAACACAAGGTCATGTGTCTACCCGAGTGGGAAAGACCAGGGGAACAGGCCAAGCCACTAAAAGCTGCCATGAGGCAAAGAAAACATAAATACCCTTTGTTTTGACTCTCTCTGCGTGGAACTTTAGTACTAACTTGATGGCTGTTTGGGGCGGAAACAATTGCCCAAGTGCAGGAACAAGTATTCTGCTTTTTCAAGAAGAATTCCATAATGCGGCCTCCGCTATGTTCTTTGAAACGTGGCTTCCTGGTGTTTTGTCACAGAAGATGATGCTTTATCGTGTGGTCCAACATGAAGACTTTGAATTCAGGCAATGATTAGTCATAGTCGTCATTTTGAGAGACATATAGGAGCCAAATATGAGAATGTCTGTGGAAGGCGCCGCCTTCTCGAACGTTTCCCTTTTTACGTGGTTGAAGCCTCGGGAGGGACTAAAAGTGGATCAAAAATATGAGCGGTACTAAGGTAGTGGAGCAAGCGCAGGTTGCGCAAATGAAACCAGGGAATTGACCCTTAGGGCCGCGACCCTGAAACCATGGCGATTTTTAACTTTTTCTAGACTTTCTGCATCGTGGCTGCTGCTGCATGCCGTAACGCTTAGATGTCGATATGTCTGTCGCATGTGATAGAATTGTGCCCCTGTTTTTCCTGGCACAGCATAAGGCCGAGCCACAGACTCAACAATCACATTCTTTCTGCTTTTCCCCTGAGCCACCATTGCTAGCGACATGGGCAGGCCCCCCTCAATTACACCCTATACGCAAAAGCTTGCGCGAAAAACCCATCGAAAGTCTCGCTATGGGTGCCGCAACTGTAAGCGGCGAAGGATCAAGGTTGGTGGCTGTCTCAAGCTATCCTCTGCCTCAGGCAGTCAGTCACTAATCAACCTTCTCACAGTGCGATGAGATCAAACCGCATTGTACCAATTGCATACGTCACGCAATCGATTGTGATTACAGCTCACAACCCAGAGCTGCCAGCAGCTCGCCGACTGAGATTAGTTCCTCAAACTCGACTTCTTCGGACAAAGCCGATGGCGACTACACCTACATCTCATCCACCCCGACGAACTTCAAGCCGCCCACGCGAGCACATGGCCCTTCACGCACCTCGGCATCTGCGCCCTACCATTCTGCTCCCCCCTCGCATGAAATTGCGAAGAGGCCATTCGAATTCACAGCTACCGACATGGCGCTCTTTCATCATTTCCTGACTTCTAACGAGCTAACCGCCGTCCAACCCCGCGCTCAGCAGCAACTCTGCCGGCTAGGTTTCTCTCATCACTATGTTCTGCGCCTACTGCTAGCCTTCGCCGGATTCCATCTGGTGCGGAAATCAGAGGGCAATCCAAGAGTCCAGTACATGGGCACGGCGACAGACTACTTTGCTGAGGCCGACCGTCACCTGGAGACGGCGGTGCAGGAGGTCACGGCGCTGGTCCCGCAAATCAATCCCGAGAATGCGCCTGCGATGTACGCGTCCGCCATCTTCATCTTTCTCTCCTCCTTGGCCAAGGGCCCGCAGCCGGGCGAGTACCTGGCCTTCCGGGATGATGGCGGGTCTGGGAACTTGGGGCTATTTCTAGGTGTCCGTTCAATTCTAGAGCTTTGCCAAAACGACATCCCGACCGACGTTTTCGCCGTTTCCGGGGACGAAAGCCCTGATTCGGATACACCCGAAGGTGGCGACCAGGCCAGCCGGGACCCTGCTATTGGTGCAGAGTCCCACAATTACGAATACCATCTCAACTCACTGCGCCAGCTTCTAGCTATTTATGTGCCTGACTCGAACCCTCGCTCTCCCAGCTATCAACGGATGTTGAATCACCTTCACTACTGTCTTGCTGCTGTTCTGGGTCCCGGTCCCCGTTCACCCGGGATGTCTCTGTTCCCGCATATCTTCGCCTGGCTGTATCAATTACCAGATGATTTGGTACACGATCTGCGGGAGCAAGAACCGATCGCTCTCATCCTATTCTCGTTCTTTTGTGTTCTTCTACACCAGCTGGATGCTGTCTGGTTTATTCACCACTGGCCGCAACATATTGTCACGGGTGTTTACCGGAAGCTCGATGCTGCATTCCGACCGTTTGTGCAATGGCCGCTAGACCAGCTTGGAATCGGTGATCCGAAACAAGTCCTAGGAACAACGACCGACCTTACTCCCTACTATAGTACGTCGGGCTATTGGTGAAACTTAATCATGTGGTCCGTTCGCATAGCGATATAGAATTGCATTGTCTATCCTAATAATACATGCTCAAGAACAAATAGACCCCCTGCCTCCCAGCGCACAAGGCTGAAATTTTGCACTTTAATCAAGTACAAAATCCCGTAGGCACTATCGGTCTCAGTCTAGACACAGCGGAAACTCTCCGCCGAAGAAGCATCGCCTCGTATATACTTCGCCTGAGCAGGATAAGGACACAGGATGCGCGACTGCTTCGCCCCATCGGACCCTGTGTACTCCACAGGCAGAGTCGCAGGGGCTGTCCCGTTCTCCACCCACAGTCTTAGGGCATCGAACGTAGTGGTGGGCTGCCCGCCCACACCGCCCGAGCAATGCCCCAACCCGGGCGCCTCGAAGAAGCGATAGAATTCCTGAACATCGGGGAAGAGATCCGTCACCGCGTTGTAGTAGAACTCGGTGTCCTTGGTCGGGATACTGGGGTCGGCCTGTGTTGGAGTCCAGTGTTAGATCTTCTCTTCTTTTCGAGTAGCAAACGGTATAGACATACCATGCCATGATAAGTGATGAGCTTCCCGCCCGCGTTGCGGAACTCGCTCAGGTCGGGATCAGCGGCGTTCATGAAATCGGTATACTCCTGGCTGGCGAGGTGGAAGGCCCGCTCGTACTCCGCGCGAGTCATCTTGCTCGTCTCGAAGCTGGCGTTCTTGGCAACAAACAGGTTGAACCAGACATCCGCCTGGGTGCTGTTCTGGCCGGGCACGGAGCCATAGCTGCTGATGTCGGAGCCGGGATTCACCCCGTACCAGAGGAACTTGCCATCCTGCGTCCGCGGGCCGGACCAGGCGGCGTCGGCGATGATCGCAGCACCTTCGCTAAGCGCAATTGTTCGATTGAGGGTGGAGCAGTGAAATGTCTGGTTGACGGAGGTATACGGGCTGTAATCGCACGCCGTCATGTTGGAGATAATCCCGTCTACAACCCCATCCTTGGGATCACAGTGGGCGATAGCCTCCGCCGTCAAGAAATTCAACTCGCACGCCAATGGATGAACCCCACGCCACTCCCTCATCAACAGCGGGTAGTACACCGCGGAGACAAACTTGGTCCAGGATTGTGCGGGCGCGGACGCCGCGATGCCGTCGTACGCTGTTGGATACCGCTGCGCCAGCATCAGTCCCTGTCGCCCGCCCTGGGAGCAGCCACTCCAGTAGGAATAGTTCGGATTGTGTCCATAGAAGCTGCGGATCAGGCTCTTGCCGATGACTGCTTGGTCGTTCAACGAGCGGGAACCCAGATTATGCAGCGCCGCGTAGTCGACGTTGCCGGGGCTTTTGAGTGCCCATGAAGTTGGGAAGGCCGCATCGCCCAGTCCCGCGTCGGTAGTCGTCGCGGCGTATCCTTCGCCGATCGCCCCGCCCATGAAGAACTGGGACAGCACGAAGCGACCGGCCTGCCAGCCTCCGCCGCCGGTGGCTTGCAGGCGGCCGTTCCAGCCGTGGCGCGGGAGCCAGGTCTCCACGGTGATGCGGTCGTCGTACCCCGGGTGCGTGTATGTGACGGTGATGTTGCAGAACTCTGCATTGCGCAATTCGACGTCACCGTGGTTGTAGTTGAATGTGGCCGGGACGGTGCGCGTGTAGTTGGTGACCCAGGCGGCTGACAGGTTGAGGATTTCTGCGCCGTAGACGGCTGGGGGTTGAATCGCCGAGGGCGAACAAGTGAGATTCATCTCTGAATGTGGAATTTTAAAATTGTAAAATCTAGGGCAGTGGGATCACTGAAATCACTGCGAAGATACAACCCGGAGGCTTTAAACGGTCAAGGTTATGTGATTTTTACTGAACTCAGCGCCCGGAACGTCTACTTCTTTTTATCGAGAAATGCACGCATGACCGTCATGAATCTGTTCTCTCATCTCATCTCAGGGAATCCTTCCCTTGCATAGGATACGAATGCGAACTACTTACCATTGCACTGGATCGGCAGTGGCGGATCATTGCTACCCGTGACGACTTTCGGCTATGCTCGACTTGGACCCGAGGCCTCGACTTGGCTTCCTGATTTGGCGGGCGGGTTTTCCATACAGGGATATTCGTGTTCGCGATAATTCCATACCCGTTGCCAAGCATCATGCCCGTCTCCACTCAAAGAACTGAACCCGCGGGTCTCCAGGAGCCAACAATCCTCCACCGAATCGGCTGCAAGGCCAATATTTGGACTTTACTCGGCGAAAATGTGGATCCATGAAATTTGACGCTATGGATATGAGTTATTGTATAGACAACACTTGCCTCTGATCTGTGTGGATCCCAGCGCTCATAGTTGAAAAGTCAAGTACCCTTACCACCAGGCTCATGTAACGCAAATTAATGACGGCTCCTCGTTTTAGGATATGGGGGAAAGAGTGCGGATGAGAATTCCCATCGATATGAGGAGGTTGCCCGGTGAGATCTCGTAAAATTCGCTTTCCCCTGGGACAGACTCCCACAGATTTATGTTCACGCAATATATAAGTAAGCCATGCCACTAGCGTTCTCTCTACACTTAACAGGCAATTGCCCCTGCGACCATTGCCATTTGTTCTTGAGCCCGGCAAAAATTGCTTAGCATCATACAAGAATATGGGTCAACCTGGGAGGTTCGCATGGGTCCTGGGGTCGAGTCTCCTCAGCATTGGCTCTCTGATATGCCTTATCATTGTTGCGATTGGTTGCACAAAGCCCAAGCAGGCTAAGGATCTCTATATGTTTCGAGTAGGTCAATTTTGTCTCGCAGGGCATGAGAGAAACCAATTGACGAGGTTTATAGATCGAACTCAAAAACCTTACAACCTCTCCAAGCTCCATCCTTGATACCACCCTTCAGGATCTCACTGGCAGCCATGTGAAGCAATTTGTGCAAGCCTTGCAGGAGGCGAATCAATCAGAAACCTTGCACGATTTTTACTCCATCGGACTGTGGAACTACTGTGCTGGCAACAATCCCCATATTGGAGTCTACAACACAACCTACTGCTCGAAGCCCCGCGGTGGATTTTGGTTTAACCCGATCGAAATCTGGGATTTGAATCAAATCCAAATAGAGAAGCATGTCCCTAATCGGTTGCAACAGACGCTGGATATCTATCAGAGAGCTTCCCTATGGATGCAGATCCTTTACCTACTTGCCATCTGCACCAGCATCGTCCAGCTGTTGGTTGGCCTTCTGGCCTGCTGCAGTCGGCTGGGAGGCTGCTTCGCCTGGCTTCTCACGGCAGTCTCCCTCCTGTTTACTCTCGCCGCATCCATCACCTCCACGACGCTTTTCGCCACCCTTGCGGGCACATTCAAACTGACCTTCAAGTCCTACGGAATCTACGGTCACATGGGTCGGCACATCTACGCAGCCACCTGGCTGGCGGTCGCATTGTCCCTCTTAGCGGCGGTGTCATGGCTCCTCAATTGCTGCTGTTTTCGGGGCGACAAAGCGCGGCGTGAACCGCCCCGAACCATGGGTCCTGTGGGTGCGGCAGACAGCGCTTACAGCTATAGACCGGTTGCCGTTGGCAAACGTTCGGATGTATCCGACCACGCACCTTTACTCATGTGCCCTTCTCCTCCGCGGGTTCACGGCGGGCAGGATTATCGCCCGTATCAGCAGCAGCGGCAGCAGTACCACAACCCTTACCAGAACATATATCTCGAAGCCCACGAGATGCGCTGACACTACTGCTTCAAATTCCCGCGTCGGTGCAGCACTGCGAACACCAACCTGCTCATGATGTATATCAAGCTCTTGTGCGTTGATTGTATTCTGTATCCAATTACCCCAAAACAAATGGGTCTCTGAATGGAAGCCAACTGTCATAACATAGCCCCTTCAAGGGCTGAAGAGCTTCAGGCCGACCGCTCGATGGAATGCCCAGTCTGGACCTGAGGTGGGTAATTCGGGGCAATAATAGAGACAGATTATTCGAAATCGCATGTGATGGCAAGAGTGACCAACATCCAGGTGGTCATGAAGCTTGTGAACGACTCGACCATGATGCGTTCCTTGGGGATGTCATGCATAAACGGAAGGAAAATCACACCCTCTATTATAGCACGGTGCAGTTAAGGTAATTCCGCTTGCTAAATAGCAAGCATATGACTTTTCACATTGTAAGAAGATTTTATTCAACTCAGTCTAGAAGGGTAGTGATACAGTCCAGGGATATAGATGAGGAACAGCAACTCTTTCCCTGTGGAAAATGGCTATGTTCATCCGGCTTATTTCCACCAGTCGGCCCCAATTCCTTGACGTAGAAGGTGCACTGTCGAATGACAATCAACACATCGCACGCTGAGACTAAATGAAGAGTCATCTAAAGGGTCTCGAACAGCAACGAGGTATTTGCCTCTCACACAGCACAATATGTGTAAGGTGGTCCTACCAGGAACACCTCGGATATGCCGGCCAAGGGCGGGGATCAGCCTCGGCTAATCCTGCTGACAGCCAAGTCTCAACCCCACACCTGTGCTTACCCTGTCAGCCTCTGCACCTCAATCCTGTTCTGTCCCTTTCTCCAAAGCTTTGACTGACTGTGACGCTAGTATTACCCCCAGTCAGGAACATCGGAACCAAGTCCGACCCTGATTTATCATACGGCTGCCAGGCTCTCTGAGAGAACATGCCACTGTCACCCGAGATCCAGGACTTCATCCATGGGTTCAAAAGCCGCTGGGACCCGTCTGTGAATGCAGCGTGCGAGCGGTTCTTCGAGACCTGCCATGCATCCCTTCCTCCTCCGGATGCGGAGCCATCGATCGCATGTGAGAAAGATGTCAAGTACGGGCCGGATCCGCGACACCGGTTGGATGTATGTGCAAGGCTATTCGAAACGTCCAGTGAACGACTGTAGATCTCGACCAGTCGCAAGATTCGTGGCTGACGGGTTTATGATAGATTTTCTGGCCCACCAATGCATCCACGACAAACGCGACCCTCCCCGTTGTCGTCTACTTCCACGGCGGTGCGTTCAAAGCGGGCGATAATACTATCACGCCGCACCTACATGCCAACATCGGTAAGCTCCCAACCATGTCGCGCGGCCTTCGTTGCGCTCGTTACTTTAACGCATAGTCCAGCTCTTTGATAAGATCTGATGAATCATTCCCAGGAAAATTCTTCGCCGACAACGGCATGATCGGAGTCCTTGGAACATATCGCCTCCTACCCGACGCTCGGTTTCCAGACGGCCGGGACGACGTTGCCGCTGCCCTAACATGGCTGCATGACCATATTCACCAATACGGAGGCGACCGCAACTCCATTTTCGCGCTCGGGCAAAGTGCCGGCGGTGGCCACCTGGCCATGGCTCTATACGCGGGGAGGCTCATTTCCGACGAAGGCCGGAACCTGGTGCGTGGGGTTTTGCTCCTAAGCGCCGCGTTGGAGTATGATCTGGGGAAGGAGGATCGGCGCAGAAGCATGGAGGCGTACTATGGAACGAATGGCCATGAGTTTATCCACGCTCATTCAGCCCTTGGGGCTTTCAAGAAAGTGTCCCACGAGGACGATGAAGCTGGAGGGACAGCGCCCGACCTTTTTCTTCTGCTGGCGGAGTGGGATTTCGAGGAGTGTGTCCGAGGTAATTTGGATTTCCTGCAGGCTTACAATAAGCAGCGGCGCCGTGTTCCGCGGTTTGAGGTACTGTCAGGACACAACCATGTCAGCTACTGTTTGTCTATTGGGCTGCCGGGTGATGGGGTTGGTCCGAAGATCGTGGAGTGGGCGAGGCAGTGTTTGAAGAAGTGAGTGAGGTCTCCATTTTATTATGCTCATGGAGTTCTACTCTGTGCACAATCTAAGTGTGTCGGCACCATTGAGTACAACGTATAGGGATCTTTCCCAAAACTTGCAAACCCTACAAAAACACGTGTTCCATCTTGTGACCAACCTTCTCAGAGCCCAATCTAGGCTTGGAGGGTGACAGATCACAGTAAGAAGGTTCCTGATGCAGCAGATTCCAAGCAGAAGAGATCTATAGATGATAAGATAGAGAAATTATAGGTCACTACACCATGCGCAGTGCAGCTTTGGCTCCATTGAGGCTGTACATGCGGATCCACGTCAGCACTAATCCTGTGCGCGTAAGCACTAAGACCATTCTGATAAGCACCATGGCAAGGCTACTAAGCACTAACCAACCCACAGATTGCCTGCGCCCCGCCTTGGCAGGCCTGTCACTCTCACCGCCAAGGACGCGGGATCGACATCATCGTAGAATAACTCCCCTTGGCTTCTCTCGATGTTCTCTCACTCGCACTCATACCTCTGCAGCGGTGACGCTATCATCCATCACACAGATGGCAACTTTAGAAGAAAGACACCCCGAGCTCTTCAGACCCGTTAGCAACGAGTCGCCCCGAGGCAAGAAGCGAACCGTTCCTTTGGAATGTCTCTGTCTGGGCTTCAACCGGACAGGCACGGCGTGTAAGCACACCTGCCACTACCTAGAGACACCAACGTGCTGATGAACTGAGCCAGCAATGTGCAGTGCCCTCGAGACCCTGGGCCTGCCCTGCTGGCACTCCACACAGTTCCTGTCGACGCGGTTCGGCGACATCGAGATGTGGCAGGAGGCCGTGGACCGGAAGTTCTTCGGGGCAGGACCCAAGTTCGGGCGTGCGGAGTTCGACCAGCTACTGCACGACTACGGGGCAGTCTCCTCCGACACCCCGGCCATTGCCTTTGCAGAGGACCTGGTGAAAGCGTATCCAGAGGCAAAGGTCGTGCTCGTGGAGCGCGACATCGACTCCTGGTACCAGAGCTGGATGGACACAGTGATCAAGAACACGTATTCCCCGGTCGTCACACTCGTGTGTCATATTGATCGCTTCTTCACGCGTCCGATCGGCAATATCCACAAGACCACCTTCAAGGGGTGGGCGGGCATCTCGGGCCCAGAAGACGCGCCCCTCAAGAGCAAGGCCAAATACCGCGAGCACTACGCGCTCGTGCGGCGGGTGACGCCCAAGGATCGTCTGCTGGAGTTCAACTTGTCTGATGGCTGGGAGCCACTGTGTGAGTTTCTGGGGAAGCCCGTCCCGGACAAGCCCTTCCCGCACATCAATGAGAAGAAGTGGCTCGATGAGAAGGTCCAGCTTGTGCTAATGAGGGGGATGAAACTTCTGGCGTGGAAAGTTTTGATTTACTTCCTGGCTCCTATAGTGGCTGCTGGATTGTTCTACTTTCGGCTTATGTGACCTACTGTGCGAAGCTCTCCAGTCTGTCTCGTACTGAGCATATAAACCGCAGACCACAAAGCCTCAATGCTCGGCTAAATATGATCCTATAGCTGGAAGAAACACATACAATCGATCGAACAAAAAAAGACTCTTTGCTGTAGTTGATATCTACCAAGTGTCCCGCCTGTAAAATCTGAATACTATGTATGCTCGATGACGCGTGCTGAAATTGAGAGAACAATACCCAACTCTCTAGTCCCATTCACTTTCCGCCTGAGCTTTCGCTTGTTCAAGAAGGGATTTTAACTCATCCCTCTCACGCTCAATATCTCGCATTAATTCTCCGGATGGATCTAGGCACGGAGTTCTGTACTGTCCTACCGCACGAGCATGACGAGACTTGAGTCTTCGAATTAGATTCTGATATCTCGTCATTGAGAGACTATTGTCGTCCCCATCATCGAATTCATCGTCCCAATCGTTGTCTGAGTCGTGATTATAACTGTCTAGCCAATGGCTGTGCGAATAGTCGTCCGACTCGTTGTCTGACCCGCCTACCCAGTTGTCATCTGAACTCTTGTCTAAATTGTCATCACATCCTTCATCGGTCTGCCCTGACACAAGCGCCTCAGCGGCGTCCGCAGTCCTCCCGTGCCCGAGATCAATAACAACTTGAGCCCCCGCCGCGAGAAGAAGTCGTACAATCAGCATCCATCGGACTTGTTCTTTAGCATCAAGAAGTCTTTTGGATATGCGAGTCAATCTCACGGTGCTCCTGACTCGGTTGGTTGCTATGGCTAGGACAGTACCATGAGGATGCTCAGGCAGAGGCATATTAACGTTGGCCATTCCGACATCGAGCAAATACCGAATGGCTCTGGGAGCACCGGCATCAACGGCGGCGGCCAAGGCACTTCCGTGGAGGCCCGTAGGAAGGGGCAGATTGACGTCAGCCTGGCGACTCTCCACGAAGTATTTCATCAGCTCTAACGCCTTTGCACTCCTTCGCGAGGACCATGCAGCAGCGGCCAGAGCGCTGCCGTACGCCCCATGATGCAGAAGCAGATCGACATCTGCGCCTCCTTCCTCCACCAAGGATTGGCTGCCTTCCAGCCATCCCAGACCAGCAGCTAACACAAGTACACTCCCATAATCGCTTAAAGGTAAACGCAGATTGGCGTCCGCAAAGCCTTCACAAATCAACAGCTTCAACATGGTAAGATCAGTGTTCAAAATGGCGGCTTCCAACGCGGGGGATGTGAAGCGCGAGCAGCTTTGCAATCTGCTCGGCGAGCAGTCATCGGTGGCTTCTAGGGAGCTGAAATCCGTTTTTACTGCTTCTAGGAGAATTCTGACCACTTCGACTTGGCCCTGAGACACTGCTGCCTTGAGTGGTGTGAGGCCCGTCGGCGAATTGGCTTGAGCGGCAATAGAGACGCCTTTGTGCATAAGAACCCGCACAATCGGGCCATGGCCATTCCTTACCGCCACCATCGTGGGACTGGGTCCTATGTCATCACTCCAGACAGGGCTCAGCTCGGCTCTTCTCCACCAATCCAGCAATATCTGCACAAATCCATACCTACAGACAGCCAGAACTGAGCACTCAAAAGGTTCCATGTTCTCCAACGGTGCCCAGAGGCGGTATTGCGCACTGCTGGCTTCCGGGGCACCGAGGAACTTCTCGAGAAGGCCCGTAACGGGCGCCAGGTCGCCATCCATTGCCACAGGGCTGTTCTCGAGTCTCTGAAGGTGCTTGTGCCAGTTGAATGCGCTGTATCGCATCAACACTGGTAGATAATCAACCTCAGCGCCCAGTTCAGAAGGCAGGCTCGAACCTATCAAACGACCCCAGTAGGTCTCACTCAGCATTACCTGCAGACAGACCTTGCTGGCCATCAAGTTGACCGCCACGTTGTTCCAACCGTGGCGTTGTTCAAAGTACTCTGCAACCGAAAGATGCGATACTCTCCAAAAATCCTGCTCCGAGTCTATGACGAGGAGATTGCGACACAAGGAAAGCAACTCATCCGCAGTAATAGGGGCACAGAGTTCCACCCCATCGTGATCGGGATTGACACGGATTGCCTCCAGGAGCTGCAGTCGTGAGAGTGGGGTGTTCACAGCCAGAACCCATTGGAAGGCTCGTTGCGCAAGGCTCCGATCGTGGCTCCCGCGGTCGTACATTTCCTGGTAGAGCCTGTCATATGTCTCGTCGAGTGTCCTCGGAAGCATCCCTAAGCATTCCAAAATTGTCTCGGCACTGACGCATTTCGCCAGCTGATCGAGCTGCAGAGCGGTCCATTGAAACCTGCCCGAACGTTAGCAGCCGCCATCATAGTGCTATGACTGCGCAAAACGAATGTGTGCTTACATTCCATCACATTTCTTTAATAGAGCCGACATCACCGGAGCGTGGAGTTCCTCATTTGTAACTACGTCAGGGATCCTCTGCCTGATATACGTCTGGATATCGTCGTGGTTGTCTGTCGCCTGAATTTCGATGTTCGGGTGGGACTGGAATCGACTTCGCATATCGCCGTCAGGGCGGCTCGCAATGAAGAGTTTAATCGGCCTTCTGCTGACTCGGAGCAATTCCTCAAACAGTTGCAGAAGTTCTTTCCGTGATGCAGGGTTGCACTCGTCAAATGCATCCAGTATCAGGGTGGTCCGGGGATAGAGATTCAAGGACTCGATCAAGAGAGTCTTACAGAGTGCGAGGTCTAGACTTGCTGCACGAATCCGCTGCTCCTTATAGCAGACCCGAAGCTTGGACTGAATGTAGCAGGAGCTGATTTTGTTTGCGCAAGACGACAATTGGCGAACATAGCTCTGGGCTACAGCCAAAGGGCGTGTACGGATATCCTCGGTTCGGTTGCAGTAGAAGTAGGCAAAGCCTTCGTCGTTGGCGGTCGTTCGGAGAGTGCCTTCGACGTGGTCGATGACTCTCGAAGTGAGAAAGGTCTTGCCCGTGCCCGCTTGGCTGCTGTCAGTTGTCGATCCTGTAACCCCAACGCTACTTGGGGCTAAACTTACGAGACCCTCGCAGCCACAGCACGGCTGTGGAGCTACTCTCCTCCCACTGTCGGAAGATACGGTGTTGTAGCAACCAATCTCCTGTTCCCTTTGTCCGGTTGCCGCGCACTAAGTTATGATTCTCTCCATATTTGACAGACGAGATCCAATCTAGGATCTCAAGGGCATCCTTCTCCTCAAGCCTCTCCAGAAATGCTGTCACCCGGCTCTCAATCCGAGGAAGGTAACCCTGAAGCGCCTGCAAGTGTTGCAACATCTTAACGTCTGATTCTGCACTACGTTTACTCTCGCATGCGCTGGCCGTATACCTGAGTTCGCGTTCCTTTGCTGCGAGATCGGAGAACAGCCCCGTGGTTTGATCGAACATCGCTTCTAGCAGTCTTTCCGTAGTCGACTTCGACAGTAGCTTAGTACTGCAAGACAACAATTCCAAGGTAGCCTGGTAGACGTTGACAAGATCTTGGTACAGCGTCTCCTCAATGCCACCATCCTCTGCCGAGTAGATGACCTCGTATACTCTGGCACGGTGTGTGACCTGCAGGACGCGGTCCACAGTGCCAAGTAGAGCGGTCATTTGCTTGTCGAATGCAACAGGAACCTATAAGCCTCGGTCAGAATACTAGCTCCGGGTCTTACAGACAATCTTCCTTCGGTCGTTGGACTGACTGGGCACAAGAGCACAGACAGCAGACCGGAATCCAGGTACCGCAAAGCAGAAGACGAGGGACGCATTGCTATGACAGCCAGGGACTTGCCTCCAGAACCTTTTTGATCAGAACCCATGGCCCTGCCGCCTGCGAGGGCGCAAACGGAACAACAAGATCGCCGATCAACTGCACCCAGGTCGCACATTTGGACGCGTAGTCGCGCACGATGATCTTGTGCTGCCCGACTTCAAATGTCCAGGCCTCCTCTTCGCACTGCTTCTGCTTCTGCTGCAGGACTTTGATAATGACATTCAAAGTTTGTTCCTGCTGCGATGTTGCCGAGACCGGTTCGTAGCCGAATGCCCGAAGTTGGGCTTGGGTCGCAGGCGATAGCTTTCCAAGGGCTTCGCTCCAGAGGTCTCGAACTTGTCCTTCATTGCAATGATCCTTCTCCGATGGTTCATACGAATTTGACTCCTCTGTGTCTTCTTCTTTCGTCACGTGAATGAGCGAGTGTTGGGTATCGTTGTGCTGGATGTGTTTGGGTAGTGTTGCCGAGTTGCCTTGGGAGACATCCTGCGGTTGAAGGTCCTCGGAATGATCGTTTTCTTTCGGGTTCGAATCTCTACAGAGCACCGACAAGGTCGCGCTTTCGTTCAGCTGTTGGTCTGTAGGCTGATTGGGGTTGCGCCGTGTGCGGGTCGAACTTGTGGACCCACGATCGGCATTCGTCTCCTTGTGCCGTATACGATCCCAACCGTGTGAGACCTTCTCCTTCAACCTCCTCATATTTGCATTGACACTTTCGATATAGAACCGGTTCTCTGTAGCCAACAAGGGGCAGAGGTACTCACTCTCAGAACTGATCGTCGAGAAAAGCTGGTTGTGAGTTGGGTTCAGCCGAACGCGGGGCTTGTGCATTAGTTCCAAAGAACTAGCGTTGATGTCGGCTTGCAATTGGCGCGAACTCTCCACAGTATGTTTGCTTCTTACATTTTCTAGCTAAGACGGTCAATTTTCCCAGGTGTTCATGACCTTTCCTCGAGTTTCCAGGCCGATCTGATTCCCTGCCATTGTGCCATTTGCCTTCGCAGCGTTGCAACCGAGGGTTTCCAGTGCTGTTAGGTTGAGGTTGATAGTGCTACTGAGAGTATATGGTTTAGTTATATACACTTAGTTCCACGACCGAACATTTGCCCACACATCTCAAATCTGGTTTAGGATTCGCGAGTAGACTAAAAGGCTTCCTTCCTAAAGTTATTAAAATGAGGATATAAATCCCAAATCTATCTACTGTGGATCCTTATAACAAACCTTTGTAAAGCGGGTTTTTCTCTGTGCTGATCTTCGGCTGGGAATTTTTCGCCTCATATACTACATTCCTACCTATTTTGCGATGATGGGTCGTTATAAAAAGGTTCCTTTGTATTGATCTACTTCTAGTTTGTTTTTTTTTTTTTTTTTTTTTAAGCAGAAAGACATATGCAAAGCAGTAACTTTTGACGTGCCATGGGTAAAAACAACACCCGGTGGTAACTTACGGCATATTACATGCTGCACCAATACATCCTCCGTAGGCCAATGCGTGGTAAGGTCATACCCGTACCCGATCATAATTCGGGGTATATTTACGTATTGATATATTGCTTGCTTGGAGAACCACAACTACCATCTGTGTAGAGATTGAAACACCAATCATCTTGCAGGTTACTCTTGTGTAGTAGTACCGTGAAGACAGAAGGATTGGATTAGCCAGAGCAGCGGGTGTAAGTCGAACAACCACATGAAATGGCCTGAGTGCGGCGGTCACGAAACGATCCCGGGGCGGCTCGCGGACATTCGTGCCATGCGCGCGGATGCAACCCCTGTCCCGGAGACATTTTGCCCGCTTGAAGATCCGAATGCTCATGCTCTCCAGCTAGACACTTCATTTTAGGAACATTATATGAGCTATATCCAAGTCTGCCATTTTCCATTGGTTCCTACCCCGCTAGCCACGCGTTGGAGCTTTGTGGCTTCTTCTCAGAGACACCGGCAATATATCAACATATGAGCACAAAGAGACCTCCCAAGATGAACTCCAACACTTCCTGTGAACGACCGGACCACTTTCACAAGCAGATCAGACCGCCGGTTCGGTTCCATTCGAGCCATTTCCCGCGTTCTTTTCCTTCAGCCCGTACTCCGTTTCCAAATGCGACCGCAACTTGATATTCTTCTCGAAGAAGCAGAGCAGAAAGGACAGCCCGGAGAACCCGATGGAGCCCTGCCACACCACGCGCAGACTGCGGGAGTGCATGTTGATGGTCTCTGCCCGCACTGCGGCTGGGAGTGCACTGATGGTTGCGCTCGAGGCGTACGAGTACGCATTGCCCCCGCTCAGCATGTTTCGTACCGAGCGATCGCTGATCGACGAGGCATACTTGTCGAATTGATTGTTGAAGATGGCAGCAGGCACGGACAGGCCCCAGATGATGCCGAAGCTGCGGACAAAAGCCCACAGGGCCGTGGAAGTCGCCGTGTCTTTTTCCTCGAGCCCGGCTTGGACTGCCGGCAGAAGCACGGGCATTACCGTTCCGGCGCCAAATGCAGCGATTATTTGCGTCAGCGTCCACGCTGCGGTGGAGGACTAGGGGCCGAGCACGGTGAAGGTGCCGAGGCTGATGGTGAGAAGAGCGAAGCCGACGATGTGGAGCAATTTGTAGTTGCTTGTCTTCGAGAGGATCGCGCCTGACACGCCAGCGACGGGGATCATCGAGATCACGGTTGGGAGGAGCTGGACGCCAGAGCGTTCTGGAGATGACTGTAGCACTGCCTGAAAATAGACCGGAAGCATGTACAGGATCCAGAAGCTGAGAAGGCCGTGCATGAAGGTATTGAAGAATGCGATGATCGAAGTACGGTTGCTGAACAGTCGCAACGGGGTCGTCGGTTCTTCCACAAACGGAGTCGCTTGATACAGGACGAACGCCGGACTTCCCACGAGACCGATAATTAGCGGCGCAAGGACGTGGCCTGAGGACCAAGGATAACGCGTGCCGCCCCAACTGAGCGCAATCAGAATGGATACTATTGCACCGACGAGCAGCAGGTTCCCGAGGTAGTCCAAGCGCTTCAGCTTCGCCCCAATGGACATCGCGCGGTTGTAGTTGATTTGCAGGAAGAGGATGAGTAGGCCTAGACCTAACCCTCCAATAGGAAGATTGAGGTAGAAAACCCATCGCCAGGTGGTGTTGCCGACAATGGCACCGCCAATGAATGGGCCCAGTGAGGTGCCTATTGCAAAGACGACAAACAGCAGCCCAATGTATGCGCCTCGCTGCGTGAGGGGGACCAGGTCACAGATGATGAGATCGATGAGCATGTTGATTCCGCCTCCGCCAACGCCTTGAACCGCTCGACCAGCGATTAGCATGGCCTCGCTCGAGGCACCTCCGCAGATACCACTGCCGAGGATGAAGAGGACAACGGAGAAGATCATGGGGTAGCGGCGACCGAAGACATTGGCGAATTGTCCGTATAGCGGTTGGAAAGCTGCTCTATGTAAGATAGAACAGATTAGAGTCAATGACAAACAGGCATCTTTGTGCAAAATAGATATCGTGACATACGTGGTCAAAAAGTAGGCATCGGATACCCAAGGGTAATTGTCGCCAATCTGGAGGTCAGCGACAATGGTAGGAAGGGCAGTAGAGGTGACAGTCCCTTCGAGAGCAGCCAGCAGAGAAGTCACACACAATGCAATAAAGACCAACCAAAATCGGAGATCGTGGTTAAAGGTCAGCTTCGGCGCATCGTCCAAGACCTCGGCCAGTGGTGCATCGACCGACTCGGGAGGACTGTTCTTCGGTTCCATGTCGTTGCTGAGTGAATCGCAAGTAGGAGCGTGTAGTGATGAGATTTCCGGAATTCATGTGAGTCAAGAAATGTGCTAAAGACGAACCTCTGTGAGAAATTCATCTCCGCGGTCTTTTTGAGCTGTTCGGAGACATTTCGCAGAGCTACAGGGTTCCGAGCCCGAAAGTCTTGTTGCTTGCAAAATGTACCCGAACTCGCTGCCTTAGGCATTTAATATCACCCGTTCGCAATTGGACGCTTGTTGGAAACCACACAACGTGCTGTATCTCTATGAGAGCAACCGGTTCTACCGCATATCCAAAAGGCCCGAAGAGTCACTTCAGGCGAAGCGGTTCAGGAAATTGCATAATACCGAGGAGACACGGGAGGTATCCTCTCTGGACTTGGAATGGAAAAGTGTAATATTCTTAAAAACAATTCATTGCAGCCCCAAGAAGTTGTCTCCTTGTCCGTATCATTCTCACAAACAAGTAATATTAATACACCTGCGGATTTTCTGGACAAGCAAGCGTGACGGTGCCAGTCGAGCGGCCCGGCCCCCGGTAGACCCCGACCCGTCGGGAAGGGTAGGTCCGCGCCCACTGCGGGCCTCCTGCTGCACCAGAGCATCCAGAACCGACATATACGTCCCGGGAGCGGATAGAATATGCCCTGCACCTGTCAATAGGATCTCCACGCCGCGGTCGATGCGTTCGAGTAGATTGCAGCTCAGCTGCAAGACGGTTGTTACCTGCTGTACTCCGTCTAATTTCAACGTCGACCCGTTCAGGTGCACATCGGACAAGGGTACAGAACCTGCGAAATTGTCAAGGACGGCAAGCGGGCCGGTCAGGTTTCCTGCGGGACTGTATCGCGCTACCAAGGACTGTACGGCAGAATAAAGATCAGTGAGAACGCTGCGGTGCAGGCGGAGAAGCAGCTGCCAGGATACCTAAGATATTCATCATCCGAATTGCGTGAGCAGTCGGTGGCAGCGCACTCCGGGGGTGGAATGCTACAGACCGACTGGCGATAGGAGGAGACAAAGGATTGAATGATCTCGAGGAATGTCTGTGAACAGCGCATCATCTGGTGCATCGGATGGTCACTCTGTGTATTCGCGACGTCGGACCATTGCGGTCCAAAAGGGTGCGTGTCAGGCAAAGATTCATTTTTGGAGGGGTCGATCTGGCTTATCGCCTGACTTTCGATCCGATATACATGATCTGGCAGTGTGCTGTGAAGCCTCCACAAGTGCTCAACATTCTGCTCCTGAGGATTGACGGCTGCGGAGTTGGTGGGGCCGACTGCTTCAGGCTGCGAGCTCATGGCCATATCGGCGAAAGCAAAGGTGTCGAATACATCCATGCTCAAGGAACCAAGGTCATAGCCTAAATCCCCCTGATTGAAATGGAGGTCTGGCAGATCATTGATTGCGTCCATTTCCAACCTCGCCATGGCGAGGTCGGGTGGCTGCTGGATGGTGGAACAGGATGGTGGGGTCGTGGATCCCAATTCATCGGACGTCTTGTTGGTTTTTCGACGGCAACGAGCCTTGGGATTTGAGGAGCGCGGACGGCCCATAGGCATGGGAGCACTGGTAACACAAGCGAAATGGTTTCGGGCGCAGCGATCACAGACAATTGATATATTCATGCGGTGGGCTGTCCGATCGCAGCGGAGCTTCTGACTGCGGCATCGGTCACAGGCGTGCCTTCGGGATGGCCTTGGATTCCGACTCCCGCTGTCAGATGCCGCGCCGGACGGAGGTTGAGTCATTGAGTTACAAGTTACAAAGTAATATAAACCTTGCTGGAAGTTGAAACTGAATCGGATGCTATAAGGTGAGTACAGTAATATGAGAAAGGGGATGGTGCGTAGTCGTAGGTGGATCACACCGCCTGCTTAGTGAAGCATAGGTAAGTTGGAGAGGAGAGGGGGCGCAATCAGCTGACAAACCATGCTAGCTAAGTTAAGTTACTAAGTGTTGCTAAGAAAATTAGTTAAGTAAATGGTAACTTATCATGTATCCCTAATATATAGATAATACAATGTCGCCGGTTTCGATTACCCAAGAGGGCTAGGACAGGACCGATAGGCTCATTCTCGGAACGGCGCCGTCTCTCCTTCTTTACGATTCTGACCCTTGCTTCAATGCCACTCGTCAAAGAGAGTTCCTGTCGGACATCTTTGACTCAACCATACCGCAAATGGGCGGGGTCACGATCCCGGGCTGAACACCGGCCGTGATCGCGCGGGCCCCACTACATCCGGAGACCAAACCTCATCTGATCGCAGAAGCGGATATAAAGCACAGGCGAAAGATTAAAAAGACTAGCCGAATCAAAACCTCTACAACAGTGGGGATGAATCTAGTAAGTGTTAAGTTAGGTTTTTGGAAACTGTCCGTAGCCAAGTCCCAATATTCAAGTCTCCGTAAATAGAATCTTATTCCGGGTGGGAACCTGGTTGGTGAGCTTAGTGAGATCTACTTTCCATCTCGGAAGCATATACTGACATTCAAGGAGAAAAATGAAAAAGAGAAGGAGACTGAATATCTGATGCTACTGCTGTTCTTTTCCTTTCCGCTATTTTCCTGATGTTTTTCCCCCCTCACTGCTGCAGCTCTTCATTTTATCTCATAGTTTTCATCTTCTGATCCCAATCTGCCATCTAACATGTCACAGTCGTCACAGGATAACTGGTCGGATCCCCGGACAAGCGGAGATGGCCCTCCCAAGTGCCTCCATGGGTCATTGTACAGCAGCCGCGCACGGCGCCCATGGTACTGAGAGTGGTGGCACACTTTTCCGTCGCAGAACGAATCGTTTTTAGCTCCGCAGTCGTGTCGCAGTTGCTGCCGGTGGTGGAGGCTTTGTAGGCATAACCCTCGGTGTGGCTGCCATCCGAGTCGGTGCCGTAGGTGATGGTGCAGGAGTTGGCATCAGACTTGGATTTGATCACCCCGGCGATGAACTCGTAGATCGTGATCGCGGAAGCGGCGGTGATGATCACTTCGGAAGTGACCTTGGCCACTGTGTACGCGGCGACCGTGGTGGTGATTCCGGTGCGCTTGGTAAGGTCCTCAATGGTGGTTGTATTGTCGTAGAGATACGCGTAGTCGGCATTCACCACATCCATCGAAACCGTCAGGTTCATCCCGGGGCCGCTGTCAGAGGATTCGATATAGGAGGTCACAGTAGTGTTGTTTGCAAGACTCGAGCCCACAAGGCCAAGTGCGAGCACACGAGAAAGTACCGTGCTTGGGGAGACCATTCTCCGGTGTGGAAGCGGACGAGGAGAGCAAAGAGGTCACCGAGAATCAAGCAATACCACGTCCACTGCATACTCTTTTCCTGACAGAAGAGGCTTAAGGAAACGAGGGATGTATTTGGGAAGGGAAGCTTGAGGAGGTATGCTGAGATGTGACTCATAGTCCAGAGTGGCGGAAGATGCTTGTAATTATAGTGCAATCTGTTAGGCCACCTTTCTTTTGCAGTTCTTCCTTTTCTTGCTCTCCTGCTGCTATAGATTTTGAATGGTGTATCCCAACCAAAGAGCGACTCCATTTGTCTGGCCAGCGCCTAATGATTCATCCGGAACCCAAGTGCTGGTTAACTTACGAGTTATACCTCTAGTAACCAGGGTACAGCGATAGGGAAAAATCGGCAAGCGCCGCGGTGGGTCGGACAAAGGAGAAGTGCAACGGCTGCAGTGCTATCTTTTGCTGAGTTGCTAGTAGCTCGCCTTGTCAAAGTTCGTTGTTTCTCGAGAAAGCGGGTGGATCCGTGTCAATCTCGACCCACATTAGGCAACAGCGAAACAAGCTCTAGATATTAACTTAACCCTCGCTTAGAAGCTTTTACTAGCTTGACTTTCCCAAGGCTACGTACCGGGTGTAAACGTCCGCGCGTGATCTTGCTTTTGCTTCTTCTCGGATCGCCCTTCCTAGACTTTGCTATGGGTTTACATCTGGGCTCACTTGCCCAAGCAACTGCTTCTTAAGCCAAATGTTTCTATGGTGAGCGACAGAACAGCTGATACCAATTGAGTAGGAACATGAGCTACCCGTGACTGTACTTCCTGTACTAGTTGACGCTAACAGAGGTCTTGCGCTGCGCGGGCCCTACCCGGCCCTATCGAAGAGGTTTAGCGCTTCCAATTGAGAAGACTGCGTAGTCCGACCTAGTGCCTAACTTGCCCAGTCCCTAATACAGCAAGGATAGTACTCTATCATCTGGCAGATATGCGAGTTCCACACTGAAAATCACTAGATTCTATTGTGGCTTGCATCTCTGCTTCTGGGTTCTGTGTGTGCACTTCTCCGGTTACTTCCTATGGTACCAGCTTTGAAAATACTTGTTCATATTGTGGAACCCAGTATAGGGACAAGCTAGATGTCTGGAACACCTTATATATAGAGCTTGATACTGTTTTTGTAGTATGATATTGCAACACCGGTGTCGTTGTTCAACTCTTCTCCGCTACGAAAGTTCTTACTACTAAGATTGTTGCCTTTTCTTGTGTACAAAACCAGCGAGACTCCATGCTTACCTGATTCGGAAGGCGTACAATGAAATTCGACCTGGGCCTAGTAATGTGCGAGACTTTGTCGGCTTTTAGTAACTGCACAATTAGGCATGCGCAGTTCAGCGTACGACCTCTGGTGTCGAAAGTCTACATGTCGAGTGCGCAATCAAAGCCACTCTGTAAGTTGCTATCCCATTGGCCCACGGAGATATGGACCCGCATTTCCGCCTTTCTTTTGCACGAGTTCCAGATCGAAAGCAGTCATCATAGAATGTTTCTCCTTCTATTCCTTGACCTTACTGCTGCTGATCCTATTCAATTAATGGCTCAGATGTGACCTATCAATAGCCTGATTCCCAGCGCTCCAGGACAGGAGACGTGGACACCGATTTATTGTAAATTGATTTTATGACTTTGTGCCCATGTGATTGGACTAGCTTGGTCTTCAGCCATCTCAGGGAGTCACCGTGGTTCTCCGGCCTCAGGACTTCGACCGATAACCAGGTCTGCCGAGAGCCGACCAATTGGTTGCTGAAGGGACCGGGGTTTCTGGGTAGACAATGTCGCTACTCATAGTTTGCATGATTCACCTGCTTCACGAACAGTAAGCCACGGAGATCCATCCAAATCAAGATAGGTCCCTGGAATCCAGAGCGGATTTTGCCCACCAGGCGAAGGACTTTCTACTTTCTACTCCTTATCGGGCATGCGAATCTAGCAACTCCGGTTCACCATCACTCAGCCAAGCATCTCCCCGAGGCGCAATCACATACCTAGTATAGTTTCCCCAATTTCACGGAGCCCCAAGGACACTGCCATGATCAATGCGAAGCTCAAAAATGGCATGGTACTAAGAAAACCAGGAATCTCACGTAGAAAGCATGGGGGAAGAAAAAAAAAAAAAAGCAAGCTCATGCTTTGACGGGAAGGACTTCTGCCGCATCAATCTATTTACAATTATAATCTTATAAGAGATATCATGCTTCGACGCCAGAAGGGTCAGTACGCATCCCCGAACCCCCGGAATCCCTCCTCCCAACACTCCCCAACTCCACCCCATCCTCCTCCCCCTCTGCCTCGCGATCCACTTCCCCCAGAATCCACCTCACCTGCCCATCCGCATCCGTTTGAGACCAGAAACGGTACCGCCGGTCCTCCTCATCATCGCCGTTTCCCCCCATATTTGCCAACCGCTTCGCCCCCTCCGGCCCGCCTACCCAGGGAATCAACGAGCCAATCGCCTTCGGGATCCGAGGCGCATCGTACCGCCCGAAGTAGCACGCGAACACGGTCACCAGCGCGAGGACGTCGATCGATAAGATCACGATGATGATGACGATGGTGGTGCTCGAGGGCATGAAGCCCCAGAAGGTGTATTTGATCACGCCCGGGATCTGCACCATCGGGCCGCGGGGGAAGAGAAGGTCGCGGTTCAGGGTGAGGTAGGTTGCGAAGGTGGATTGGTAGAGGGTTTGAATCGCGGTGGTGAGGGCTTTGGTGGTGTTGGTGGGGTCTGTCTGCTGGATGGTCTGGGATAGTTGGGTGGTCTGGTGGTTGGGGAAGGAGGAGAGGTAGTACGGGAGCGGCTGCGCTGAGATATTGTGGACAAAGAAGCCGAGATTCCGGTTGAAGAGGCCCAGAGCGGTGGTGAGGTTGGCGTAGAAGGGCCCGGTGGTCAGCGGAGCTGTATGATGGACAGCGGCGTGTTCCAGAATATGGCCACTGGGATCGACTTGGACCTCGAAGAATTGGGTGTGAAGCTGAGGGGTGCAGTGCAGCGCTGTCGATGTATGGTTGTCGGTGGGTAGGCTGGTGGCGGAGACGAAGAACCCGCTTCTCTGGCAGTCGGAGTTGTTGGGCCACGCATACTGGATTTTTGGTCGCGTGGGGTCGGGAGAAACGAGAGGAAGATGGACATTGCATTGAGTGGTCTGAGTATCTGGTGAAAGAGGGTAAGCCCAATTCACCGTCGTAGTGTAGTTGTCGATAGTTGCATAGTTGAACGGCAATTCGTCGCACGACAGAGTGGTGCCGATTCCACGAATCATGGCATTGAATACCACACCGACGGCACCCTCGTCTATATCCATTTCAAACGGCTGGAATGAGAGATCCCTTGTAGTCCACGACAGGCGCGAGTGATTCATTGTCAGAAGGTATATACTGCGGTCGAAACTGGGAAAGTCCGGGGTAAGAGTCGGCCCATCAAAGGTTGAATCGGTGTATGAGGTGGTAACGTTGGAGGATGCGAAGTAAGTGTTGATTTGCGGCTCAAATAGACCGCCAGTAACAACGACAAGAATCAGATTGAGCACGCAGACCAACGACAGACCGAACGTAGAGAGGGAAGGCCGTGGCCCTGATCGCCTCAACACAAAGAGGGTCTTGAGAGGACCGTACGCTGGCGCGGATAGCGGCATTGAAGGCCTCATCCCTTGTCGTAATCGGATCCATGGTTCTGCGACGCTCAGGTGGCGGTGCAGGGAGTTGATGAGCGAGCGTACCACTGAAGCAATCATGGTGGGGCCATAGACTAAGAAAGCCGCTGCGAACAGATATTCAGTGGTGTTCATTGTGTTTAACACGCGGACTCGGATCCATGAAAACGTCAGGCCGGTTGCGGTGATAGCGCCCATGAGAAGAACGCATTCCGTCACAAACCATGGAAGAGTTAAGAAGTGCGGCATTGGATCTCCGCGTTTGGAGGCAGCAGGTGGCGGTCCCATCTTCGCAGGAGACCCATCTATCAGAGACAGTTCAAGGCGGCGACCATTGGACCCTGGAATCCACCTACACCAGAGCCCCTTGGCCCATTTGCGAAGTCGTCGGGTCCGTGCGACATGGTAGATCGGTTGGGACAGAGTACCGAGTGTGTCGGAATCGATCAGGCGGGCAATCAAATCGCACTGCGCAGCAATAGAGCTGGGATCGCGATCAAGGAGGCTAAGCCGACGTGGGTATATGAAACTCAGAGCAAGGACTAGGGCAAAGCTTGAAAACATAATGGTTTCGATAAGGACAGCCGCGCGAGGGACCACCGCCACGGCCACTGAGTACGTCATCAGGATGGCATCGATTCGCACAGCCTCCGCCTGTTGGTCGAAGAGTCTATCGATCGCGTTTGTAAATCTGTGGTTCCATGTACGGCCGACAGCTTCCTGATATTGAGTCAAATTCAAGGCCTCCGTATTTCCAACGATGCTGATTCTTTCGTTCCATGATTCACCTGTGCGAGTATGCTCCGCGGACATCAAGCTCTGGAACCCGTGCCCGCTGAAATCCTTTTCACCCAAATCCCCGATGCTAGAATGTATTGGTTGGATACTGGTGGGATACGACCTGTCCGTGAAAGACACATTAGCGGTCGCCTGCCTGTAAAGTGGCTGGCACGCAAAGAATGTGAGATTCGAGCCCAACGGTGTCCCGGCCATACTCTCCATGTCAATTATTATACCGAGCAGACCGGTGGAGGGACAGCCGGTCGCGTTGAAGGCAGGTCGAGACACAGGCGCGGGTTGGGACTGTACGGGTTCCCAATAGCGTGCTTGAAAGCCCCCGTCCCCGAGCGGAGCAGAGGTGTTGAGCGCAATACCGATCTCACAGGCGGCGGCTGTCGACATGCCTAGCAGCGTGACATTCGAAAGATTCCACACCAGACCGTGGTCGCTCAACGAATCCTCGGCTGAAGAAACATTCATTGTGCTCGGTACTGCCCCAGTCACAGTCGCATTGACGCACGTCAGGTCGGACCAGTACACGGACTGACTTATGCTCAGGGTGGAAAATTCCATGCTGTAGTCCGATGGGAAAGTTACGGGAGCCACGGCATAGGCCATGGTTTTGTTTGGTCCGGGGTCATTGCAATGAGAGCTCTGCGACGATGGCTTGTGAGCAGCTTCGAGTGCGAACCAATTGTCCTGAGCTTCCAGATCAACCAGGTGTGGCCAGCTATCGAGGGTCTTGGTCTCCACCACATCAAAGGATGATAGGACAACAAGACCCGAGAGCAACGAGGCCACGAGGAGGTGTATTGCCAAAGACATCAGGGAAACGCATAGCACGATCCAATGTCGGTTTCGAAGGGCACGAATAGGAGCGAGGATTCCAGGATCGAAGCTGTAATTGGTAAAGAGAACACTGGCGGAGGCACCGCTAGGATTAGCCAGCTGGAAATACGGCTCCAAGCGCAGCAGGTCGTGGGCAAAGACTTCCCAAAGGACTACGGCAACCAGGCCGACAATGGTGGGAGTATCCGCCCACGCCCGCCACATGGAGGTAGAAAGGTCTTCCCTCTGTTTGTATTGAGCGATGCCATTGTGGCGAGTGGAATATTGACGGAGGACCTCAACAGCGATGGCAATCAACAGCAGGACAGTCGAGAGAGTAAGTAGGTATGGCCTGCGCAATGTGTGTGGCAGCCAGCTAGGCCGGTTTTGGGCATCATTATCATTATTATCATCATCATCATCATCATCATTAGTTGCCCCGCCGGCGGAGGGATTGCGGCGGCCGCATTGCATGAGGTGTGGGGGGGAAGGAAACGGGGTAGAGCGGTAGAATGGTAAATTGTCCGCCCATAGCAGCCGATTAATTCGGAGAAATCAAATTCATCTCTGAGATAGATACTTCTTGAGTTTGAGAGGGTGATAGGGGGTGATAGGGAGTGAAGTGATGACAATTCGACTTAAGATGGTGACAAAAGAAGACTGCAGAATTTTTGAGGGGATTAATGTTGGCTGCCTAGACTGGCGAAGTGGGGATTCTGTTTAAAAAGGGGTCCTGCAACTAATCAAGTAGAGTTAGGGCTTGGCGGGGCGGCAAGACCCTTCATTGTCAGTGGATACCTCAGGCTTTCATCATCAGCCCTACCTTTTATTCTACTCATGTATGTACCGTACAAATGCAGGATTTTGTCTCCATGCCTCGCCACCACCATGTAAGATGAAGATCTTTTAGATGTACATTTTCGCGCCGGCTCTCGAGTTTCAAGATATATAGGAACTTCTAAGCGGCTATGGCACAGGTTGTGATGTGGGTGAAGTCGCCATTAGTCACCGAAATTTCCTTTGGCAACCTCTATCAATTCTCGTGTCGCCAGCCCATTACCTAGTATCTTGGCAGGATTCTCCGACGTTCTGGTCAGTGAGCAACTTGCTACAACTGAATCACCGCTAGGCAGTGCCTGCCACCCTCCACTTCTTCATATCCCATGGAGATGGCTTCCCCTTTTCACATCTCCGCGGGGGAATGCTTGGGGCGGAATCATCGCAGGTATGTCGCGTTGACTCTCTGTCCTCGGCGTACGATTCGAGTGCGTGTCAATGGGTCCATCTATGAGAGACCTCTTCCCAACACAAATCATGCAACCAGCGCAGCGTGGGTTAATATGGCTCCCTACATTTATGACAAAGCATCATATAACTTTAACTAACTTATGCGTTCAACCGGTAGCCCTAAGCGGCCCGCCGGACCGCGCCATACCGCGCCCTATCACTATGCCCTATTGCCTAATACCCTGTCGGCACTTGCCGACTTCTTTTATTCACTAACATTTCACCTAGATTGGGCTAACGTGGTCTAGATCTTGTTCTCGGGCAAATCAACGGTTTCGCATCGGTGATATGTTCCCGACGACATACTACTTTCGGCGACCATGCCGACGAACACGGTCTACGGAATGCCACCACGTAAGATCCAGCGAGAAGCGAATGAATGTTCTCTAAGAAAGCCAGTAGAATAACTTAAGATCGTAGAATCTTTCAAGGAGTAGAAACACGCGGCGTTGCTGCTTTCTATACTCCGTCCAAGTCATTCGCGCTCGCATGAACGACACAACATACCAAGAGCCCAAACAAGGAGATGTTGCCAAGTATAAAATCTGCACTCGTGGTTGTAAAAGAAAAGAGGAATGGTGTAAGTTAGCGGCCTCGGCTTCCGAAGCAATGTGAAGGGTCTGCGAAATTATCTTCTATCATGGTTTCAAAATCTCTTCATGCCGCTTTAGTACGGCGATCATGCAAGATCTCTGTCAATCATCCTGCTCAGGGTCTGCTAGTCAGAGACACCGTCTTTCTGGCACCACGTGCAAGATGTTCTACCTTATACTGGGCAAGCGCATTTTGATAGACAAGCCCTCCATGCCATGGACTTAGCGTCGAACACTCGTAGATCCCCTTCATTATTATCTGTGGTACTCACAAGTCTCTCTTGCTCTTTGTATGCTGTGCAAATTCGGGTCACGCTCGATTACTAACCCTGTTATATCTCTTTCATTCTCGAGCAAACACGCAACGTACTTCAACTTACTATACCAATCCACTAGCAATGTCTCGAGAGCTCCCATCAAATTTCTTTCGTGAGTTTCGAAGATAGGAGACCTTCTTTTCATTATGGTATTATTGACGTCAGAGCCTGGATGATCTTCCTTTCTAACCAGAGAAAGTATATGTACATTGCAAGGTAGGAAAACAAGCTGCCATGAAATATACGGCGAGAGCTTGAGAGAATTGCAGGAAGCAGAGAGCAAAAGTCTTCAACCTTTGCTCTTTACAGGGAGACAACGGTAGAAGGAATTTGACAACAAAGATAGCGGTTGCCTTTTCTCCCCGCAATGACTACCCTTTTCCTTCCTGATATCTGTTCCCGTCTATTGTCATGCGCCATATCGATCTTTGAAGCCAATTACAGCCTATGCTTTGGCACGGTACTCGTCGTCGGTGACTGCGTCGTGCCAGACCGTCTTTCCCAGGCCGACAACCAAATGGGTCAAGATGGTGCCATCGTCGGCGCCATGCCAATGCGTGGTGCCAGCCGGCGCCCAGATCAGATCGCCCGTTTTGATCCGGCGGGGAGCATCGCCCTTGTCGCAGATCCAGCCCGATCCGGCCACGACCTTGATGAATTGCCCGTGCTCGTGGGTGTGCCAATGGGTTCGCGCGCAAGGAGTAAATGTCACATTGGCAATCGCGGCGTTGTCGTCAAAGTGGATCATATCGAGGTAAACATCCCCGGTAAACGTGGCGGTGGGCTTGGCGGTGCTGTGGCCTCCTGAGGAATTGGAGAGGATGACGGATTTGGACATTGTAGGAGAGGTATAAAGTAGAAGCTGTGAAGATATGCTACTTGATTCATTTCTAGAGAGGTGAGAGGGTGCTCAAGACATTGATATAATCGCTGTTCTCAGAGTTTTCAATTTCTCTTGATACCGTGAACCCCCGGGATGACGCGGGCATAAGCCCGGCCGTACACCGCGCTTACGGCCCCACAGGTGCTGACACTATGCCATACTACCGTATTTGTATTCCCTGATCCTTTCCCTGCGGGGCTTGGGTCAAATATCATTTGCAATATCATCCAATAGGCGAAATTGTGAAGGCGAAATCCCAAGTCAGCTCCGTCAGAGTGCTGACACTGAGATCATTCCTTTAAACCCTATCTCCGTGCGGGGCATCTCCACTTTGAAGACGGGCATGTCAGCTGCGCGGGAAACCAGCCGAGTCTTAAGCGAGCGACATACACTGTACTACTGGATAAATAGTTTCTAAAATTATCTATTTTGTTAGCTGTAGTCAAGTGAAATTCAAGAATTACTGTTCAAAGAGGTTCACAAATTTCCTACATGATATTGCGACAGTCCAATAGGCGGGGACTGCAACATCCACAAGAACATCCCAAGCCTAGGACAAAGCAACTCTATACTGCCCAACCTGCACCATGCCGTCAAGACTTGGCCGTGAAGCGACTACGCTCCCGCAGCGCCGCCCCGTTGCATCCTAGTCTCGACTTGCCATCTCTCTGACTTCTCCCTTTTCAAAAGAGTCGGACAACAAGGTTGTGACAATTAAGCATCATGATATGACCCAATGAGCTCATTCGCCTTCTTTCCACAACTACCCTAGGGATTGTGGGACACGATCTGGTGATTGTGTTTGCCGGGCTCCTAGATTGTAGAAATATACGCTCAACCGGGAGCATCCCTAGATCCAGGCGGTCATGCAGGAAATGCCCGTGTTCCAGCCGATGATTCTCTTTTGTCATCGCATGGGGACTGGTTGCGACGGCCATTAGACTTTCTATTTCGGCTGATCGGCGGGTCTAGTATGCGCGGGGGACGGGGCCTTTGGAGGAGATCCTCTGTATTCACATGATACACCTCGAATCAGGCCCAATGGGTTATGTCTACATTGTCCTTCAGCTTTATCACTTATCTACCTATAGACTTTTCGTGACGATTACCAATAGTTGGCCAATACTGTACAGAGTACTTCATTGCAGAGCCGATCGCTCACATTGTCTCCACAACATTGACATTTAGTTTCGCCAACGCCTAGCTATCTCCCCACTAAGCACCAGCTATGCGCTTACGCCTGCTGAGCCCATTCTCTGAACCCCGTCGACTGACTCCCAGTGATGCGATACACATTCCGCGTAAAATCCGTGTCCGTTGCGAAATTGACAAGCCCACGACCGAGACCAAGGCTCTGCTCCCGATTCTGCTGCACGACAGCCCGCGCCAGAGGCTCGGGGAACCCAAGCTTTGCAACGAAGCACTCAATCTCTTCCTCCTCGCCAACCGTGACAACCTCCACCTCTTTCCCGGTGGTCTCTCGACTCAGCAATCGAACAGCATCTCCCAGCGCCAGCTCTTCCTGACCCAGCAAATTCACATAATTGCCCTGCACCATACCACTCCCTTGCGCAAGAAGTGTCCCACAAACCCGGCCAATATCCTCCGGAACCACCAAGTCAAACTTCGCCTCCGGATACGCCATCCCCACCCTCCCCTCAGCCGCAGCAGCCAACCACCATCGAATATTAGTGGCATAGAAACTCGGCCGCACCGCAACATACCCCGAAGCTCCAAACACATCTGCCAGAGACATTTCTACCCGCGCGTGGGCATGCGCGATGAAATTCTCCGGCCCGACACTGCCCGGCTCGCCCTTCACAGCGAAGCTGCTCAAGTAGACCACGTGCTCGATCCCGGCGGATTTCATGGCCTCCAGGCTGGCGCGCATGTGGTCTGGAGCGTCGAAGACGGTATAGACGAATGCCCGCGTGGCGTTCGTGGAGGTCACCGCGAGGCGGATGGATTCGGGGTCGCTCAGGTCGGCCTGGATGCGTTGATAGCTGCCCTGGTGCTCTTGTTCGGGGGTTAGGGCTGAAATGGGTTTGGTGGGGTCACGGGCGGCGAGGACGACGCTGGTGCCCCGGGCGTGGGCGGCGCGGGCGGTGGCTGAGGCGACCGTGCCGGTTGCGCCGAAGATGATCACTTTGGCCATCTCAGTGGGTTCGAGTCTTGGGTGTTAAAGTTTGAGGAGAAGGTAAGTAGGATGTCTGCCAGAACGATTGGGATAATATGGTAGTGACAGGAAATGCCACAATCAGACCAGGATCGAGTTGTGTGGGTTTGGTGAATGCCTTCGTGAATCTCGATACAGATCGTCCAAATGTAATGACAAGGCTGAGTTGGGATTTTATATGGGATTCAACAACAAGCGCGGTGATCCACTCTCCCGGTGCTTCGGAAGAGTCGAAGGCGAATGAGCAAGCGAGTCATGCTCCACCGCATGTCGTCCGACCCAATTTTTTGCGAATGTCTTTCCTTACCTGGATTAGTCTGGTGGCTGATTTTTTCAAGCTTTTTGTACCTCGGACTTTATCTGACTTTCCACCGATCATATGGCGATTGAAGAATTATTGAATCTCAAGGTTCCGGATTGATATGAGTGATCCTGTCTCTGATCGCTACCTAGTTACCTAGATTTGTTTGTCCCTATACAGTGAATTTAAGTTGTGACGAGTTGGTTCGTTCAGCATCTTTCCTTTTTCACAACAAGACATTCGCTTATCATATAGGTGTCAAATGCCTTTGACATGATTTTAGCTGATTTAGGAATAAATACTGAATATATATATATATATATGATTGAATAATTACCGTGTGGCCTTTGGAAGGCCAGCTCACAGCTGGTTACTAAAGCTACGTATGATTTGATTCCATAATACATGTTTCCAACCTGCAAAAGAGTTATGGCATAAAAGTCGACGCCTATCGGCATGAATCATCGGCGCCCTAGCCGAGCAGCCTAGTCAGCGTGATTCTAATAGACACGCACACGGAGAATGCAGGATAAAGGCAAAGCTTAACGCGCACACTGAGCGACCAGTTCGCGAAGCTCATTCTCCGACAGCGGTCGCACCCCAAACGTCTCATTGGAAAGATCACTTGAATTGAAGTGGCTTCCAAACCCTTCGCCAAAGATTGCTCGGCGCAAGAAGCCAACGGCAGCCGCATGGAAGTTGGGGTTGGGCTTAGCCAGCTCCGCCGACGCCTCTTGTTCCAGGTCGGATGTCGAGACAGCCTTGGTCTCCAGATGCTTGCCGGAGAGAGCCAGCAACTCCCTCTGGGAGACCACGGCTTGATGGACGAACACCTCCTTGTTGGCCGTCGCGGGAAGGTTCTTGATGATCCCCACCACGGCCTGGCCCACCGCGCTGGTGGTGGTCGTACTAAATCTCCTCTCACCATTATCGTAGAGGGTAGCCACAGGACCAGCGAGATTCAACAGGAAGCCCACTTTCAGTCCCCAATCGAGGAAGGGGCCGTTGAACAGCAGCGTGTACGTGAAATCCGCGGAATGGGACGCCTTCTGCCGGAGGTGTTTCTGCACCGCAACCTTGTCGGCGAAGACGGGAAGCCTTGCCGTTGCCGGGTGGGTAGTGTGAGATCCAAACTCGGAGGGAATGTAACGCTTGACTCCCGCGGCTACTGCGGCATCCACCAGGCGGAGATGAACATCCCGGGGAACAGAGCCAACTCCTAGAGTGTTTACCACCACCTCATTGCCAGCTAACGCCGCCTGAAGGGCCTCGAGAGACGAATAGTCAACCTTCGCAACATGAACTCTTGAATCAAACTCCTTGCCACTGTCCTGCCGGGTGAGGACCGTGACATCAAAACCGCCCGTCAGTAGCTCGGATAGAATCGCCGGTCCAAGATTGCCAGAAGCCTAAGTCCGTTAGGTGTTGGCTGTTCCGCAACATCTGAGAAATTCAAGGGGGCATTGGGGTAAGAACTGGGTTTAGGGAAACCGACTCCGACAAGAGCTACCCTGGTAGCGGCCATGATGATCAGAGGTTGAACTCAAACGGGTTATTTCTTTGCGTTTCTTGTCAATAGACCGCGACAGTTGCACTAATTATATATTAGATGTGAGTGGATAAAACCCTTCTGCTCTGGTGAGTATTCTGCTCATATACACCTACACCGCACACCTTGGTGACGTCTATGAAGTTGAAGTATGACCAATCGACTCAGCGAGGTCATTTGTCATGGGCCGCCCGATGACTAAGGAGACGACGCCACCGACCATCGCTCCTTGACAGAGTACTATGGGAGATCTTGGGATTTGGATATGTTGGAATGATTATCAATTTCCGTTATGTCGAGTGCAGAATGGACCACTACCTAGTCGGAAAGTCATTCATCCATTTGTGATATAAGGCGGCAGAATTCCGCGCGCGGAAGGGATTTCCGCTGCCGATGATGCGAGGTCTGCTGAGACCCAAGGTGGTATGGCCGGTTCTGCTTGCCGAATCTGTGGCATAAAGATCAAACACTTCAACTACTGCGCGTTACTCAATCAGAGGATCTGCGGTGGTTCTTGCTGAGAGTTAGTTGTCGAATACAGGGCTTCTTTGACGTAGGGCAAGTCATTGTTTCGGGATGTTGGGCTAACAGCCCAAAGTCATGACTTACGCCGGAACTCAGTATTGCATTGCAGTTCAAACAATGCACCTGTATGCCCTAGCTAGCGGAAGCATAATGAGTTGATTAATTATCTATCCCTCTCCTTTGTGCTTGTCAAAGGGATGATGGCGTCCCGAACAAAGCAATTGTTCTATTGGGATTCAACAAGGACACCCACCTACTGACAAAGTGTCAATCAAGTTTTAATCTATACACTTACTCCAGTCCGGCTTCATCGAATGCCTATAAATACCACCTTCTCAACCTACCTATTAGTCCTATTCCCTCACTATCAAACCCCCCCACCAACATCAGTACACCCGAAGCAAGCTTCAACCAAGCTACACCTTCACTCGTACAACCTACACCAAACACCACAATGCACTTCCACCCCGAAGTCGTCTTCCTTGGGGGGCTCGGCCTCCTCATGGGCGCCAGCAGCTCCCCGCTCCCCTCCCGCCCCTCCACCCCGCTCCCCGAGGACTCTGCCTTGGCCCTCAGCCCTAATACCACCACCGGTAAACCCCTCCCCGACCTAACTCATCTCACCATCACCCCCCGCGAGAAGGACACCAACGTGGAGATCGTCTGCCACGACCACGTCTTCACCCGTGACCACGTCAAGGCCGCCGTCAAGCAGGCCAAGCGCATCCACGAGGCCAAGGAGGAGCACCCGCACGACTACGCCGAGTTCCCCAAGCCCCTGGACCGCCGCGCCAGCGATCTGTTCAACAAGCGCGACGAACTGTTCCAGTTCCCGCTCGTGGCCGACGGCGTCTACGACGGCAAGGCCGATGTGACCGGGCGTGAGTTCGTGATCGTCGACAAGAACTTTAAGTGTAAGGGGGCGGTGCGGTACTATGATGACCATGGGGAGGACAAGGGCCATGCGGATGCGTGCTATGCGCGGAAGCGGAAGGATAAGGATGGGAAGGGCAAGGGCAAGGGCAAGGATAAGGAGAAGCGTAAGGGTGGTGGTGGCGGCGCAGGCGGCGGCGGTGGCGGTCATGGCGGCGGTGGTCATGCCAGCGGTCATGCCAGTGGTGGCCATGGTGGTGGCCGGACAGGTGTTATCGTTGCTGGTGGTGCCCATGGGGCTGACGAGGGGAATTACGATGTTTGCTAGTTCCACCCCCTTCGGGGGTTTGAACCTGAAGTTTTGAGTGCTTCGGCACTGGTCACTCTTTTGGCATTCTCTAGCATTCGTGCATGCAGATCATCTTAGGTCTGTCTGCCCTAGTTACTCTTTAGAATATGTGTTTGTGTCTCTAGTACTATCTATATATAACGATAAAAAAGATGCCATTGTGTCATTATAGCTCTTTCTAATCTAGTAACCTTGAAATCCGACTGAGGGCTCACTCAAATACTCGTTCTTGCGGCGCCCCACATGTGGGTGGAATTGATCAGCCCCACACGACCTGTTGCGATAGCGACGAAGAAAATCAAAAAACCAAAAAAAAAAAAAAGAGAATGGGACGAGCCGGGCTTGAACCGGCCACCTTCAGATTAATGGCCGAAGTTGGTACTTCAGTCTGACGCGCTCCCAGATGCGCCATCGTCCCAAGATCGATGTAATTTTCTTCTTTTTAGCTCTTATATCTTTTGAGAATGCTATACTTCATCGCATGTTAAGGCGTACCACTCAATTACAGCAGATATCTTCTTATTACTAGATATAACTAGCCTCGCAACTGACATGTCCATTACATAATATATTAATAAAATTTTTATTCGATTGTCTCTCGGAGAATTAATAATCCTAATATATAGTTTAGATATAAGAGTATATTCTATGCCTGAATATATAAATTTAGTCTATATAGTATGCTATAAAAGATCTGTTCTACTCTATCTTTCCGCCCCGGGCGACTTTTTATAGCCTGAGGCTTTAAATTCTCTCGCTGCTCGCCATCGTCTCCTCCAGACTTGAACTTGTCCGCTATTGGTACATACTGTCTAAAAACCCACCACCATGTAGTCCCACCAGGCAAGGACAGAAAAAGGGCCAAAAGAAAACAGCAAAAAGTATTGGGGCAAGCCGGGCTTGAACCGGCCACCTCCAGATCTTCAGTCTGACGCGCTCCCAGATGCGCCATTGCCCCATTGCACGTGATGCTGCCAGGATATAATGCTATATGAGCGGTCAACAAATTTGCCATTGCCCCGTTCGTGTAGACGTCGGCTTATTTGCGGTAATATGCCCCACAGCGCGCGAAAGAGTGCAGAATCCTGGCCCTGCAGTAAATATCAACAATTCCTCATTTTCAGGTGAACAAAAGGTCGAAGAGAGTATGGTTTCTCTTCCTGTGACTCTCATGGAGCGACTTCCATGTTTACCCGATAACATCAATTGTGGTATACTGATGTCGCGATAGTCTGGTGGGCGGTTATATATCCCGAGGCATCAACCCTTAAATATCCTATATCTACGCAACACTGTGCTGCCGGGGCCACCCCAACAAACCAGAAAAAGGAGCTCAGTTGGAACATGGTAAACACCTACAAGCTTGACGGCCTACAATCCCACCACCAATTATTCCTCCGCGCATACACCACATGGCTATAGTAGTGAGGAACCCCGGTCGGTCCCCGTTCGGCTACGAACCAAGACGTAAGATCAATGACAGACCATGCTACTGGTTGACACCGAGCTGCACTCTCGAACCCGTGGGGGATACTATGTAGATTATCACCCTCGTAATGAAGCATGATTCAGTGTGCTGGCTGAGTCGAGTTAGGGCTGTGCGAGCAACTCCGTATTGCCAGTTAGTGATCGGCCTCCGCATCCGGAGAGCGTACAGTACAGTACATACTCCGTACATTCCTCGGCCCGTAAACTCCCAGCCTCAACTCAACCCCAACCCCATCCCATCCCAACCCACCCCTTGTTAGGCCACCACCCAGCACTTACGCGATGAAAACAAAACAATCAAGTTCCCATCCACCTTCCACCTCGTCTACCTGCCCTTCTTCCAACTCCCCCAAGACTCTAACCCCATTCAACCCAGATCGACAGCCGAGAGCTCGCCGTCGGCGAAACCCCAGGCAAAACCTCGGCGATATCCTCCACGCCCTACACCCCGCAACCCTGGCAGTGCGGGATTTCGCCGAAATCGCGGAGAATCCATGGAGATTCATCGTATGACGATGCACAAGGGTCTTCTCTGAGCAGGACATCACGGAAGAAGCAGCAGCAGCAGCAGGAGCGCAAGCAACCGTGCAAGCGACATATAAAGCGCCCCATTTCCCGGTGGCAAGACTCTCCTCGAAGCTATCCAATCCAGGAGCATCACAATGAAGCTCACCACTACCACGCTGGCGCTCGCCACCGGCGCAGCAGCCTCATATCACCTGGACACCACGGCCCCGCCGCCGACCAACCTCAGCACCCTCCCCAACAACACCCTCTTCCACCTGTGGCGGCCGCGCGCGCACATCCTGCCCGCCGAGGGCCAAATCGGCGACCCCTGCGCGCACTATACCGACCCATCCACCGGCCTCTTCCACGTGGGGTTCCTGCACGACGGGGACGGCATCGCGGGCGCCACCACGGCCAACCTGGCCACCTACACCGACACCTCCGATAACGGGAGCTTCCTGATCCAGCCGGGCGGGAAGAACGACCCCGTCGCCGTGTTCGACGGCGCCGTCATCCCCGTCGGCGTCAACAACACCCCCACCTTACTCTACACCTCCGTCTCCTTCCTGCCCATCCACTGGTCCATCCCCTACACCCGCGGCAGCGAGACGCAGTCGTTGGCCGTCGCGCGCGACGGCGGCCGCCGCTTCGAGAAGCTCGACCAGGGCCCCGTCATCGCCGACCACCCCTTCGCCGTCGACGTCACCGCCTTCCGCGATCCGTTTGTCTTCCGCAGTGCCAGGTTGGATGTGCTGCTGTCGTTGGATGAGGAGGTGGCGCGGAATGAGACGGCCGTGCAGCAGGCCGTCGATGGCTGGACCGAGAAGAACGCCCCCTGGTATGTCGCGGTCTCTGGTGGGGTGCACGGCGTCGGGCCCGCGCAGTTCCTCTACCGCCAGAACGGCGGGAACGCTTCCGAGTTCCAGTACTGGGAGTACCTCGGGGAGTGGTGGCAGGAGGCGACCAACTCCAGCTGGGGCGACGAGGGCACCTGGGCCGGGCGCTGGGGGTTCAACTTCGAGACGGGGAATGTGCTCTTTCTCACCGAGGAGGGCCATGACCCCAAGACGGGTGAGGTGTTCGTCACACTCGGCACGGAGGGGTCTGGCCTGCCCATCGTGCCGCAGGTCTCCAGTATCCACGATATGCTGTGGGCGGCGGGTGAGGTCGGGGTGGGCAGTGAGCAGGAGGGTGCCAAGGTCGAGTTCTCCCCCTCCATGGCCGGGTTTCTGGACTGGGGGTTCAGCGCCTACGCTGCGGCGGGCAAGGTGCTGCCGGCCAGCTCAGCGGTGTCGAAGACCAGCGGCGTGGAGGTGGATCGGTATGTCTCGTTCGTCTGGTTGACGGGCGACCAGTACGAGCAGGCGGATGGGTTCCCCACGGCCCAGCAGGGGTGGACGGGGTCGCTGCTGCTGCCGCGCGAGCTGAAGGTGCAGACGGTGGAGAACGTCGTCGACAACGAGCTGGTGCGCGAGGAGGGCGTGTCATGGGTGGTGGGGGAGTCGGACAACCAGACGGCCACGCTGCGCACGCTGGGGATCACGATCGCCCGGGAGACCAAGGCGGCGCTGCTGGCCAACGGCTCGGTGACCGCGGAGGAGGACCGCACGCTGCAGACGGCGGCCGTCGTGCCGTTCGCGCAATCGCCGAGCTCCAAGTTCTTCGTGCTGACGGCCCAGCTGGAGTTCCCCGCGAGCGCGCGCTCGTCCCCGCTCCAGTCCGGGTTCGAAATCCTGGCGTCGGAGCTGGAGCGCACGGCCGTCTACTACCAGTTCAGCAATGAGTCGCTGGTCGTCGACCGCAGCCAGACCAGTGCGGCGGCGCCCACGAACCCCGGGCTGGATAGCTTTACTGAGTCCGGCAAGTTGCGGTTGTTCGACGTGATCGAGAACGGCCAGGAGCAGGTCGAGACGTTGGATCTCACTGTCGTCGTGGATAACTCGGTTGTCGAGGTGTATGCCAACGGGCGCTTTGCGTTGAGCACCTGGGCGAGATCGTGGTACGACAACTCCACCCAGATCCGCTTCTTCCATAACGGCGAGGGCGAGGTGCAGTTCAGGAATGTCTCCGTGTCGGAGGGGCTCTATAACGCCTGGCCGGAGAGAAATTGACCGGGATTACGGCATGCAGTGTATGATTGCCTAGCATAGCACGGTTGTAACACAAATCAAGTACAATTCCATTGTAACTCCTCGCTATGCGGTACATGTTTAGTATGCTTTGCTTGAAAGACAAGACCAGAAACAGAATAATCGGGTTTAGTAGAAGCTGCTCGCTCGTGGCCGTCGTTCAATCCCCTGCGTTGCGGGTGGGCGCTCCTGTGTCCCGATGGTCAACGGGGCGGGCAGGAGCTGTGAAGACATCGGCCCGGGTAGATGCGCGGCGGTCGACGGCGGAAGCTGCATCGACATGGTCTGTCTGGTGCCCCGATAGCTCCCTGGTTGACTATTTGCCTTGGCCGGCTGGGTAGGTGGTGCCTCGGGGCTCCATGTCGGCGGTGCGTGAGGGGGTGAGCCTGGGGTCAGCGGTTGTCGCTTGGTACTGCTGGTGGCGGAGTGAGCGGACGGGGGCGGGGAGGGCGGCGCCTCTCCCTGCGCCGGCATGAAGAGCGGAAACTGCTGCATCTGGAACTGCTGGTCCAGGGCCTCGTCGGTCCAGGCGCGCCGAATGCGCACCTCATGCGGGGTGCTGGGACAATGCAGCCGGCCCAGCACGGCTGTCTGACACCATCGGTTGGCTTCTGCGCCCGTGGTGAACCCGATCACTAGTCCGTTGTGGCTGTCGCGCAGGTAGGCCATCGAGGGGGTGAGCGGCAGGTACACGGCCGTCGGCTCCGTCGCGTAGATGCGACCTTCTCGGTTCAGGTTCTGGTAGGCTTGCGCACGGTCGGGAGAGTTGAAGTCGAGCTTCAGCTCTTGTTTCTGGAAGTAGTAGAGGACGTTGAGGGCGGCGGGGGCCATGTTGGTGGTCATTGTGGTGGCCGGGATAGTGCTGGTTGGGAGGGATATTTGCTGCAAGTGAAGCCAGAGCGTAAATGTTGAGGGGCAGTCGAGGAGCATATAAGGCATCTGGCACCGCCAGGTTGCGGTCCAACACCCTCATCGAGGCGCAGCGTGGCTGAAGGATCTCTGCGGTTGGTTTGCAACAATGCGAGCCTCCCTGCAGTTCGCAGTCACCGGCCATGTCAAGCTGTCAGCCTTGTGTCTCCTCCACTGCGGCTGAGCGGGCTGTGCTGGCGATTCCGGCCTGATCGACAGTCATAGCCATGGAACTCCTAGGTATGTTCGGGGTAGACAAAGCAGGCCTGCCGTCGGATGCCCTACAGAGCTGTCGAGGCTCGTGTCACGGGTCTTGACCGCGGTCGCGATGATTCGTTCCATGGTAGTGTCCATTGATCGTATGCTTGATCGGTGTAACTTTGCTTCCATCGATCAGTCGTAGGGTAAATTTGGGAATTGAAGCAGCTGCCAGGCGACCAGTATGTGTTCCCGGTCGCAGACAGCTGAAGGTGAATGGTGATAGTGCGGTAAGCGTGATATTGTCCTCTAGCTTGGGTGCCGTAGCTATTCAGCAACCTCACAATCTAGGCCACAGTAGGTGCATATCTCGACATATTATTACCCAAAGTCACGTAATAAGATAGACTGGATGAGACGTGCAGGGTATAGTTAGGCGCTGCGTGCTCAACGAGAAGAAAAGGCTGGAGAGCATTAGATATGGTGGATTGAATGCGGAGATCGACAACTCACACAGAGGTTCACGGTTCGAGTCCGCGCGGGTGCACTTTCTTCGCGGCCCATTATTTCTCCTCCCTTCCGTCCACCGTTCTCTGTTTATCTCCCGCCTTCCATCTTCTTTTCCTTTTTTCTTTTTTTGTTCCAGACTAGCGGAACCTCGCCCACTGAACCACGGTACCGGGATTTGGTGGGTGTCTTCTTGTCTTCATTCGGGCGCAATGGCACCCACAATCCAAGGCAGAAGTGACTCGGGTGGATGATGAAGAGATCCCCAGACTGCTCCCCTTTTCCTGATTATTAGTTTGTTGTTGAATCGATCTGATTACCATCGCGTAGCCGACCACGTGCCGCAGGCGACCCGCTAGCGATTCATTCTCGGGGCTTTGCCTCAAAGTGGAACAACCCGGACTGGGATTGCCCCTCGTCAATTTTCACCCTGGTCAGTCTGCCGCCGCCAGCACATTCATCGCCTTTGGAGATGAGTTTGGCCTGAGTCAGATACTGAAGATAAAAGTAAGTTGGGTGAAACCGAAATATCTCTTTTAGCCTCAAGAGGAGAGCTGCACGAGATTTGAAACATATCTGGCCCCTCTCCTACAACGAACCCAATTTTGCGGGGAGATCGAAAATTCTATTTTGAACATTAACGCATGCATCAGGCCATTCTGTCCCAATGTCCTGATTCTCATGAGGACAGAAGCTCTTCCTGGATCATTCTCCCGGTCGGCTGGTTCGCTCAACTCTGGTAGCGACCGGAATTATTGTTGCTGGGCGATCAGGCGATGGCTTTGTGGCTGGCCTTGCAATCGCAGTACAAGATCGTCCCAACATCTTGATTCCCCGAACTACCTACTCGCCCTAAGACAAAATAAAGTTGGAGCCGGCCCTTTTGCACTGCACCTGGGAAATGAAATCTCACCCATCTCCCTGGCCAGACCACACGGTGGCAGGTGCGTCGCTGTATATAGTATCTGCGTAGGTCTTTCCCACCATTGCCAGGGAGCGGGTGGATAAATGATCCAGCGAGAGCAGTCTCGGCTCCAGATGCCAGGCCGGCTTCATCGCTTGCAGGCCAGTCTATGCTGGACTGGGATTAGAAACAGTCGGTAGGCGAGGTCAGCGAGTCAAGGGTCGGGTTAGGGCACTCCGCAGCTATCCGCTTTAGGGAGGTCGGTTCCAGCCTCCGAGGCTGCAGGGGCTCCGGCCATCGCCGCTGCTCAGCTCGATCAGCCAGATAGATGCCTTGGCGATGTCCTCTCGAGATTAACTGCAATTCTGATCGGAAGTGTCGCGATCGATCTGGGCCAGATGCAATTGAGAGGTTTCCCAACCACCGCCTTGCGATTGAGAATCGAAACACATTGTCAATGTCAACCCCGTCAACAGAATAACCTCGTGTCGCGGCAGTTTCTGATACACCCTCGGGATATTCTTAGCGGATCTGCCATTCACCTGGAGCCGGAGCTCTTGCTGATCAGCTCGACGCCCGTCGACTGCCCCACAGGAACCAATATCGCCATCGCGGTTCCTGAATCTTGGAACTTACCCACGCCACTCCAGCCCCGTGCTCACCCAGAGAACACTAGTCCGGTAGTTTCGATCCTGCGACGAACCGTGGAGTGTTGCCCCCTCTCGAGTCAGTTCACCATGGCCGATCCCCCTCGCCAATCTGCTTCCTGGGCCGGGAGAACCATGGCCAGCTCGTATTCTGCCGGGACAGACTGATAGCCGAAGCGCGAGACTGGGTCCTTCTCGAAGCCCAAAACACCGCGCATCCCTGCCACTCCTCCCCGTGAGAGCCATTTAAGTACACTGGCACCGTCCGCATCGCCCGCCCGTCAGCAGTCGCGGTTTCTCCTGTGTATCAGATCCAGTCACTGCTTTTCGACTACCGCCATTGGGCAGGACCCGACTCTCGGTAGTACTGCCACCACACTCACCCATTGACTCGATTCGCGACTCTCCTTGAACCTACACCACCCCCCTACGAGAACTGTATTCGAGTTAAGGTTCTGCAGCGCGCGCCTTCGTCTCACCCCTCCACTCTGCGAGTCGCGTCTCCTCGACCGGACATGTGCTTTACGTCGCTGCTTCATATAAAAGTCTTTGGCCGTTCCCGCAGCACGTATCGCAGCTAACCCATCCGACCCGAGGCGACACGCATTCCACCACACAATTCCCCACCCCAGTTTGATGCAAGAGTGAAGGGATCTTCCGAACCACCGCCAAGATGATGCCCGTCGAAGGGCGCAGCAAGGAGATCCTGATCGTCGCCGTCGTGTGCATGTCCGTGTCGTTCATCACCGTGTGCCTGCGCTCGTACGTGCGACTGCGACTGATCAAGGCGTTCGGATGGGACGATGGGTTGATGGTGATTGCTACGGTAGGCATCCCCGGCGCTCACTTGCACTACCGGGCTGCCAAGCTGACCAACCCGAAGGTATTGAACATCTTCCTGACGGTCTGCGCCATCGTCGGCGCCAAGGAAGGCATCGGTCGCAAATTGACCGACTTCCGGAGTATGGACGACCTGCACCGCGCCATGCTTGTACGCCCCCTTCCCACCCTCCTTACCACCATCTCGGAGGATACTGACCAGAAATAGTGGTGGTGGCTCGGCCAACTCATCTACATGTGGGCCTCAGGCGTGGCCAAGGTGTCGATCGCGCTCGCCCTGCTCCGCTTGACGGTGCGCCAATCCCACCGGATCATCCTGTGGACGGCCATCTGCGCCTCGGTGACGGTGGGCCTGGTCTTCTGGTTCTTCATGGTGCTGCAATGCCACCCGGTCTCGGAGTTCTGGGAGCGCACCGGCCGGGGCCAGTGTCTGGACACCTCGGTGCTGCTGGCCGTCGCCTACGTGTACAGCAGTATCTGCGCGGCGTGCGACCTGGCGTTGGGCCTGCTGCCGATCCTGCTGGTGCGCAAGCTGCAGATCAACCCGCGCACGAAGATCGCGCTGGGCGCGACGTTGAGTATGGGTTGTGTGTATGTGCCTCCCCCTTGCCGCTTTACGAACCCTCGCACTCTTGAATCGTGCAACGAAACACTAACAAGTACAGTGCATGTCTGGCCCTCATTATCCGCATTCCCTTCCTACCAAGTTACAAGGACCTGGACTTTCTATGTACGCTACGCCCCCCTTTCACTCGCTTAAAGGTAAAGCTAACACCCCCCAAGACTCGACCTACCAAATCGACCTCTGGTCCTTCCTGGAACTCGGCCTAGGCATCACGGCCGGCAGCCTGGTGACTCTGCGGCCCCTGCTCCGCAAGTTCCTGGACCACGGGGCCTCGTCCACCCCCAAAGCCCCCTACGCCTACACATACACCACCCGCAGCGGCGGCACCGGCCGCAAGCCCCGCTCCCGGTCCCGCGGCAGCTTCCCGTTCTCGAGCTTCTCGCGCTCCCGCACGGAAAAGGACCAAGATCTCGAGGTCGAGTTGGTGGATGCGGCGTGGCGGCCGGATGTGCACGGGGTGGAGCGGTCGGCGACGGCGATGGCGATGGCGACTGTCGTCGGTGGTGGTGGTGGTGGGGTTGGTGATTTGGGAGCTGGGAGGGGCAGGGAGAGAGGGAAGAGTGATAGTCAGGAGAGTCTGACGGGGATGGGGTTCCAGTATGAGAATACGGTGGGGGGCGTGGTGGGCGGGGGCCAGTGGGGCACGGATGTGGTGGGCAGCGAGAGGATGGTCAGGGTGCAGAAGTCGTTCTATGTCACGGAGACGGAGCGGAGGGTTTGACCTTGAACGTGTGTTTTGGTTTAATATTAATGATTCATGCCTCATCTACGGTATTGGCTCTGTGCAGCGTAATCGTAGAACGTAAAATCGGAGGTGGGAAGGCTCGTTCGTTAGCTCCTGAAATCACCACACTAGTGACTACCTATTCAATATCCATAGTCTACTCCAAACTCTCCCCCTCTTGACACCCGATTGGCGTCGTCCGGTAGTTCAACCCGGTGGTCGTGTTGTAGTTCCACCAGAAATCCAGGTACTGCGGGTACGAGCTGGGCACCTGGCAGGTCGACGCGTAGTCCGGCAGACTCTCGCTCAGGATCGAGGTGAAGTTGGCCAGCGAGCACGTGTACCCCGGCCCGGACTGGCAGTCGTTGAACGGGAGGACGGCCTCGTTCAGCACCAGGCGCACGTAGGTGTCCTCCTCCGTCGCGGCGCTCGCGTTGCAGCTGAGCCGCTCGATGGTCAGGTGGCCGCCCATCGGGATGATATTGCCGATGCTGTACGGGTTGCCGAAGGGGATGTGGTCGAGGGGGAGGTCGGCGTCGGGGATGAGCACGCCTAGTGCGGCGAGGATGGGGGTGATGTTGGTGTCGTGGGCGCTATTGTCGGGTCAGTGCATTTGACTTGGAGCAGGGCGCAGGAGAGGCTTACAAGTTGAAGAAGAGGGAGCCGGCCTCCTCCGGGCCTTGGTTCAGCAGCGTCAAACTGGCGTTGACGTAGACGGCTCCTACGGCAGCCATGTTCTTGTCGCCGGGTCTGCATTGATGTTAGGGTTGAGGCTAGTTCATGAACGGCAACGGCAGGGGGGCCTACCCAGCGCAGTAGTAGTAGTCTAGGTCTGCGAGGTACCCGAAACTGACCCATTCGTCCTGGGTAAAGGCATTGATCCAGTCGGAGTAGGGACGGGCGTTGAGCTCGAAGGATGCCATGGCTGCGGTGGTCAGCTGATGCTCCACGAAGGTGGTAGCAGGACATACTCATCAAATGGTAGACATCCGTCTCGTTGAGGCTCAGGCCCGGGTTCTGCGCGTTCAGCCGCGCAGCTGCCACCTTGAACTGCGGCATCGCGTAGACGAGGTTATTGCAGACCGAGTCGTCGTTGTCGACGTCGCAGCTGGGGGTGAGGCTATCGGCGCCCAGGGTCTCGGACTCGGAGATGATGTTGAGGGCGGCGTTGGTGGAGTAGTTGTAGCCGAAGAATCCCTCGCCGAACTTGCGGGCGGTGTTGATGACGCGGCTGTAGCCACTGCTCCAGAAGGGCTGCACCGACTCGCCATCCCAGAGGTGGCCGTAGCGGGCCCGGTACTCGTTGCCGTGGGTGTATGCGTCTAGCAGGCCCGCGTACGGCCCGCTGCTCGTCTCGGCGTTGTAGTAGCATTCGTTGGGCACGTAGTAGGTCCAGTCCTGCAGGAAGGCGAGATCTCCCTTCCACTCCGAGATGTTGGCCGAGTACACCTTGTCCAGGGTGGCCTCGATGCCCGCGCCAGCGCTGGGAGAAGGGTACCGCTCGCCGTGTCGCTTGACCATGATGACTTGGTCGACGGCGCAGCCAGTGGGCGGGTCCCGGGCGATGCCGTAGGATTCTCGCTCCGAGTACGGGCCGTTGCCGCCGTAGTGCTTCAGAATGCTGTAGCCATCGCGAAACTCTTGAGAGAATTGCTTCTCTTGGGTGGACTGGGGGATGGCGGCGGGGTAGGAGAAGGCGGACGCTCCGGTAGCCAGACCTAGGGCACAGGCGGTCCGGAGGAGAGACGAGGAGGAGGGCATGAGGAGGATTGTGAGAAAGGACAGAGAAGTGAGTAAATGGAGAGACAAGTGCTGGTCTTCTTTATCCGGCGATGATCTGAAGCCTACTGCTGTGTTTTGCAGCTTGAGTTGCGAGATGTAGGCCCTTATATAGCCTCCAGCCGGCGATTGCTCTCCTCATTGCGGGGAGCTGCAATGGCCGTCTGAGCCGGTCGATCTCATTTCCGACGATGGAGAAAGAGCGCATATCGACCACTGACAGAGACAGAAGACTGCCCACGTGCTCAATTTCCCAAAGTGAAGCGAAATTCCCCTCCGCTGTCGGACCGGTGATAAGCACCAAGTACCTCGAGGTATTTTGCTAGGTCTCGATACGCAAAAGATACGAAGAGTGACATGGTGTCAGCCCCGGCGGCGGCCGACGGAAGATCCCAATCACACGCGGGGAAGCCAAGGCGTGTTATCGCATTGCTGGTCCATTGGTCAACTGAGGAGGGGAGTGGGTCTTGCACGGTGTATCTCCGATGCTGTCACTAGACTTGTTTGGGTGTTAGTTAATGAAGCCGTTCCCGTCTGATTTCCTCCTCATCTTTCGTTGTCGTTGTCATTGCTGCTGCTGCTGCTATCTGGGTGTGGCGATGTAAAAGAGCTGAATCAAGGCACGGTACACACCTCAGATAATAATTCATCGAATTCCTAGTGAAGGTCTCATTTGTTTATCCTCTTGCTAGGATTGAAGTCACACCGGTGTAGTGTCACCTCGTATACATTTGCAATCTCTGGAAACAAGCACCTTGGAAGTTTCTTAGCCAAAGCTTGGTGCCAGCCATATATTCTTGCAGCGTTCCAGCCAAGACACCTTGATCCTTCTGACGCCTTGGCAATTCGCTGACGACGGTCCCTGCATCATGCCTGCAGTTCTAAGAGACCATGTCGTTAGCATCAGGTCGAGTCGTGGTAGCTATGCCTCAGACGGGTCATGGTCTGCCCACGTGCACTCGATCTGGCCCAACATTGGAGATGCAGTCGCAACGCCACGCCGCAGCCTTATGCATCACATCATGTTAGTGCATCTGCTGCAGGAACCGAGCCAGGTACGATACTATGCGCGATTATCCACTACTATGTCGGTTAATTGCGTTAGACATACTTTGAGTAAGTATTACACCTGTTTGGACACATTCATAAATTCAACACCAACTGTACAGTTTATACTAATATTGATCTACATAAATGAAGATTTTCTTATGATGCGTACTAGAAGTATGAAAATCTTTATTCTGTATTGCATTCATGTCTTCCATCCGAAAAACGTGATTCAATATTCTTGGTTATAACTCCTGGCATTATGTCGGATTTCTACTAATGATACTAGTTCGAGATCTATGTTGATATATACGCAAGTATTGAGCTTTAGTTTTGAGGGGTTATGACGGGTAGTTCTGGAAATGCCAGCAGTGTCAGCAAGACAAGTCTATGCGCTGTATATGATCATATACGATCATGGAATTCAGTGATACACCTCTAAACATATAAACTCTTACGCCCACATCTATAACCACATCCATAACGACCACTCAAACCTCCACCGGCACCTCATACGACAACTTCGTCACCCCCTTCTGCCGACTCACCTTCCGGATCGTGATATACCCCGTCAACCCGGTATGCGCCACATGCGTGCCCCCACAGGGGTTGGCATCCAAGTCCGCGATCTCCGCGATCCGCACCTTCCCCCCTTGCCCCACCTGCAACCCCTCGACCATATTCAGCTCCTTCGAGGCAATCTCCCGCTCCTCCCACCAGGAGATGTGCACCGGTAGCGCCCGCTGCACCAGCTCGTTGACCTTCCCCTCGATCAGCGGCCGGTGCTCGTTGTACAGCAGGCCCTCGAACTCCATGCACGCCTCGCGCGGCGCGTGGTTGGCCTTCACCTTCTTGCGCTCCCCGAGCTCCGGGGCGAGCAGGCGCATCGCGAGCCCGATGATGTGGCCCGCCGTGTGCAGCCGCGAGTGGTAGTTGCGGGTGACGGCGTTGATGGTCTGCGTGGCGACGGCGTTGGAGGCGAGGGAGAGCGGGAATGCCGGGGTGGTGAAGTGTCCGAAGTGCAGGATCTCGCCGTCGGGGGTCTTGCGCACGAGGAGGACTTCGAAGGTGGCGTTGGGGGTGCTCGGGAGCTGGATCACGCCCGTGTCGCTGGGTTGGCCGCCGCCTTGGGGGTAGAAGACGGTTTGGCGGGTGGTGAGGGCATAGTGGTTCTCCGTCGGGATATTCTTGGCCAGGGTCTTTTCGGGGTCGCTGAGGGCGGAGATGGGGCGGTAGGAGGTGAGGGTTGTCGTCGTCGTGGTGAGGGTGGCGTCGTCTAGATAGAGGGCTTCGGTGGTCTGTGAATGGGTTTTTAGTTGGAGTTGAGTTGGAGGATGAGTGCGTAGTTACCATGATGACGAGTTTTGGGGGTGAATGTAGTGGGGTGCTGAAGAAGAGTGAGGCTTGAGCTGGTATGTATACTTTGGGATTTTATCATTCCCACCCCCACGTGAATCATCGGCGGGAGTCATTCCCGGCCGTTCGCTCGCTCCGGCACACTGGATTAGGCAGGTGGAGCCCGTCTTGCGTTCCGATCCCGGTGCCAAGCAGTGGCGGTGCGTCCAGCTCCAATTGTTGGGGTTGGAGTTGGAGTTGGGGAAGGTCATCTTGTTAGGGCTATCTGGTGGTGGTATGTGAGCATACATTAGTGTCCGGTTACTGTTAGGGGATAAGTCTAGAATTGTGCGGTAAGGCAGGCAGAATGTGTTCAAGGTCATGATTAGTGGTGTGGGATACTAGCGTATGTTCTGAGTTGCCAAATTAGATGATGAAGTCAAAAAAGATTTTAATAGGTGTGGCCGTTGTCGGGTTTATTTTATTTTATTTTTGTTTTTTTTTTCTAAGACAATAACCCACCAGCTACCGATCACAAGTCTGAAGGCCAGTTAGCGGGGAGAAATCAGTCAGGGCTACAGTGCTCACAAGGTAGAATCGGCGCGGCAACGCAGCCTCTCATCGAAGGAAGCCAGCCGGCGCAGGCACTGATGAACATCAACCTCCTCTGAAGAACCACTAAAAGTGATGCTGACGGCCTTTTGGCGGTGGTGGCGGTCGAGCACCCACTCCACCTCCTGGAATTTGAATCTTTCCAGACACAGACATAGGTCCGCGAGCATCTTCAGCACCTGCGGCCATTCTCCCTCGAACTGGATCTTGTCGAGCGTGATGGACTCGAGCTTCGGGAGCTTTGGGATCAGGATGCACATGTCGTAGGCCATCAGCACGAGGTTGGTCAGCGTCAGGTGGCGCAGGTTGCAGCCGCCCACGGGGATGGCGTTGAACGTCGGCCCCGCGGGGGGGAATAAGCAGTGCATCCCCCTGCCCTCGAGGACGAGCGTGCGGAGCGGGCTCTTGAAGATGCGCTTGTAGAACTTGAGCCACGGGTGCGGCTGCGCGCGTGGCGGACACTCCATCCTGTCGTCCACGCAGTACGGCCACTGCACCCGCAGCTCCTCGAGGTCCTCCAGCACGTAGTGCTGCAGGTGCGGCACGAAGAACTCCATCGGCGTTTCGATGTTCCAGTCGTCCGCCTCCGAGACGAGGGACAGGTGCGTGATCCGCCGCCGCAGGCTATTGAGCATCCGAATCAGGCACTTGGGCACGTCCCCGGGGTTGATGACGTCCGTGAAGGCGGCGCCCGCGGGGCCCAGCGCCAGCTCGAACTCCGAGATCAGTGGGAAGTGGTCCCGGAGCAGATCGTGCAGGCACCGCACCTCGGGGATGTCTATGGGCACCTGGATGGTGTGGTCCGGTCTGCGCTGGAAGGGGGTGTTGGGCCCTGTGCGCGTGCCCTCGAGCCGCAGCCGCCGCGCGAAGTGCGTGTACCTGGCGTACCGCGCCGCCAGCGCCTGCAGCCCTGCGACGCTGGTTGTTGTCATGTCCATCCGCAGCGTGTGCAGCGCGGTCGCCATGTCGTAGACCGGCGGGGTCGGGTTGATGTTGGCCGGGTCGAGCAGGATGCGGCGCCCCGCTGGGGTTAGGTTTTGCGCGATTGGGTCCAGCGGTGTGTCCGCTTCCAACGACTCGAACATGCTGCTTACCCAGTCCATCTCGTCCGCCGTCGGGTCGGGCTTGTCTTCCGAGAAATCTTTTTCCGAACGCGGCGGCGTGTCCACGGCCATCGAGTCGAGCATCGCGAGGAGCAAGGTCCTCTGCTCCTCGGTCAGGCCGGGCATGACTTCCCAGGCATTCTTCAAGCCGGGCATTTTGCTGGTTGGTTACTGTGGGGTTTTCACGTGGAATAGGAGTCAATGTTGGGACTGATCTGTGGGGATCGGGGGTTGTGGTGATGGGAGGGATGGGAGGGATAGTGTGAGCAAGCAAGAGACTGCATGGTGTTTTATATCAGGGATGCTGTGGTATGGAAGCGGCTCCATGGGAGATGTAGCTGCAATCTCCTTCAAAGTGTGCGGTGAAAGGGATTTGATGCTGGACCCCGTTTCCATAAAGAAGCTCGTGGTGGTGAATTCCCTCAAGGCAAAGGACAAAGGCATTATCAGGGAGTGCTAGTAATCTTTCAATGGCTGGGTCGAACAAAGACGCTGTTATGGAAGTTTTCACTATGAATGCGTCCATGTCGATCGCGTGCTTTCTTTGTGAGCCAAGCTTGCGGTTCTTGAAGGCATGAAAGGAGAGTTCATGGCTTCCACACTCTCCAGTATCGACAGTCGTGAAAGCATAGTCATAGCTGTAAGCAGGATCGGCTGGTCATTCTTGTTCTGGTCTCAATGTTAAGTTATGTTTCTTGGATGCATGGGAGAAGATGAGCTCACAGACCTTATACTCCCTAGTGTTGAAAGTCGTCAAATCATAGCCCTAGTTATGAAGCAGTATCGTCGAATCATTCGTGTTCTAGTCTTGATTCACGTTTCTTGGACGCACGGGAGCAAGAGCCCCCATCGCCCTAATTGTCTCCAGTCCTGACACCTATGAAAGCGCCGCCATAGTGTAAAGCGGTGTTGTCTAGTCATTGTTGGTTGATTGAGGTGAGAGTGACTCAGAGAACAGAGACGAACTCGAGAGAAGCATCTGGCATTGAATCCGACATCAACCGAATTGGCCAAGCGACCAGTCCGTCCACCTCCAAGGTCCGCTTTCTGTGACATCAAGGTCACTTTCTCTGACACCAAGGCCAGTGTGGATTTCTCCGAGAAGAAGATAGTGGATGCAGCATACGAAGCATTCCTTGACCGCTTCTCTGATTGTTGCCTGGGGCCATGCTTTGTCAGCCCCATCACAGCCAGCCCTAACTGACTGACTGACTGACTCTCCACCACAATCAACCATCTATCAACATCCATCAAGTCAAGTATCTCTCCTCCAGCCAAGCCTCATCAGGGCGAACGCTAAGAAGTCAAGGTTTTAGATTTTCTTCCTTCCCTGCCAGGTGGGTTGCAAGCGTACTCTTCGCATCCCGATGCCTGCACCTGACTCCCCCGGCGGCCAATCGCCATGAGCGCTGAGCACACAAGCTCGAACTCTACTAGGTACTCTTGCTGCAGTCTTCGCACAAGAAGCGACCCTGCTATCGATCGCTCAACCTCGATCGACGCCTCGAGACGACGTGTTCACGCTTTGAGTTTTTCTGGCAAATTTACTTATGAAGGGGTGGTTTGTAGACAAACACATTCTCTTGCCCAAAAGTATAGGGAAAGTCTGTGTTGCCAGCGATAAGCGGGCGGTCGAAAGAGGGATAGTGGCATCAGAAAGATTCGAAACGGCCGGAGGGGTCAACCGAGCTGTGGTCAATGATGCAGCCCGGCGATCGTGCGGCGATCAGCTTATCGCAGAACGGGGCCGTTCTATTTCCGGTCGACGCGCCGTCGTTCTCCGGTGGTCACTGATCACACCAGATGATACACTGTCCCTAGGTAATCAGGTTACTTGTAGTCTCCTTCCGCAGTAGTGAGTATAGCGCAGTAGGCTTAACGTAAGCTCCATCCCGCAGAATATGCAAACTGGTGGAGGAGGGGCTACCATCCTCGTCATGGTTCACATCTACCAGCCTCACTCTTTGATTTTTTTTTCCTCCGGAGAGGAGAGGGGTATCGATGATCTGCCGGAATGCCCCACCATGAAAATTTTCTCTCCTCCAGGCGCATGGGCGTGAACGAGGGCTGAGAGCCTGAGATGCAAGCACCACCACTGCCCGTCGCCTTGGACACGATACGGAGTACCAAGTGAGTAAAAGCAAGGGTTGGTGGCAGGATTGTTGACAGACTGCCTATTCGGGCGGGTGGGGCCACGTGACCAGCCAATGTTGTTTTTTTTTTTCCTCTGGCTCTTCCTTCGCTCCACTTCAACCTCACTTGGTTCGCTTGTGCTTCCACTGCCTCCACTGCCTCCACTGCCTCCCACTTCGGTCCCCACTCCCTCGCTTCATTTCTTCTTGTCATGCTTAACAATGTTTTTTTCTGGATGAGAAAAACTCACTTGGATGATGATCTCCAGTACAGACCACTTCCACACCCGCAGGACCCTTTCCCCTCCTCGGCTTCTGCTGCAGTGGCTGTCATGTTGATCGCAGGTATCCACGTCACCAACCAAAACCATATCGGCTTCATGCTTTACACTACACTGCACTACATACACTACACAAAATACACAACTCTCCGACGCGTCCACTCTACCTAGTACATGTGCACTACACTGCACCACCACCACCACCACCCCACTTCCTCCCCTCCGAATTCAGATCGGTAATCACCGACCAACCCCGACCCAGGGAATCCCCCCGACACCATTGCCAGAGACAGATGAAAGCGATCTCCATCGATATCGTCATCGCTGGGCTGGGCGTTGAGGTGGCCCAATGAAGTGGGCAGATTAGCAACCTCGGCCGGGGCGCAAGAGAAATTGATAGTAACCAAACTGATAGAAAGTGCAGAGCAGACTTAGCGGTGAAGAGCAGCCGGCGGGAAACTAAGAAACAACTAAGCCCAAAGAACACCAATCCAACGCCCGTAGCCGCACCTCCCCCACCAATCAGTGCATTCCCTCACCATTAGCTTCTCGCCTCCTCTCAAGCTCCAATGCACCAAATGCACCAAATGCTCTCCTTCGCCTCTTGTCGGACCAGCTTGAGGTCCATGCTGGCCTTATCGCTATGAGCATTCCATTGAACAACAGAAAAAATTTTTTTTTCTGCCATGGGCTGACTTTGCCCAGTGCCTCTCTCTGTTAGCTCTTTTTTGCTTCCTTGGAAAGAGGGGACTTGGTCCAAGCACTGAGGAGCTCCGAGCCTATATATTACTGCCTGTGCTCCATCGGAGCTTCTTTCTTTTTTCCCTCATCATCTTGCCTTTCCTTCGTGGATTCGCTATTTACTGCAACCAAAGACCTGGTCGGTATACAGGTCGTTTCTCACTCTCATCCCTTCTAATCCTTTGTTGCTGGTTCGGCTTGTGCCCTCGCAGCCCACATCACACCAATGTTCAAGTCATACTCGCACATCCTATCCCACAAGCGGAGAAGAAGCAAGAGCAGCGCCGTGCAGATCCTCTCCGCTGCGCAGTCCGAGCCGAGCTCCCCGACCCAGACCGTCCACGATCCCATCGAGATCTGGGCCCACTCCCAGCCCCTCTCCGTCAGTGAGGAGCAGCTGCAGGGCTGCTTCACCACCCTCGTCCCCCGCATCCACAAGTACGACCATGTCGCCCAACGCGGCAGCGATCGCTTCGTCCAGGACCTGACGGCCACCCTCGCCGCCGAAGAGGGCAAGGAGCCCACCAGCTACCTGTCCTGCCCCGTCGGCAACTACGCCAGCTTCCTCTACCCCGAATGCTTGCCCGAGCGTCTCGAGCTCGTCGCCTACCTGACCGAGCTCGGCAGCCTGCATGATGGTACGTCCCCCGTCCTGCACGCGCATGCATGACCGACCGTAGCTAACCTGCACCTCGCAGCCCAGGGAAAATCCAACGGACGTACGACCGACAAGCCCGACGAGCACGTGGAGTCGCCCCGCGCCGAAGCCCGGAAGAAGCTGCTGGAGAAGGCGGTGGCCGAGATCACGGAGAAGGAGATTGATGGCAACGATATCATTGACAGCTACCGGAGCAACTGGCTGGTCACGCCCGAGGTCCCCACCGCCGACAACTGCGCCAACCTCGACGACTATGTGGCTCGCAGACGCCTCAACGCCGGTATCGAGTAAGTGGCCGCTGACTTCTCACTTGACATGGAATAAATCCTAATCAGTGTGATAGTGTGTACTGGACCCTGATGGGCTTCGCCCATGGCACCCGCCTGGGCAAGGAAGACCAGGCCATCGTAAGAGATGCGCTCGACGCCGCAGAGCGCACCATGTTCTTCACCAACGACTACTACAGCTGGCCCAAGGAGAAGCGCGAGACCAAGAGGCGTCCCGTGGCCAACGTCATCCTGTTCCTCATGCAACACCAGAACATGTCGGAGGAGGATGCGGTCGCGAAGACCAAGGAGCTCATCATCCAGAACGAGCAGGAGTTCGTCAAGCGTCGCGAGGCGCTCTACCAGGCCAACCCGGATCTCGCCCCCAAGCTCCGCAAGTGGATGGAGGTCCTGGGCTCGTCCCTGGCCGGCATCCACTACTGGTCCAAGAACACACCTCGCTACGCTGTTCCTGACACGATCGAGGAGAGCGAAGAGGAGGAGAGTGAGCACGCTTCCGTCGCCGAGGAGGACTCCTCCGAGGGAGACGCCACTGCTGAAGACGATGAGGACGAGGAGGAGGATGAAGACGAAGAGGAGGAGGAGGAAGAGGAGGCCGAGGCCGAAGAGCGGGAGCAGGAGGCAGAGCATGTGGAGGAGGCGGCTCAGCCCGAAGAGGAGGAGGAACCCCAGGACGTGGCGGTCTGGACTCCTCTGGTGGAAGAGCCGGCTGCGCCTGTCGTGCAGCTCAATACGCTGCCCCTCCTCGCTCCGGCCGGCTACATGCGATCCATCGCCATCACCGACCTGCAGAGCGAGCTGCTGGGCGCCCTCAACGTCTGGCTGCAGGTCCCCAACCGCCCGCTGACCTACATCAAGCAGATCATCAACGAGCTGCAGGACTCGACCCACATGCTGGCCGACATCCAGGACCACGCGACCCACCGCAGCCAGCGCACCCCGGCCCACCAGGTGTTCGGCCGGGCGCAGTGCATGAACAGCGCCGCCTACACCTTCGTGCGGGTGGCCAAGATCGTCAACAGCCTCAAGTGCCCCGGCATGCTGGACGGGCTGCTGGAGGAGCTCGAGGCCCGCTTCATCGGCCAGTCATGGGAGCTGGACTGGCGCACCACCTACCAGGCCCCCTCGGAGCAGGAGTACCTGACCATGGTGGACCAGCGGTCCGGCTCCACCTTCCGCCTGCTCGTGCGCCTCATGCAGGCCGCCAGCATGGAGGGCTCGTCCCTGGACTTCGAGCCCCTGGCCAAGCTGCTGGGCCGCTGGTACCAGATCCGCCACGAGTACCTGGGGCTGCTCGGCCGCGCCGAGGACCTGGACCACGGCAAGATCGTCTACCCGATCGTGCGCTGCTGCAACATGGACCCGGCCGCCAAGACGGTCATCCTGGGCATCTACCGCCAGAAGGCCGCCGAGGCCCCGCTGTCGCCCGAGAGTAAGGCGCAGATCCTGGACCTGCTGCACCGCACCGGCGCCCTGCAGGCTACTTATGACTTGATCCGCCAGCTCGGCCGCGAGGTGAACAAGACCGTGACCGAGCTCGAGGCCGCCGCGGGGGAGCTCAACCCCGCCCTCCGGGGCCTGGTCAAGTCTCTGAGCGAGCTGCCCATTCCGACTTCCTTGTGAGAATCGGACCGGAAAAAAAAACTGGAACTGATACCCAATGATTTTATGATGCCCTAATGACCCTTTGTTACTGGCTTTTTTTGTTGCCGATTTCCTTTGTTCGACTCGCTTTTGACACAGACATGACCTATGACTTATGATGTTTGTTTGGTTGTATTATAGAATGCGATACGAGTGATGATTGTGATTGTGGAAATGTATATACCTCAAAACTTGGTTTTTCTGAATACGTCTAATTCGAGGTTGAGTTCGTAGTGGTGGAGGCTCTTCGTATGGTGGACTGATGTAGTATACGCGCGCTACTGGAGACTGCATCAGCTCTTTGTCAAGCGGTGGTGCAGCTATGAGAATCATTGTATCGGCAACAGCAGCTGTCATCCTGTTTGCCCCCGCGCCAGTCTCACATGAGAGATGCAGCATGAACCACACTTGTCTTCGAGATGAATTACAGCAAGCACTTCTCCGACCCATCTCAGGTGTCGGACAATCTCGACCAGCAGCATAATCAACCTGGCTTCGCAGCGAGGGGGCTACCTCTAAGTCGGAACACAGAGAAGACGACTAGGTATCCATTGTGATCAAACACCCTTCGGATAAAGGCGGGGAAGAGAAAGTAGGGCAGGATATGCGTGGTCCGCGGCAAGGGTGCAGAGTATTTACACTTCCGGATGCGATCCATGGTAGTAGCAATGCAAGTCAGGCAGGGGAAAAGAGTAAATAAGAACATAGAGTAGATAAGAGCATCGTAACAAGATCGATGTTCCCAAGCTAATCTCATCAATGGTTATCTCTTCTCAGTTCAGAATGCTGGAGTTGTCGATATGGTAAATGTGACGTTAAGAAGCCGCAAGAAATATAGATGTGCCGTGTCTCGGAAGAGCTTGACAGCACAGCACGATATGTGTAAGGTAGTACCACAGTGAGCTAATCTAGATTGAAATCCATGACACTTTTTTTTTGATAAGCTGGTTCATTGAGATGAATGTCTAGGAATGTGATGCAAAACAAGCCAAAAAAAAAAAACAACGAGCGAGGTACGGAGTACGTACATCTGCATCCTTCCCCTGAAGCGGGAAGAAGGCCGGCAAAAAGGAATCTCCCCGACTGGGAGTCGAACCCAGGTCTCCCGCGCTTGTTCCTGTTGAGGATTGACAAGCGGAAATCATGACCGTTAGACCATCGAGGAATTGATATCAAGCGGACAGATCTTTGACAATATCAGACAAAAAAAGGCAGGTACACAAAGTGCTTGCATGCTGACGCAGCAACCGCGGAATTGGGCCGCTTGCAAACGGTGCAAATCGCACCATTTTGGCATTCGGATTTGACACAGGCTCTGGAGTCGTGATTGGCCTCCGTGGGAGGAATGCAAACTGTGTAAACAGTGTAAACTCACATCCTGGCTTCTAATTGGGGGAAATTGCGGACTGTATCTCGGGTCGGATGGAGGTATCTAAAGGCTGGGGGTTTATATAGTCTCTCTTGCTCTCCTACTTGGTCTTTCATTTGTACGATATATTTGTATTTTTGTGTGTCTTTGTGTGTCTGTTATTGATAAGGAATATGGCCGACTTCCTCCCCCGAGTGCTCCGCGCCCTTCTCCGCGAGTCGCGGTATTTCCAGGCTCCGTCGCATACTTGCACCCATGGCCACAACCACAGCCATGCTGCAATGGAAGACCATATTCATACGATGGAGACCTGGGCGCAGATCCGGTTGATGAAGCAGCTCCTCTGTGTGCGACATCCGCGACAGGCTCTGGATCCCGAGCTCCTGCGCGAGATCGAGGGGATTCTGCTGTGGGAGCGGCAGCATAGGGCTCTTGTTGATGCTTGCACCTTACCCCAAGTCACTGTATCTACACCTCATCCAGCCACAACTACGCGATCAATTGTAGGTACAGATGCAAAATCTCTTCTAACAACCACAAAACTCTACCTCTGGCAAGGAGACATCACCACCCTCACCAACCTCACCGCCATCACCAACGCCGCCAACACCGCCCTGCTGGGCTGCTTTCAGCCCGCGCACCGCTGCATTGACAATGTGATCCACGCGCGCGCTGGCCCAGGCCTCCGGGAGGAGTGCTTCCGCCTCATGGACGAAGGCCACCGCACGCTCCCCGTCGGCGACGCAGTCGTCACAGCCGGCTACTGTCTGCCTGCGCCGTGGATCATCCACACCGTCGGGCCGCAGCTGGATCCCCACCAGCCCTGCCCTTCGAAGATCCAGAAGGCGCAGCTCGCGCGATGCTATCGTGCCGTGCTTGAGCAAGCAGATGCCCTGCCTTCACCCGAACACGAAAAGATCATTGCTCTCTGCGGAATCTCGACGGGCTTGTTCGGGTACCCTGTTGCCGAGGCGGCGCCGTTGGCCGTGGAGACTGTGGTTACTTGGCTGCGCGAGCACCCCGAGACGAGCATCACGGGGGTGATTTTTAATACCTTCACGGACAAGGAGACGGTCGCTTACGAGCGAGTTCTCTCGCTTTCGCCCACCGGTGCCCTACTAAAACCCCTGCAGCTGATAGGTTCATCGATGCAGCAAGCCCGCGTGTGGCTCCAAGAAGCAGACACGATCCTCCTCAGCTGTGGCGCGGGACTGTCGGCCGCCACGGGGCTGGATTATACCTCCACCACTCTCTTCGCTAAGGATTTCCCGGCTTTCCAGGCGTTGGGGTTGGCCAAGTTGTACGATACGTTTGGGATGAAGACGGAGGATTGGGGGTCTGAGCAGGTGCGGTGGGGGTTCTATTACACGCATCTGCAGACGGTGCGCACGTGGCCGCGGTCGGCGATGTATACTGCTTTGTTGGAGTGGATGGGGCGGAAATTTGGGATGGATGCGAGAAGGGTGCATGTTCGGACGTCGAATGCAGATGGCCTGTTCCTCGCGCATGGGCTGGATGAGCATGCATTATCGACACCGCAAGGCGCCTATCGCTATCTGCAGTGTTTGGGCAATTGTTGTGAGGACGCGGTGGTGGAGTCGGCGCCGTTGCTGGAGAAGGTTGTCGCGTATGGAGGGCTGGATGCGGTAACGCAGAGGGTGACAGATGAGAGGTTCATCCCCGTGTGTCGGTTTTGCGGCGGGAAGATGGGAATTTGTGTAAGGGCCGGAAAGTGGTTCAATGAGGCGCCTTTTGAAGAGGGGGAGAAGCGATGGCGGGATTTCAAGGAGGATTTCCTGCGGGACTCGGACAGGAAGGTAGTGATTCTGGAATTAGGGGTCGGGATGTCAACCCCCGGCGTGCTGAGGTGGGAGAATGAGGAGTTGGTGGAAAGTGGCGAAGGGAGGGTTAAATTGGTTCGAATAGGATTGGGCGATACGGCGGCCGTACCGGCGGAGCTGGAGGCGATGGGGCTGGCGACTTGTGTAGATGGGGATCTGAAGGATGTGTTGGGGGTGATTCTGGATCAGTAGTTTGGTCGTATGTTGGTATCAATCGGTAGCAATGCTACTGCCCCACGATCTCCTGGCAGGCTCGTGTCATTTCCCTCACCACTAGGCTTATAGCTTTGAGCTCCGCGCGGTCCTTGGATGCCACTTCGACGTAGTCATCGAACCACGTTATCAAGTCGACATCTGCTGCGATGTCATCGCGCTCGTAGCATCCGAGAATGTCGTAGCAGAGAACGAAGAGCGGAATGGACTGGTGAAGCAGGATGAGACTGTGATGGTTAGTGGCCAATCTTGTCAATCCCAACAATAGAAGCAACCTACCTAATGCCCCAGTACGGGCGCGGCGTCGCCTCCATGAGCGACCGCGACATCAGTAAACTCTTCCGGGCGATATCCACCGTGTGGTATGGCAGCCGATGACTATCTCGATGAGACGGCTTGGATTGGTAAAACACGATAAGCATCTTGTAGCTGCTGAAGAGAATATCCACGCAGAACCACGTGTCAATGCGGTTGGTGGTCGAGCTCAGTAGCTCCTCCTAATTCAGGTCAGGCATGTGTGACTATTCCCTTCCAATGTACTTACCGGATTCCAATCTGACATGATCTTCTGCACTTCGGCGATCAGCCCATCCATGGTGTCATTGTAATCGGCCGTGTGGGGGTCGGGGTTGGTTGCCATTATATCCAAGTATCGCATCGTCACGATGGTCAGCCGCATGGATGCTAGGAAGTGAATCTGGATGAAACGAGTCGATTCATGATCCACGCCGGTGATGGTGGGATCGGGGAAGTTGACGGCCCAGGACCCCCCCGCGATGATCGGGGGCTTGCCAAAGGAGAGTCGGAAGTGGCTTTCGGTGCGGAGAATGTGCCAGAACTCGAATCGCATGCGATTGCGCTCGATCTCCTCATGTTGCGAGTCTCCTGCCAGTGAAGGTCTTCGGTCGGGATGATGGCGATCCTCGTCCACGGAGAAGTAGCCAAGAGCGCGCGCAACAGGACAGGCTGCCTTGAAGATCTTCCATGAGAGATCGCTCTCGCAACTCTCCAGCGTCATGGACATCTGCTCTGGTCAGTAGTGTGTATTACAGTCGGAGGAAAGTATGCACACCATCATGAACGCCGCAAATAGATCGGCAGTTGTATTCTGCATCCGGCCGAGCCAGTCCTCCGCTAGCTTCAGACATGTGCTACACAGCGCCTGGACCGTCCGACCCCTCCCTTCTACTTCTTCGCTATCCAGCATGAACGACTGGAAGAGCACATTGTAGTAGATGATCTGGGAGGTCGCGTCGAGCTGGACGTGGGGACTGTCGATCAGATCGGGCATGGCGAGCACGAAATCTTTCTCTAGGGGGATCCGAAACCCTTCGAATTGGTAATTGTTGAAGTATTCTGCCTGCAGTTAGCCAGCGTCTTCATCAATCGGCTCTCGTGCATGGGGAGGTATACACACGATTGATCCATTTCTTCACGGTCTCCTTGGGGATCACAGGTGGATTGGCATCCAGCGGCGTTGTCTCGAGCTGCTCGATGCCCGCGATGGCAGCATCCATCGCCCTCATGCAACGGGGATTCTCGAAGAAGCGCGACCCGATCTTATCGATGGCGCAGAAAACGTGGGATCGGAGACGAGACCGGATGCGATCGTCCTTGACGCGAGCCAGCAGGCCCTGCACTATGGCCTGCCCAGTGGGCGACTGAGCACTGGCAGGCGAGTCGGTCGCTGAGGACTCGGAGGATGAAATCGTCTCAGATTCCACGGACATCGAACGGTGACTCTCGGCCTCCTCAGTGACATTCTGGCTCAGTCGACAGTGGTCTTCGAGGCGATCTATTCTCCGGAGGATTTCCTGCAGGATGTCTCTGTCGTGGAGTGCTCTGGAGGTTTACGGTCGCATTAGCTTTTTGTTTTTCTGCATTCTTTCATCATCTTTAAGTAAGGATGGACCACCTTCGCTTGATGGTGCGTTGTTTTCTGGGTAGATAGGCGCATTGAGCTCCTGCAGCGGCGCATTTGTCACATCGCGGGTCGGCGCGGTTGCAGCGAATCTAGTTAGCATGTTTGCATGTCGTCATCTGGGAATGAAGAGGGGGCAGGCAGCGAAACCTTTTTGGACTGGCAACGAGTACACTACACCATGGCTAAGTTAGGCAGATCACATTCTTTCGGATGGATAGATCCGCAGGACGCCTGATGGAACTTACCGATAGGGGTTGTGTCATGATGTGCCCAGTGGTGGGTTTGTTTAGTGGGGAAGAGAAGAAAGAAAGGAGCTGAAGGCAGCAAGCAATAATCCGGGAAGTTGCAAGAGTCCGAAATCCCCGAAGACTGAAAGAATGAAACTGAGGATCAAAAACCGGAGCTGACCGCCTTCCGGGGAGTGCGAAAGTCCGAAAGTCCGTACGTAGTAACGTTAGCACCAAATGCAGATCGACACCTGGCAGGTTTGTGGGTTTGTCCCCATTCCATCCATCCCTGCCCTACGTATATCCATGCATCCATGGTTAGACTATTGGGTCTTTTGCCTGCACGGATAATGACTCCACTCTCTCCCCTCCCCCCCCTCCCTTTGGCCCAAACTCTGATTAGCCTGGCTGGGTCTCCTCCCCTGGCTAGAACATAAACACTCGTATTCGGTGGTCCCGTACTCGGTAGTCCAATGCGTACGTACCTACTGTACAGTACCTACGGAATATTTATGGCCATATAAGTGATGCCTTGTTCCCGCCCGCAGCCTTGCATCTGCGTATCCCCCCCCCCCCCCCCCTTCTCCCATCTCACTCACCTTCATGATCTCCTGCGAGGTCAACCGCCATGGGTTCAGCGACTGAAAGCCCTCCTCCACATCAGGGCGAGCGTGAGAATACGCTCCCTGCGGAGAAGATCTTCTCTGTGACCGACACCTCGACTGCATCATCCACCACCACCAGCAAGAAGTCCAAGTCCGACACCAACGCCAAGGATGCCACATCAGAGCAGACGGCCTCGTTAGGCAGTTATTTTGTACGGAGACTATTCTGCTTACCGGGCAAAATTTGATGCAGAATTCGCTGACCCCCCCGCAGAGGTTACTGTCCCATGCAAGTGCATCGGATCGTGCCATCCTCGCCGTTGCCCTCCTCTCCTCCATCGGGTCGGGTGTTGTATGTGTCCGCAGTCACCCCAATACACACACAGAGTACACGGCTAATCTCTCCTCGTCTGCAGCCCCTACCGCTCATGAACATCGTGTTTGGGAATATGGTCGGCGAATTCAACGGATACTTCACCGACGACTCCTCCACCACCGAAGCCGAGTTCAAATCCGCCATCAGCAAACTGAGGTGAGTGCGATGCGAGCCACCGAAGAGACCCCGACCGAGCCGAACCCTAACCCGCGACCCAGCCTGTACATCGTCTACCTCTTCATCGCCAAATTCGCCCTCACATACTTTTCGATGGTGCGTCCACCGTGCCCAGCCCATCTCAAAGTCTCCGCAGCATATGAATAACCTCGTCTAGTACTGCTTCCGCGTGATCGGCCTCCGCGTCTCCGGCACCCTCCGCCTGCGGTACATGCACGCGCTCTTTGCGCAGCCGATCAGCAAGCTGGACCTGGTCTCCGTCGGCACCGTCACCAACACGATCACCACGCTCTCCAACTCGATCCAGCAGAGCATCTCCGACAAGCTGGCCATCCTGTTCCAGTCGCTCGCCCTGCTCGTCGCCGCCTACGTCATCGCCTTCCGCTACTCGTGGGCCCTGACGCTCGTCACCAGCGCCGCCCTGGTCTTCATCTTCGCCGTCTGCTTCGTCGCCGTGCCGATGATGACCAAGATCCAGCGCCAGGTCGACAAGGCCGACGAGAAGCACTCCTCCATCGCCGCCGAGGTCATCGGCTCCATCCGGACGGTCGTGTCCCTGGGCGCCGAGGGGACGTTGGCGCAGCGGTACGCCGACTGGATCGAGATCGCCCGGTTGCGCGGCCGCAAGCTGTCCGTGGTGATGGCGGTGCAGCTGGGGCTGGTCTTCTTCGCCATGTACGCGAGCTACTCGTTGGCGTTTTGGTTCGGGCTCAAACTATACCGGGAGGGGCATATCCAGAATATCAACACGGTTATCACGTGAGGCTCACAGCATTCTTGGGTTGGGGGAATTGAGATGTAAGGGCTAGACTAATGCTCGACAGGGTGTTCTTCTCGGTCATGGTGGCCGTCAGCGTGCTGGGTCGCATCGCCTCCCCGCTCGTGACCATCGCCAAGGCCGCCAGCGCTGCGGGCGCCTTCTTCGAGATGATCGACAGCGACAAGCCGAATGCAAGCGGACTCCGTGGCCCGGAAGTCTCCGCGGAGGTCGACCTTGTCTTCCAGAATGTGCATTTCACCTACCCGTCGCGACCCGACTCGAAGGTGCTCAAGGGCTTGAACGCCCGGTTCCGGAAACACAAGACGACGGCCTTGGTTGGTCCCTCGGGCTCCGGTAAGAGCACGATCGTGGGTTTGCTGGAGCGGTGGTATGAGCTGAATGCCAACGCGGAGCATCCCGATCAAGGGGCTATCCTGGTCGGGGAGCACAATGTCCAGGATCTGGATCTGAAGTGGTGGCGCACGCAGATCGGGCTGGTGCAGCAGGAGCCGATCTTGTTCAATGATACCATCTTCAACAACATCGCGTACGGGCTGATCGGTACACAGTGGGAGCATGAGTCGGACGAGGTCAAGAAGGGACTCGTACAGCAGGCTTGCAGGGAGGCGTTTGCGGATGAGTTTATCGATCGGTTGCCGGAGGTATGTTTCTGCAACATCCGAGTTGAATGTTGTCTAACCACCGAGATAGGGTTTCGCGACCATGGTCGGCGAGAACGGGACGAAACTGAGCGGCGGACAGCGGCAACGACTGGCCATCGCGCGAAGCATTGTCAAGCAACCGACCATTCTCATTCTGGACGAAGCCACCAGTGCCATCGACGTGCGGGGCGAGAAGATCGTTCAGGCCGCGCTCGATCGTCTCGCGGAAAACCGCACGACCATCGTGATTGCGCATCGGTTGACCACGATCCGCAAAGCAGACCACATCATCGTGATGAAGGGTGGGGTTGATGTCGAGCAGGGAACGCACGAGGAGCTTCTGGCAATCGAGGATGGGGTGTACAGTGGGCTGGTGAATGCCCAGACTCTCGAGCTGTTAGACGCAGAAGGGAGTGACATTCAGGATGAGATGGACGACACCGACGACGACGACGACGCCAAGTCAGCCAAGATGAGCTTGAAAAGGTTTGGAAAAGAAGAAGAGCTGGAGAAGTCGAAGAACAGAGGCTTTTTTGGCAGTATTGGCGTGTTTCTATACGAAAACAGAGGGCAATGGCGTTTCTACTTTCCGGCCTTGATCGGCGCGGCGGGCGCTGGAGGTAAGGATTGCGAGGAGTGTAATTGTGTGGCAGCTACTGACGTGAACTAGCTGCCTACCCCATTCAGAGTTGGCTGTTTGCGAGAATCATCCAGGTCTTCCAGTACTCAGGGGATAAGCTGGTGCACGCTGCCAATTTCTGGGCTCTGATGTTCTTGGTTCTCGCTCTGGGGAATGGGGTCTGTTATGCCCTGATCGGATATTCCGCCAACCGGTTCTCAGTGGTATGTTGCCACTTCACCTTGGATCGACGAACGAAGCTAACATGGAAAGGAAATCTCCTCGTACTGCCGAACTGAATACTTCCAGCACATCATCGAGAAGCCCATCCCCTTTCACGATCGCACCGACAATGCCTCAGGCTCGCTGGTCTCTCGTCTGGCTACCGACCCCAAGCAAGTGCAGGAACTCCTTGGCATCAACGGAGCGCTTCCCTGCATGTCGATCTTCGGTATGATCGGATGTATCATCATCGCCTTCACTTTCGGCTGGAAACTCAGTCTGGTGGCCGTGTTAGCAGCGCTGCCTTGCACCTTTCTGGCGGCCTTCATGCGCATTCGCTACGAAGTGCAATTCGACGCGATGAATGCAGCCGTCTACTCTGGCAGCTCGCAGTTCGCAGCGGAAGCCATCGACGCCTTCCGGACGGTGTCAGCACTGACAATGGAGGACGCCATCCTGAACCGCTACTCAACCATGCTACTTGCGCAGCAAAAGAAGGCCTTCCACAAGGCATGGTATGCAACCTTAGTCTTCGCCTTCTCCGATAGTGTCGAGCTGTGCGCTATGGCGCTCACCTTCTGGTACGGAGGGCAGCTCCTCGCCTCACGAGAATACGAGCCCACCTCCTTTTTTGTGATTTACATGGCCATCATTCAGGGAGGACAGCAAGCCGGCCAGTTCTTTAGTTTTGGGTCAAACATCGCCCAGGCCATTGCCTCCGCGAACCGCATGCTGGACTTCCGGCCGAACCGCAACGAGAACCCACAGCAGATGACCACCACCACCACCACCACCAACAGTGCAGGCCAGTCTGCAACAGCAGCAAGCATCAGCTTCCGCGACGTCACTTTCCGCTATGCTTCACACGACCGCCCCCTCTTCACGGGCCTGAACCTGGACATCAGCCCAGGCCAATTCGTCGCCTTCGTCGGCCCATCCGGTTGCGGAAAGACCACCGTCATTTCCTTGCTCGAACGATTCTACAGCCCCGCCAAAGGCACTGTCCTCCTCAACGACCAGGATATCACCACCCTCGACCCGGCCACCTACCGCAAGACTATCTCGCTAGTGGCCCAAGAACCCCGATTATTCGAGGGCACCATCCGCGAAAACATCACCCTCGGCTTGCCCAACCCATCTGAGGTTTCGGATGCGGAAATCGAACAAGCATGCCGCGACGCCGAGATCCACGACTTCATCACCTCCCTCCCGCAAGGGTATGCCACCGAGCTAGGTATCAAAGCTCAAGCCGCGCTGAGCGGCGGCCAACGCCAGCGGCTGTGTATTGCAAGAGCGTTACTCCGCAAACCGAAGCTGCTGCTTCTGGACGAGGCGACGTCGAGTCTGGATTCGCAGTCTGAGAAGGTGGTGCAGGCTGCGCTGGAACGGTTGGCGGCGAAGAGGTGTATGACCATTGTCGCGGTGGCGCATCGGTTGGCGACGATTCAGAAGGCGGATGTCATTTTTGTGTTTGGGGAGGGAGGGCTTGGTGGGTCGAGAGTCGTCGAGCAAGGGACGCATGCGGAGTTGGTGGGAAGGCGGGGGATCTATTACCAGATGGTAAGCTCTCTTTCTCTCTGATGTGTGGGCTGGGAAATGCTAACTGTGTGATAGTGTCAGGAAAACGCGTTGGATCGGTGATAGCCTGGTGATACTCAGGTTGCGCGAAGAGGCCCCTTGGGATGACAGCTTGACTTCTGGATGATGTTGATGAGGAAGGAAACTACCATGCAAAGAGAAGGAATGGCTGCGTCATCGGTGCCGCGAACATAATGGACATAATGGAGAAATCGGGAAGAGAGAATTGGCGCACGAGTGCTTGGTTAAGATATTAGATATACACATATACTCTGTATAGTAAATAATTCATTATACCCACACGAGAATATTATGCTATGTTGGCTATGAACCTCTTCATCCGGTAACCAATTGATTGTGCTCAGCGTCGATAGGAGCGGGAAATAGCACGATCGAAGGCGAGGCAAAACGAGGACATCAGAAAGACGTAAGGGAGCATTTTGGTGGGAATACCAAATCGAGGCAGTCTGACGGTTTTCATGGCATGTTTTAGAGCTTAAGCATGATTCTTGTCGAGAGGTGCGTTGATTATTTGACTCCAGCGCTATGCCTTTGTCCCTGGATGGGGAAAGTGCCCTTGACGCTGCAGGAAATGGTTCATATGCCCACTGCCGACCATTCCTTTCGAATAAGCAGTAGTGTGCTCGCTTGCTTAGTACAGCAAGGACAGTCAAGGTCTAAATGCGAGAGCTTAGTGGTCCAATATACCAGAGATTGTTGTACTTACCTAGTATCTAATAAGCAGCGGGAACAGCTCCCCCACCAGCAAGTGACCTCACGGCCGCGGGCCACGGATACCCTAGAAAGGTGCTCCGTAGAATGGTGTTAGAAGTATAGCAGCCCGTATTGTTGTAATGATGACAAGTGTATGCGAAATACCCTACAGCGAAGTTTCGTCGCGATCCCAATGACTCATGCCACTCTACAACTTCGAACAACAGGTAACTTGTACGTCCTTGACTTCGACTTACCTTCTCAAGTATTTTGATCCTCTACAACCTTTCAAACGGACTTCTATCGAACCTGACTCCTACCAAGCTCTTTGATCGAATCAAAATTTCATTACCCAACTGTGAGTTCAATATTTCAGTTCATATCCCGGCAACTCACTCCTAACTTCATGCTCCCTTAGCCACCTTAGCCTTCTACTCTTCCGTAAGAGCCCAACAACCAGAGTTTATAGATCGCGTTCGCAAGATGTGTTGCTTGGTCGAGTTCTTCCTCCGCGCCAGCATCGAGCCTGTCATGATCCGCCGCGAATGCAGCTTGGAGCGTGATGGTAGATGGCGTGAGGCCCAAACACTCCGGCGGCGATACTACACTATGACCTTCAGCTGGCTCTACGACTTCGAGCCAGTCGGCGAGCTGATTCGAGCGGAGAAGCAACTGGTATTTCTGGCCCAGAAAGAAGAATTCTTTCGCGAGTGCGAGAGGAGATGTCTGATACACTTGGAAATCAATCTATGCCCCGACGAGTCCCTGATCGAAAAGCTACAGACGGCCCAGAGGCTGTCGTCCGAAGTACGCCAGACTCTATGGTATGAAGACCGACGATACCGGAAGATGCTCGCCTTCATCCCCGACGGCCCTTTGAGACGTGCACTGCATGCCTGCCGGCGTCAGCATAACTGGTATCTCCTATCTGACTGGCAGCGAGCCCAATGTGCGGCCATGGGAGGATGTTGTGGTCGAAGCTGTGGCTGCTGTTCGAGGCCGAGGAACCCGGATAGTCACAGTCAGCACTATGGGCATTGCTTCTCGTACTGCCTCTGCTGTACAGACGCCAGAGGCTTTGATATTCGGCCCAAGCGCCTAGAGGACGATCCAATGCATCAACCTTTTGATCTGTCTCCTGGAAAATACATGGGTGCCTATGAACTACGATTGCTGGAATCTTACATCTGGGGTCTCCTATAGTCCTATGACACGGGCCGGATGTCATACACCCTTCGAGCCTTCCGCCATTCCGTTGCTTAAATGTTTCTCGAGGATGGCGCCATAAGGTATCTGTACTGCGCTTTCCGTTTGATGTTTATTTCTGCTACTCTATACGGTCTCTACCATTGTTGATCATGAATGAACACACTCTGGAGCTTGGAAGAACTTGCTCGTTTCTGCTCAAGTAGAAGCTTGTATCTTTGATTGCGTGATATCCTCAACCAACCCTGAGCTCTCAAGTCGCACAGTTGGCAAGTCCGCGTTCACCAACTGAGTCCTCGACACGTCCACCCGTACCTCACATTAGCATTTATTGCACCTTCTTATCCAGAGCATCTCTAATCACAATGGAATTGCCTTTACAAGAAGTACTAGGTGATTGATGCCAGCCTGCTCCTTCTATAGATTAGTGAGGCGCCAAATGACCCCTAGTGAATGCGCCTCGTAGTTCAGCCATTATCGCATTTCACTTGACACGTCATTTGCACGAGGTTCCTTCATCTCTGGCTTACTTGTATCTCAGGGCTTCAACAGGAATCATATGGCCGCCTCTTGTTCACTACACCAATACTTTAAGACATATGCTCAGATTACCTTGAAGTTTAATGTATATTTATTTAATTTATACAATGCTAATTTATACTGTGTCCCTAGGACACACAAAGTACAAAAGAAAAAGAAAGGGAAAAAAGCAAAAAGAAAAAACAAAAGAAACCAACAAACACACAGACAAACAACGATAAACATCAACGATAAACATCACCCATTCTCCCCCCCCCCCGTGTCATAAAACCAACCCCCCCTCACCAAGAGCTCTGTTGACCCCTGCTGGGCCGACTGATTGCCCCACTTTGAGACGACCTTGCTCACGGTTCGACCCAGGAAGCTTTGGCCCTTTTGCAGCAGCAGCCATTGCTGCAGCTCTAGTCGCTGGTCCTGAGTGACCAGTGGAGGGAGAGGAGGGAGCGGAGCAACCGGAGCTGCTGCCAGCGCTGCCAGCGCTGCTGGCATGAGGTGGGAAGGGAACGAAGGCGCCGGCGGGGCTATTGTAGAAAGTATATTAGTTTCATCTAACCCTTGATGTTGGCAAAAGAGGATCTCACATTCACGAGCCCCATGTCGCCATAAAGCCCAAGCATCGCCAACGTTGGTTGGCTTGTATCGGGAAAAAGCAGCAAACCTAGATGGACTCAGATTAATCTCACATTACTCTCACATTACTCTCACATGAGTCTGATGTAATGGTTGGCTCGTACCGACGTCGGGCCCAAAGGACCCCGGCATAAACCCCAAGATGCACAAGCTTCCGGACGCCATCATGAGCAAAACAAACCACCAGTTCTTACTGGTGATGGCGGCCAGGGCATCGGAACGGCTGCGATGAAAAGCATATCAGATTTATAGTGTACCTTCATACTATGGTGCTCAAGAGGAACGTACCCCGGCGGGCATTGTGCCGCCAAGCCGCCCAGACTTCGAAAGCATTGGCAATTGAAACTATAGACTGAGGCTTTAGTTTGACGCTCACGCTGAATCTGACAAGGATGAGCGCTCCTACCGCCATTCTGCGTGATGCCACGCGTAGAGCCGCCCAGTAAACCCCAGAACAGGGATGATGCTCTAGTCCGGGTAGAGCCGGTGATTCATGTTGCTCGTGGAGGAGAACGTGGAGACAACGTCGCCGGTTGCGGTGGCGAACGAAAGATCCGTTGAATAATGGTCTGAAAGTCCGGTTGAAGAGTAGAATGATGTCCATTAGACAATTTGAAATAGGCTCTGTCGCAAAGAATAATGAGTTCCGAATAGACGATTGGTAGAGGGTGCTGGTGAGGCAGGGAGGCAGCAGACTTGGATTGATTCTTACTGATTCCATGGAAGAAAGCGCATGGGTATGAGACCTCCAAGCGACAGGTGCGAACGAGTCAATGGCTCCCGGGTGGTCCGAAGCACCTGCCCAAGCAAGCAGTTCAGCTCAACAGAGCCTGGCTTGGGGCTTGGATGGAGTAAAGAAATAAGATACATTGATTCGACATGGAAAATCACAATGAAAATTCGTGTTGAGATGGAACGATTCAATCCGAGAAGTAGAACTGAAAAGTGTACTAGGTATTCTCATGCCGAGATTTTGAACTTCGCACAACCTTTCATGTCTTCCCGCCACCCAACTCTTAGAACGACTGGGATCAAAACTTGACAATGGCTACGTGAAGGAAGCTAGGTACGCAACGGAGTCAGGGTTTTGGACACGATAGAATATTCACTTGGTACATTCCATATATCAAGCCGCCTTACAGCTTATGTATTAACATTTGGCAAGCGACGAAATGTTCGGGCTATCATGTAAACTAGACATATGATCGGCATGCTTGCAGCCTTGGGACTTCACAGGTAGAGGAGTCGTAGTCTGTGAATGAATATGTCTTTCCAGAGCAACTGATCTGTCAACTAGATGCGTAAAATATCCGACGTGCCACGTTGAGCAACATCCTACAACATCAATCACGATTGAACGGGTTCTCCTTGACCACTTTCCGAATCTTCTTCCGATACCGCGCGGGGTCCTTCTTCAAAATATGGTATGGCTTGCTCTGCGCCGGCGAATCGGGATTCGGGTTATCCAGCAGCTCCTGCACCCCGAGCAGGATCTCCTTGACCGACAGAATCTCCGACCAGGATTCCTTTGGATCGAGGATCGAAAGGCAGACGGTTTCTCTTGGGAAGTCGTTGGGATGGAACAGCGGAGGGCTGAATTGGCCTACCTGGCCAGTTAGTCTTAGGATCTGTGGCTGAAGCGGGCGGGGGTGGATGTACACTCCGGGGGCTTGCTTGGGTACTCTGTGGCATGCAATCGTTAATATGGCTGTGACGCGCACCAAGGGAATGCAACAAAAGTCAATTGATCTTCAGGAAATATCATCAGCATCTTGAAAAGACCCCCCTCCCATTTCATCATGTAGCGGACACCCTGGCGGTTTCGACTTGGTCGCGCATAGTATACGAAGAGAGGCTTCTTGCGCCATCTGCGTCTGGGGGTGGTGATGACTGGTGTTAGTTTTGTCGGCACTTCTCAAGGAAAGTTGAAGCTGGACAGGGACATTGTTGGGCTAACGTGAGATCCTGATCGCTAGGCAGGGAGAGTAGACGGATTCGGTTGATGATCTGATAACGATCCTGGGGAGGGAGTGAGACCTATGAGATTGAGCTATAGAAGGATAGAGTTGACGAGGCACTATGGAAAGACCAGGCTAATGAGACTGGAAGCTTCGCACCCTGCGTCGCGATGTAAAGATGTAGAGGAGAGAGGTCGAGAAAACAGGAAGGTTGCAAGGGAGAGGAAAAACTCAAGGAGTCAGAGTAGAAAGTCACTTCCATATTCAAGTACCATATTTGATGCCCGCCCTGTGGTGCTGGTCTTTGTTCTGCATTCACTATCGAGCTTTGCGAAAATTCAACAGGTCGGATCGTGAGAGGCAGAAGTTGAAACGTTCTCGAGAGCAAGATGCAGGGGATTTTGAATGGATCGCCTATCTTGTGGCTATTGCTCGGTGGAATGGCAAATGCCTTGACGAGGATTTTGACGCGTTGGTAATCCGCAAGAATGAGGCATTTTTCTCACCTAGATAACACCGGCCATTGGTACAACATACCGTTACCGCGCTGGTCCGCGGGGCCTGGAACAAAGAAGCAAGATTGAGAACGCAACGACTCTGTCATATTCGGAAGGAGGGAAGCTCACCGCAAGCCAATATCACAACACTAGCATTGGCATAACCAAAAGCCATATTAGCAGCCTCGACGAGCTTCATACTCTTTCCTTTTCTCACCTCTGTGATGCTTTGTACCCTCCTGACGGGATACGTTGATCCTGGCCGTGCCGCATTTACAATTTGGAAAGAGTTTCGATCACCAAGGACAAGTTTAACCTCGAATTCCAAGTTGAGTTGCTGTGCCGACCGAGTCCCAGCACACTAAATCATCGCGCTGCGCAGCTACTCACTCTGCGAAACAGACGCCTACACCCTATTCCCGGCCTCAGCCAGCGCTTCACGAACGATGTGTCTCTCCTGATGCCCCCCTGCATCCCCGAACAACGAGTCGATCTCCTCCAGCGTCTTGCCGCTTGTTTCTGGAACTAGGAAGAACGCCCAAACACCCGCCAGCGTACACATCACCGCGAAGAAAATGTACGTCCGGTACCCGATATCCGCCAGCATCGACGGGGTGACAATACCCACTACAAAGTCGGATAGCCAGATGGTGCACGTCGCCAGCGCCACCCCCTTGGAGCGACACGCGTTGGGAAAGACTTCCGCGGGGAGCGCCCACCCCAGAGGGGAATATGAGACTCCATACACCAGAATGAAGACGAACGCCATAGCCACGCATGCCCATCCCGCAGCCGGATGGCCGGGCCAGTTGCTCGAGAAGAGCCCGCTCAACACCGCAATGATTGCGTACGATATTGTCATTCCGAAGGCACCGTAGATGGCGAGTGGTCGACGTCCAACTGACTCAATAATAAAGGTGCAGATGATGGCTGCAACAACCTGCAGCACATTGAAAACACCTGACAAAACAAGCGATCTCTCGTTCGATTGACCGAGCGATTCGAACAGTGTTGGCGCGTAGTAAATAAAAGCGTTGATCCCCGAGAATTGCTGGAAAAATGCGACGCCACAGCCCACAGCGACGCGTTTCCAAATGCCACTACGGAAGAGGTCGAGCCAGGAGACCAGCTCCAGTTTGAGGCCCAATGCACCGGGGTGTCTGCGCTCTTGGACGAGCCGCTGGAATTTGACTTCGGAGACAATCGCGGTGTACTCGGCTTGCACTCGGACGTCGGTGGTCGGAAGGCGTCGGAGTTTGGCGAGGCTGGCGAGACATTCCTCTTGTCGGTCGACGAGGGCGAGCCAACGCGGGGAGTATGGAAATAGATGAATGCCCGCGCCTAGGAGGGTGGCGGTGACCATCTGCAGCCCGAACGGGACGCGGAAGGCGGCTTCGCCGTCGATGTGGCGAGTGGCATAGGTGATCCAGTAGGCGATCACAACGCCAAGGGTGATGGAGACGGACTCGAGTACGAGGAGAACGCCTCGCAGTTCGGGAGGGGAGACCTCGGAGATGTACAGTGGGGCACCCTCGAGACATCAAACTAGGTCAGCCACGTCACATGAACCCAGAACCTCCTTAACAACCTTGCTAGGTATCCGTGACACAGGTGCATACGTACCATTGCCAAAGTCCCCACGCCAATGCCACCAATGAATCGACCAGCGACCAGCATATCATAATTGACAGCAGCTGTCTGCAGGATGGCTCCGATGTCGAAGATGACCACCACCACGGTCAACGCCCATTTGCGGGAGATGCGATCGGCGAGATAGGACATGAAGAGACAGCCGACAAAGGCCCCCAGCAGCAACATGCCTGTCATGAGACCTTTTCCAAACGACGTTTCGGATCGGGGAAAGACCTGGTGGAACCGATCCATCACGTTGATGATGGAGATGACCCCCATGTCGTAGCCCATGGAGAAACCCCCGAGGGAGGCCAGCAGAGCTGAGCCAAACACATACCACGAGCGGAAAAGGCCTGTGATGCCACCGGGGCCATAGGCGACCGACTCCGAGTCGCTGATCTCAACGGACTCGGCATGTTCCGCGGTGGCATCGTCCTTGCCCAAATGGGGGGATAGATCGCCTTTAACAATGTCTGCCATGAGTGGCAATTTGGTTCGGTAGAGAATTGAGTCGTAAGATGGTGAGTTTGCTAATGCAGGGTGGAGAATGAGTGAGTCACCTTCAGCTTCGCATGCGCATATTTATACCGTGTAGGTCCCCAGGGAGTCGGCAATTGAAGCAAGCACTCAATATCACTCACTACCCCGGACTGTACCCCAGATTTCTGCCGAATCCTCCCCACAATCGAGACTCTTTCCCCGCATTTGCGTCTGAGGAATGCGGTCGGGATTCTTGTGATTGGCGGGGCAAGGTTTTGCCTCGCGGGAGGAAATGCTACTTTCCACCTCGAGAGCGGGCATCTTTGCCGCTTCCAGCTGTTGTACCACCGGCAGAGGGTCTCACCTCCGGTTCGGGCACTTTTCCCCGCCACTGGGCAGCAGGTGTGGGTTGCGAGATTCTCCTACATGACGTCGACGAGGCTGGCTGAGGCTGCCAGATGAAGCTTTACTGATGACCGCTGATCAGAAACTAATTCCCGAATCACTCACACTATGCACCCACTCGCTCACCACGGCGGTCAATTCATGGTAGGCGATATCTATGTCATTTACAAGATTAAGGGTCGCAGGAATCGACAATGCTCAAGGGAAAAACAGGACAACATTGCAATAAATTGACGAACAGGCAAATCGAGAAGCAGAGCATGTCGAATGACGGATTGATCATGGGCGGAAGAGTAAACACTCCCCGGTATCAATCACCGACAGGATGAACTGATCCAATTCTATCCCTTCTACATAGGCACACCCTCGACAATCCAATTCAAGAGCTTGGATCCCCGAATCTCCTCGGCTCGTTTCACCAGCTCCTCCGCATCCCAGTTCACCCACACGAACTTCCCCTTGAGAAACTCCGCCTCTGCAGAAGCCAACCAGACATAGAACGGGCCCGGCAATTCAGCTATTCAGACCCCCGTTAGCATGCGCTCATTTACGGAGATGAGACAACGTCCGAACATACCTTGATCCGGCGCTTCGGCCTGATAGCCATTGCCTTCCGTCGCTACCCAGCCAGGCTGGGCACTCACCACGCGCACATGAGGGTTCTCTGCTGCAACGTACTCCATCATCTTCAGCACCGCGGCCTTCGACACCGCGTATCCGCTCAGACCAGGCATCGGGGCAATATTCCCTAGACATGAGGAAGTATTCAACAGCACGGGGTCAGGTCCCGCGACGGCCAAAAACCCCTGCACAGCATTCAGCGCGCTCCGGATATTCTCCACCACACCTCCCAGATAATCCTCCACGTCGTACGCCCGGATTAACCCTGGCGTAGGTAGGGTTCCCGCGTTGGAGACGACGATGTCGATCTTCCCGACCCGGGAAACAATGGAAGCAAGGGCCTCGTCGACAGCACTGCGCTGACGGAGATCGGCTACTTCATAAAGGACCTGAGTCGAGGTGCGCGCTTGAGTGGCCGCGGTGGTGATTTTCTCCGCCCCCGATTTCAGGGTCTCCAGACGACGGCCGAGGATGGAGACGGACTTGGCGCTGGCCTGGGAAAAGGCCACGGCGATGGCGTTGCCGATGCCGCTGCCGCCGCCCGTGATCACCACGTTCTTGCCTGCCGCCGAGAGCTCGGGACGCGAGGGCGAGATGAAGGCGTAGGGCTTGGTGTGCCACTCCTTGGTGAAGGAGATGGGCTTGGGGTAGTCGTTGGAGGATGACATATTGGACAAGCTTTGATGGTGCTGTTACTAGTAGATGTTATGACTTGGTCTGTGGTCAAGGTGCTGTGCTCGATGCCGGTGTTCAATGGAAGGCGTCTTGACCTGTTTGATCTTTATATACCCTCTCGTCGGGTGTGAGCCCCCATGATGCCAAACATATTCATTCTTGCAAAGACTGTCTTTTGTCAGCATCCTCAGGGCAGAGGATGCTGTTCACGCTATTTGGTATGGTAGTGTCATGAGAAGTGGTTGGTGGTGATGTTGATTTCTAATCTCCAGCCTGTGTGTTGATCTTCCCGACGGGATCTTGGCAGTGCTGCTGCACCCTACCAGGAGATTTCAAACCCTCCAGGGTCCAAGGGATCTGAACTTACCGTTGGCTTTCGGGACGGGATTCACAGTCTGATCGCTGCGGTATAGACGCAACACTACTCGTCAAGTACGTACAGACAGACGCGTAGATGCATCATTCCCGAATCACTACGCGAACACAATATGATCACTCAGTGTCTTTGACAAAGTATTCAAATAATTTTCCACGGGATTCCATTCAACCAAAAGGTGATTACTGGCTTACGGCGTAGTCTACAATTATAATTATTTTCGCAGAGTCCCGAAGCACCTCTCGAGAATCTCCGTCATTGTCTCATCTAGGTCATTGCTGCTCGATCGAGCTGAGCACTCGAAGAGGGCATTGGCGATCAGGAACAACTTCAATATGACATAGGCTATGTAAGACCGCATCATTGCAAGACACATAAGTGCCGTGCTGGATTACTTATTTACAGTTCACTATACCGGGCTTGATCTTATCAGGCATGGATTGGATCGTAGCGCGTGCGGTCTACGGACAAAGCCGGAGAACCACGGCCAAAACTCGGGGGGTAGAGGCTGGTATCTCTCTGACCGCCCCAGAACGACAGTGGGCGAGAACTCGGCGGCGAAACTGTTCTTCATTTCCGACCGCCTAAAAGAGCAGAATGGTGCCTGCTTTGATCGCCGGGGCTGCTGCTTGCTCCTGTAGGCAATTCTTCTGGATTCTGGCAAGATGCTGAGACTGAGAAGTATTCAGCTTGCTGCCCTTGTGGCTTCCATTGCCTAGTTGCAACCTGATACTCCTACTACTGGCTTAATTTGATTGTGGACATGACCTTGATATAAATAAATCACTCGACACTATGCCTGTATTTGCTGTGTATGCTTCGACTGGAGATTTCTGATGAATTACCCAATCGCGAAGGAGTATTATCACTTCAAAGAAAAGGAAGAGAGCATTATTTACCGCAGCCCTTTCAGTCTATAGTTTATCGACAGTCATCCTCATATCCGATACACGCCCATGCTCACAAGACTTTCCGCCGCTCTCATTACGAGGGTTCGCATCGTGATCCGCCTATTTCTCGTGACAAATTGGATCTTTTCATTGAGAGCTCTACCTTTTTGAATGTGTCTGTTCCTTCCACAACTTCGACAGATCACTCTTCTGGAGTACCCCACGGGATGAACTTGCTCACAGGCTACACCTGCGGTAGCTACCTATTTATAGAATCCTATGTAAGCATCTCTCGCAGGTAAAGCATGGTCTGTACAAGTCGTATTTGCATTAAATGCGTTTCAATAGTAGAATAGTAAATGAAGTCATGCCATATATTTAGACGTTTCCATCAGTCAAATGCGTGGTATGAGACTTGTAAGCTAGGTGGCACTGGTTCGCCTGCCAGGATGGAAGGGTTCTGCTGCTGTTGTAGCTGTCGTAATCAAGCTTGCGTATTTCACAGACTACCTTGCACCCAAGGCTTGGGGCGTGGTAAATTGTGAACTGAAACCACCACGAATAGGTAGCAAGACTCTGATCTGTTTATGATCTAAAGAACAGATATTTAAGAGAGCTATCATGCAAAATATAGAAGCGCCGATGCAATTCCTTTCACCCGCTCGTGCAGTCAGCCGATTTGATGGCCCTAGACAAGAGACTGGTTAAGGGATAGAGCTGGAAATAGCGAAGTAAGATTCTATCAAGTTGGAGACCCCAAGAGGCTTGGAGAGATTTGGAGAGGAAGGGTTTTCAGCTGGGCCCACTCCTTATCACCTCCAATGAATCCCCAAAATATGAATATAATGTATCGCTATGAGTATCTCGTGCTCTGTTACGTGATATTATTCAATTAATCTAACCTAAGGCTGTAAACCGATACCTGGTGCAGTGATAAGGTGCAGATAAGGTGCAGATAGAGATATTGAAGGCTATCATTTTACCGTTGTCTCCAGATGACTGGAAAGACTACGCACGTAGGGATGATCTTTGAACCGGATCAGCCAGGAATTGCTGATACGAAAGACGACTGAGAATTCATCTTCCGTCTTATCGCACGCCTCGCCGCTACCGGGCCGACAGCTGTGTGAATATAAAAGGTGCCCCAGGCGACCGGCTCCAAGAATTTCCTAAGTTGGATTCTCGCACGCAACTACCTAATCGTTCAGATTCCCCGGAACTAACCAACATGTTGCTCGCGCCGTTTGGAACGCTCTTGGCCGCTGCCGTCACCGTTTATGCGACTGCCGTACCCGCTATGCGCGGCACGCGCATGAAGCAGGACGTTGATACTGGCTTCGAGTGGGATCCCGAAGCATTCAAAATTGCTGCAGTGCGCGAGCCTCCAGTTGGATTTGTGTACCACGATCTCTGGGACACGACGACCTGGTATAACTACGACCTCAACGCCACTATTGCCCAATCAGTCAAGATCATCGGACGAGCTGCAGCTGAGGGTGTCAAGTTTATTGCCTTCCCGGAGATCTATTTCCCTGGGTATATCCCCTTTCCCGCTGGCATAGCTCTAGCCTATATCAAACTAATGCGATTCGTCCTAGGTATCCTGCCTTTCGCACTGCCAACGGCCCAGAGGACTTCGCGCAATATGTATCGCAGACTATGGAGCCCGGCGACGCCCAGTGGCAAACTCTAATGAAGGCTTTTGCTGATGCTAAGATGTACGGTGTTGTCGGGTGGGCCCAGAGGGCTAACAACTCTCTCTTCATGACTCAAAGCCTTGTTGGTCCCATGGCCGACGGCTCGGCAGGAACCATTTGGAAACACGAAAAGTTCCGTCCCTCCGGCGAGGAGCGCACGCTCTTTTCCGACGGACTACTCAATACCATCCGCGCTCAAAAACTACCCTTCGGGGTGGTCTCGATGCTCAACTGCTGGGAGGCATGTTGCCTTCTCCTATACACTTCGCTTACGAGTAGTCGGGTAGAAACTGACCATTGCTTATAGCATGTTTACCCCGAGTCCCGGTTTATCTCCGGTGCCCAACCTGCCAACATTCACGTCGCGTCCTTCCCGTACGTCCTGTCTCTCAGGCTGGGATTCCCAGCAACCTATAGTAAAGAAGCTGACCTCGACTATTTTCGCCAAACAGGATTGGCAGCTCGGTTGCCAATGCGACCGTCAACGTTAACCCTTATACGGGGTGGCATGCCGATGCCAAAGCATACGCCGAGACTGCTGCTGGTTCCCCCATACTCATGCTGCCCACATATGGTGCCTCGGGCATTTTCTCCGGATCGACTACCCTGAACGAGTCGACCAACACCCTCACGACAGGTTCACAGCCGTATGTCACTACTGTCCTGAATACGACTACGTTCAGCGACACCTCGTACAGCGTGAACGCATACAACAGCTGGGGCGCCGTCGAGAACATCATGCAGAATCTCCCCTCCGATATGCCGCAGCGCAAAGGCCCCTTCCTCCAGCGCGTGATCTTTACGATTGATCAGCTCACCAAAGCTTATATCTGGACCCCCGGGTTGACCTGCACGCCTACTTCCAAGTGGCCGTGCCTCAAGGTCTGGCCGCAACACCAAGAGTCGGATTTTACGGCCTCGTCTACTTGAGCGACGTACCAAGAAGCGACTTCAATGCATGTCGTTGCGGTGTGATTTGGCGGACGGTAGGTATCAGCGCCGGAATTGGAAGACGGGTTTGAGGTATGGAACGGGGAGCAGTGTCGGAGCGAAGCGCACATAGATACTATGCTTGTCGGATGCAGATCGCGGAAAGCAGAAGCGGAAAGATCATATAGTACTATTCGCATGTATTCTTGTAGGGACGAATTTGCGTCTCTCCTGATGTTCTTCCAGCATGTCCTTGCAATACGAATCTGTCATCTAAACCGCATGGCTGCACGTGATTTGTATGCTTGCCTGGTTCGGTTTCCATCCATGGATTATTTGCTCACTTAGAATTGCCCGATGACGTCACTATGCTGTAATAGGATCATCCCTCGGATGGAAAGAGCATCCGCCCAACCAGCAGCATTCGCTTCATTGTTTTTCAACCTTGCAAGCCACCCTTCCCCATTGACCCCAGGCTCCAGCACAACCTGAACAAATACGGAATAATGTCAGGTACCCTTGAGGGCAAAACCGCCCTGATCACCGGCGCCGCCAGCGGAATCGGGTAAGCCAACCCCACCCTTCACTCCCGCTATGTGACAGTTCACCTTATTCCCACCCCTCCAGAAAAGCCACCGCCCACAAACTGGACAGTCTGGGCGCCACATTGATCCTATCTGATATCAACGAAGATGCCCTGCAGCAGCTCCAATCCGAGCTGTCCAGCAGCCCCCGCGCCTCGTACCACATCTACCGCCCCTGCGACGTCTCCCTCAGCACCGACTGCACCCGACTCACCCAGGCGGTGAAGTCCTCCTTCGAACACCTGGACTTCCTGTTCAACTGCGCGGGGATCAACCCCACGAATATCCCCATCCTCGAAATCAGCGAGGACTACTTCACCAAGCTGGTGGACGTCAACCTGCGCGGCACCTTCAACATGTGTCGCGCCTGCGTGCCCCTCATGCAAGAAGGGTCCGTCATGGTGAACGTCTCCAGCGTGTGCGGTCTCAAGGGGTACCCCGGGTACTCGGTCTACTGCGCGACCAAGTTCGGGATCATCGGGCTCACGAAGGCGCTGGCCGCGGAGCTGGGTCCCAGAGGCATTCGGGTGAATGCTGTCGCGCCGGGGCATACGGACACCCCGACGATGGTGGGGAATGTGGCCGGCGGGGATGCGAATGCGCGCATCGTCAAGGAGGTGCCGTTGGGGCGGCTGGGGGAGCCCCGTGAGGTGGCCGATGTTGTGGCCTTTTTGTTTAGTGCGGGGGCGTCGTACATGTCGGGCAGTGTGGTCGAGATTACCGGGGGCGTGATTTAGAGGTTTATGGGTAATGTCAACAGTAGATCTGTTGGATTGGATTCTCGGCATGGACTTTGTGATTGCATCAATTGTATATACCTGTATGTATATGAGCGAAGTAAATCCACTGGGAAATCTTGTCACCGAACATCCTTTGGGGTTCACTCTTGCTTGTGAACCAGCCGATGAGTCAAGTGTGGGTGACTTGGGTTGGTTGATAGCATACATTCACCGGGGAGCTTTGCTCCAACTCCGGCGGGCTCACCCGCAGCACCCCGCATTTCGTACCTCACGGATAACATTACAGTATGGAGAAGATATGGCTATTCCAGGCTGCCTTCTATGACTTTTACTCTATATCAGTGCTTCATGTTCTTTGTCCGAGTTCAACCACCTTGATTCCCACCTGCTGATGCCGTCAGACCATGGCCAAAACACCCTTTACCCCTTTTCGCGGCCGCAGGAGTGTGGTACATGGTCTCAATGGCATGGTTGCATGTTCGCAGCCCCTGGCGGCGATGGCTGGCCATAGAATCCTCACTCAAGGGGGCAATGCTGCAGTATGTACATCAAAGTATCTCGCCAACCACGCATCAAGTCTTCACTAACTCATTGGAGGATGCTGCTGTAGCCGTTGGTGAGAACATTCCCAGCCACTATTATGACAGTCCATCGCCTTTATTGATTTCGTCAATGTAGCCGCTGCACTGAACGCGACCGAGCCAGCATCAACCGGGATTGGAGGCGACATGTTCTGTCTCTTCTACGATGCACCCACCAAGAAAATCAGTGCGTTGAATGGCTCAGGCCGTGCCCCCAAAGCAATCACGCTCGACCAAGTTCGAACTCGACTGCAGCTGTCGCCGGGAAAGTCTGGTACCATCCCTCTGGATAGCGTCCTGGCGGTCACCACTCCAGGCGCCGCGGCAGGGTGGGTGGACACGATTGAGAGGTTTGGATCAGGAAAGTTGGGGCTGCACCAGATCCTTGCGCCTGCGATCGAGATCTGCGAGCGCGGCTTTCCGGTCTCGGAGGTTTCGTCGTCCATGGTGAGTATCTTGTGGTGATCGTAGGTAGAGCATTTGCTGATTATCCCATACCAGTGGCATGGACATGAACCGACTCTTCGCAAAGCATCGCCGCATTTTCACGAACTGCTCAAAACCGATGCAGCCGCCCCCGATGGATGCAGATCACCACTGCCAGGCGAAGTCATGACCAACCACGCCCTTGCGACGACATTCCGGGCCCTTGCGACCGAGGGAAAAGACGGCTTTTATCGAGGGAGAGTCGCCGACTCGATCGTCACAGCCGTGCAGGACCTCGGAGGCTTCTTGACTCACGAAGATCTGGAATATCACGCGCAGACTGGCAGCCAGATGGTTGATCCGATCTGCCTTCGGCTTTGGGCCGACCAGCAACAGCAAGCATTGGATATCTGGGAACATCCCCCCAACGGCCAAGGTGTGGTAGCGCTCATGGCCCTAGGAATCATGGAAGAGCTCAGTCGTACAGGTCGCCTACCACCGCTGTCTCGCCTGACCCACAATTCCCCGGAATATCTCCACGCGCTTATCGAGTGCCTCCGCATCGCCTTTTCCGACGCTGCCTGGTGGGTTGCCGATCCGGAGGTGGAGCGTGTTCCGAATCTCATTTCCAAGGCGTATCTCGCCGAGCGAGCCAAGCTTTACAGCCCCAGCAAAGCGTCCGACGTGATCTGCCGGGGCAGTCCGGCCTTCCAGTCCTGCGACACGGTGTACTTCGCCGTCGCGGATCGGGAGGGCAACGCGGCCTCGTTTATCAACAGCAATTACCACGGGTTTGGCACCGGAATCGTGCCCGCTGGCTGCGGCTTTACGCTGCAGAGCCGCGGAGCCAACTTCTCCCTAACCCCCGGTCATCCGAATGTGCTGGCGCCATTGAAGCGGCCCTACCACACCATCATCCCGGCCATGGCCACCCACGCCGCGGATGGCTCCCTCCACACTGTGTTCGGCGTCATGGGGGGCTTCATGCAGCCCCAGGGCCACGTGCAGGTGCTCCTCAACATGCTTGTGTTCGGGCTCAACCCCCAAGAAGCACTGGACGCACCGCGCATCTGTATCGCGGTGGAGGATGACGACGCTGAGGGAGGTGTGCACCATAGCATGGTCTATGTGGAGAACGGCATTGAGCAAAAGGTGATTGACGAGCTGCAACAAAAGGGCCATCACGTTGAAAAAGTCACGGGATGGAAACGAGAACTATTTGGAAGAGGCCAGGTCATTCGCTGTCAGAGAGAGGCCTCTTACCGAGTATACAGCGGGGGCAGTGATATTCGGGGCGATGGGCTGGCGATTCCTCTTTAGGTTAAACGGATTGGAAACTGAATGTAAGCGACTGGTCCACCACAGTACAGGAGCACGTTGAGCTCG